>NC_083325.1:43140237-43491491 GCF_963455315.2 Globicephala melas
GCTTCATGCTTAAAGCAGATTCACTATGAAAACAGTTCCTAAATGTAAATTGTGTTCCATTAAATAAAGTAAATAAGCTTGCACTATTGTTTCCCTGCTATTTAGATTTGAAAAGGCTCCAAAAATCTAAGTAACTCTGACATCTTTTATCACAATCAAAACTCAATTAAGAAGCAGCCGCATAGCACAGGGAGATCAGCTCAGTGCTTTGTGACCACCTAGAGGGGTGGGATAGGGAGGGTGGGAGGGAGACACAAGAGGGAGGGGATATGGGGATATATGTATACATATAGCTGATTCACTTTGTTATACAGCGGAAACTAGCACAACATTATAAAGCAATTATACTCCAATAAAGATGTCAAAAAAAACCCTCAAGTCAATCATATTAATATTTTGAGTGAAGAAAATTCAGCACCTTAATAGTGATTACACTTTTGATAAATAAGTAATATTCTGAAATCCAGGCTGTAACTTCATTTTATTGTGAAGCCATTAGGATGGACGATGTTCATGCAAAAGAAAGCAGCTTTTACGTGTAAATGCTACCTTTTAGCATATCAAAAATGTATCTTTTACTAAGTTAACTTTTAGTTACATAAGATCTGCTAGTTAAGCATCCCCTGAACAGTATTCTTTGTATTTCAAAAACTATTTTCTGCACTTTAAATTTTAAACTGAGACTTTGACAATCAATGAAAAGGCAGAAAAACTTTTGAGGCAAAAGAATTCTGCTTCCCCACTGCTTACAATAAGATAAATACAAAAAATGTTGAAAATCCTGGCTTTATTATATCAAAAACTGTTCACACATCCTAAAATGCAGGCTTAAGGATGACACTTAAGGACAGAGCCACTTGCGCTATCAAGTTGAAGTAACTGCACAATTCTACCAAGGAACAAAAAAAATAAAAGTACATTTATCATATTCTCCCTTGGAATGTTTCCTTGAAAGCTACACTAATCTTTCAAAGCTCAGGTCTAACACACAGACTACTTTTCCTCTACTCCCAACCAAGGAATCTTTCTTCTTGAACATGTAGCATGCAACTCTCTGGGCAATAACTCCACAGGGCCCGATAGCCGTGGAGTACCTCCAAGTACTGCTCATGACATTTCAGTTTTAGAAAAATGAAACTCGGCTATCGATGTCACCTGAGTTTCAAAGGACCATTCTCTGCCACAGTACCTAAATTCAAAGGATTTCCTTTTGACATGAGGCTCCTGGTGATGTGAAAAGGGAAATGAGAGTCCCTACTGGGACTGTGAACATCTTCACATTTGTGAGGCCAACTGCCACACTCCAGGGCTTTTCTTGTTCCCTGACAAGGCTTGTCCCAGCTCTCTCCTGGGACGCTTTTGACAGTGATTGCAAACAACAGAAGCCAGCAGGAGTGTGTAAGAACAGGTGCTGGAGCCTCCCGGGGCAGCCAGCGTGCAGAGAAAGGGCCTCCTCGGAGCAGTTCTGGGACATCCCACTTTGGAGAAGCCCTCTTGCCCTCAGCCATTGCGGGATCTTGCTTCTTTTCATGCAGCAGATGTTTGGAAAGATTTGTAACAATGCATTGTGGCTTCTAAGTTGCTGCTGGCAGATTTCCTTGGTCAGCTTTTAAGGGGAACTTGGTGGAATCTCCAACAATATAAAACTAGGATGGAAAAAGTCATTCTTGGGTTTATGGTCAAGTAAGAGAAACAATAATAATGAAAGGCCAGGACTTTCCCTATTACTCCATTATTCCAGGTTACTGTCTTCCACAAATAGGTGGGGAGTTCACACACTCCAGCATATTAGACCCCACTTCAGGAGCATCTGGCTAACTACTATTAATCCTTATGCTTTTCACTTATTAAAACTGCCCCATGGGCAGGTTGCTCTGCACCATGAGGACAGTCATCTGTGCGGGTGAATGACCACTCGGAGTGGCTGCTATAGCCAGCTTCTCAAAGTGTGGTCCATGTGGTCCATGGCCCAAGCAGCAGCAGCAGCATCAGGCATTGCCTGGGAGCTTGTAGGAAATGTAAAATCCCAGGCCTACCCCAGACCTATTGAAACAGAATTTAACAGGATTCCCAAATGATTCACATGCAGATTCATGTCTGAGATGGACTATACTACTGCTTCTTAGAGCAGCTCAGTGTTCAGGATTCAGAGCAAAATGCTACCCCACACCAGGGCTTTGATTAATACTGCTCCAATAGCACCTGGATGCATTATCTAAGCCTCAGACTTCCCAGGAAACATGGGCAAAAACCAATGGATCTATGCTGTAGTTAAGAAGACCAAAGTCAAACAGTACATGACTGGTGGGCAGGACTCAAACTCAGAACTTCCAAATCCTAGAGTTCTGCCCTTTTTCTGCCTCAAACGGTCCCTAAGGAATGACTGGCTGTTTCACACCTTAGCCTTGAGAATTTTTTTTCCCACTGGCATCATTAGCATAGTAGAAAGAAGACTTCAAATCTTGGTTCTGCCATTACTCACCCCCATGATCTTCAGCAAATCACTTCTTTAAAAAAAAGATTGGGACTTCCCTGGTGGCACAGTGGTTGAGAGTCCGCCTGCCGATGCAGGGGACGCGGGTTCGTGCCCCGGTCCGGGAAGATCTCACATGCCGTGGAGCGGCTGGGCCCGTGAGCCATGGCCGCGAGCCTGCGCGTCCGGAGCCTGTGCTCCGCAGCGGGAGAGGCCGCAGCAGTGAGAGGCCCACGTACCGAAAAAAAAAAAAAAAAAAAAAAAAGATATTCACCAAGGCTTGGCAGCAACATGAAAAATTCTGGTATAATGTCAAGAGGAAAAGCAGGTTATAAAATTGTGGTACACTATGATTCCAACTATGTATAGATAGGTACACTTCTAGAAAAAAAAGGAAAACATGTATGAAAGCTATCATATTCTATCAAGATAAATAGGATATATATGACTGTTTTCCAAATTTTGGGTAGTTATTAAATTGCTCTTACTATTTCTTTAAAAGAAAATAACTATTATGAAAAGGAGATGAAAACAAATATATTAACCATGATACCTCGTCAGTTACTATCAATTATCATTAAATCTGGCTTTGAATTCCATGGATAATAATAACAAAAATGAACAATTACTGAGCACTCGCTCTGTGCTCAGCCCTGTGCTAAAATCGTCATCAGCATTGCTCATAAAATCCTCCAGGGTCAGTAATATTATCATCCCCATTTTACAGATGAGGAGACTAGAAAACACAGCACTCAGCCTCTTTGAAACTCAGCTTCTTCTTTTGTGAAATAGAGACAATAATAATATTCACCTTGCAGTTTTCTCCTGAGGATTAAAAAAAAATATTGGTTCTGCTAATATTGGCTTTCTAAGCTGTATGGTCTGTATAAAGGTCATCAAGAGAGTAGAAACTAAATGGTGTCACGACGGAGAGAGAAACAGCTCCCTGAATGTGCTGCCCATTACAGGCTGTCACCAAACAAGGCTGCCTGCCTTGTAGAAGGGCACAGATTTAGGTGGCACCTCAGACACTCCTGAAGCAATATTATTTTCAGTGCACACATGCCAAGCAGCAGACATCTGTGTTACATTTGAAGGTGGGATAGTTCCGACAGCAATACCTGGCCTAGGAATCAGGAAACATGGACTCTGAGCCTGGTTATGTCATTTCTCAGGCCTCAGCTGCCCCATCTGTACCATGGGGACGTGTGTTGGTTTTGCTCGCCGAAAAAGCTGGTCAGCTCCTCCCAGCCAAGGCTCCACTCTTGCCCAGCCAATCCTTTCCCCACATGGCTGCCAAAGTGGTCATCTCAAAACCAGATCTAATCAGGTCACCACACTACTATGCTGCTTCAAACAATCCACTTGCTTCCGTTGCTTTTATTTATTTATTTATTTGCGGTACGCGGGCCTCTCCCGTTGCGGAGCACAGGCTCCGGATGCGCAGGCTCAGCGGCCATGGCTCACGGGCCCAGCCGCTCCGCGGCACGTGGGATCTTCCCAGACCGGGGCACGAACCCGTGTTCCCTGCATCGGCAGGCGGACTCCCAACCACTGCGCCACCAGGGAAGCCCCCGTTGCTTTTAGAATACAGCCCAATCATCTTCAGCACAGCCTTCGTGGCCCTGTGAGGTCTGGCCTTCCCTGTGACCCTCCACCTTGCATCCCATACTGCCTTCACTCCAGCTCTCTTTCACTGGCTCGTGTGCCCTCTGCTTCTGCCCACACTGTTCCCTCTGCCTGGGTATCTCTCTCCTCTGCCCTTCCCCAGAGCGCCTCAGCTCAGTCACAACTTCCTCAGGGAGCCTGTCTGACAGGAAAAGCTCACCCTGTGGCACCCACTCAAAGCTTCAAGTCTCCCTCCCTCAGGCTACTTAGAGCAGTTGTAATTTTATAATACTTGCATGATTCTATAATTAATGTCCCTGTTTGTCCTGTTGTTACCCCACCTGCTAAAATGCAGCTTCCATGAATGTAGGGGCTTTTTTTAAGTCTCCCCAGTTCTTAGCACAGAGCAGATCCTTAATAAATCTTTGTTGAATGACTGAGTGACTATTTTCCTCCCCACACCCTCCTCCAGATTACCGAAGAGCTGTGTAACTAATAGATGCACAATAAATCCAGTAGGCTTGAGTCGACTACAGACATAACAATATGCATGACTCCTAGACTCTCCTCCCCTACGGAAAAAAAAAAAAAGAAAAGAAAAGAAAAGAAAAGAAAAGGAAAGAAAAAAGGAAAGAAAAGCTTTTATGCCAGATCAACTAAGAATATAAGAAAGTCAATGCAGAAAGCATTTCACAAACTCTAAACTTCAGTGTAAACATAACTTCTTGTCTCCATCCTTTTTAGAAACAGCTACAGTATATTTTATATACATAAAATATAAAATACACAGTATAATTATTACTGACAGACTATAGAGCAAATTATTAAGTTAAAGTCTCTGGAAGGATTTAAACACAGTCAAATCCCGTTGAAAAATGGTTTTTTTTTTTTTTTTTTTAACCAAGGTTTGGATAAACCACAGGGTAGATTTGTCTGGGTTCCAGTTTCTTCATCTTAATGATGAAGGGTTGCACTAAATGTTCCTTAACATCCCTTAAACACTGAGATTTTGATATTATGACAATTAACACATAACAATGAGAATCAAGAAAATCTATACATGCGTGATGCAAAGCCATGCTACTCTATAGACACTCTGACCAGCCCTGCCTAGGTGAAACCCTGAGGAAGCCCAAGCTCGCCTCTCATGTCTACACCCCTTCTCCATCTGGAGGTGCCTCCTTTCCTCCTCACCTCTGCTTCTCTCTGCTCTTAGAATAACTGTCAGCAAGATTAATTTAAATCCACATGCTCTCTTTCCTTCAGGGCCTTTGCCTTTGAATCTTCTCTCTCAATGTGATGAAAGTTTCTTGCCCCCAGGAGAAAGGATTTCAGGCATTAAGACACTGGTAGAAGAGGTTTACCAAGCAGGGACCCTGGCTGCCAGCAAAGGCAGCTTCCTTCCTCAGCCCCTGAATGAAACCAGCCTCTCCTAGGATGTAGGACAGGTGAGGGGAGCTCAGAGAAGGGGCAAAGCCCCAACTCAAATATTACCTATTCAGACTTCGTTCAAATGCACTTGTCTATATGTTCACGAAAATATATGCAGCTGAAGTGTCTCACAAAACTGGTGCACAAAAATTCAATCTTGTAATGTTAGAAACTATTCATTATTAATTAACTAGTTTTGATATTGCAAGATAAATCATTTCTTGATCACTTTAGATAACAAAATCACCTTCTGGGTGTGGAGTTTATTTAAAATATTTTATATAGAGCATTTCAAGCATTTATATGTAATATGTATAGTATTATTATGACACATAATATCTTAACTATTTTTTAGCATTTGGGGAAATTGGAAGAAAAATTAGATAAAGAATAAGTCAGAATAAAGCACAAAATTTAACTAAAAATTAAAATTTGGAATAATTTTGCTGAAGAACGCACTTTCTTCTACTCTTAAATTCTAAACTTCTAGTATGATTCTGTGTTAACGGAAACTTTTTCTAAATTTCTGAATGAAATGTGTGTGCTAGAAATGGCATTCTAAATTTAAAGGTTTTAAATAGATACCTAAAATTATTCATTAAATATACAAAAATTTTAAATGCAATGCAAAATAAATCTGTGCTTCAAAAATATGTAGCATTTTGGTAGCACTTAATCAAAAGCAATGTCATTTCTAGCTCCCTTATATTATCAATAGATATTCTGTCTTCTATACAAGTGCAGCATGAGCTATATAACACAACTAATTTAATTGATTTTATTATGATTAGGCTTGTTAATTTTTTAGAATTTATTATGTTAGAGAGAGGGGAGAGAGAGTGTTCTGAATGGGATTTCTTTTTATGAAGAGTTTAACTCAGTAATCTCTATTTTTTGGAAAGAAGCAAATTTGTTTTTATATATGTTTAATTAAATGACATTAAGAAAAAAAAAAAGAATCCTGAGGGTTGAGAACTTTCCAAACCATTCATCATTTGAACTACAGAGTTGACAAAATCATACCAAATGATGTGCAATTTACTTATTTTGTAGCATTAGTTGTTTGGAGTGTAATTCTGGAGTTCCTCAACACACACTTTCTTCTGTTGATAACCATTAAGAAAGGACATAGAATACCTAATTCAGTTCACTCAAATTTGGTAGATTGCAGAGCGAATTTCTTAGTGTAAACCAACATTAGTGTTACAATGCACACAAGTTTAACAGTAGTTAGCGACTTTCATTCATCGCTTTTTAGCATCTTCTAGTAAAGGCGTGGATAAGAAGGAGGGGGAAATAAAGCTTTGACAGATGGTACTCAGCGTTTGACTCCTGCTGAGCTCAGCAGGACCTGTGGTTTCCAAGGTTAGGGCTGTCAAAATGGCTCTGTCTATCAAGTGAATAACAAAGTATAGACTGCTCGTCCGTTTCCTACACAAAACTTAGATTTCATGTGTCGTTATTGTCGGTCTTTCTGCTGATTTAATAACTTCCAAGGAGAAGAACTAAGGATTCTGATGCAGCCTCACTATTTAAGAAACTACTTGGAAAGGGAATTCTCAAGGGCTGAAAGAGGTAGGCTGAGATCTGATCTCTTTCTCTTTAGTTTCTCTCTGAGGTTTCACGACTTGAAAAGGATTCAAAAGCCAACCAAAGTTTCCCTTTTGGCTAAAAGCTGAATGTGAATCTTTCAAAATGAACTTAATGATGTCTCTCTCTCAAAAGGGCAAAATGTTTTTATTGAGAATCCTTGGAGTGGTGGGTACTTGTTCAAGTAGAAATATTGAGAATGAAAAGGAAAACGTTTCTGTTATGAAATACATTGCTGTGTTTTTCAGGGCCTATTTCTCACCTTTCATAGCTCTTAATATTAAAACCACCCCTCTTTTTCCCCCACCTATGTCTAGAGCCTTAAGATGGTCAGAGAAAGTACCTAGTGCTGAAAGATAAGAGAGCTGAATAATGTCATCAAAATTTGCCTTTTGTCTTGTGCTGTTACAGCTACTTTTCTTGGTAAGTCATGTTTTTCTTTACGTGTATTTTGTGATCTCAGGATTGTTATTGAGCTTCTGGGATTCTAATAAAAGGCCTTTTGGTGGATTCATAAACCCAGGCTTTTTATTAAGATGATGCTGAAATGAGGATTGTGGTAGTGCCTCTGAGTAAGCTAATAATTGTATTTCAATGTTTAATTTATAATATAACATTTAAAGCAAAACTTCTGACTGTTATTTCAAAAGGACAAAGTAAAATTAAAATGTGGCCTTTTGAAAGTGACAGCTTTGGACACACTTTAATCTTGTCCTGTTACTAAGCATTTTCGTTGCTATTTTTGACAAGCTGATAGAAGAAGTACGTATCTTGTCTCTTTTTTGACTCTGGCTTAAGTAGACATATTCGTCCGTGTGATTGTTCCCTACTAGCATGTCTGAGAGAAGACTTTCTTGCTACAATATAGTTGAAGAATTTTCCTCAGGAAATATTTAGTTTATGTAAGTCCCATGATCATAATGAAAATGTTATTTGAAAGGATGGCTATTTATTATTATTTCCAGTACATTTACTTCGAACATTGAAAAAAATGTTTTGAAGTATTTACCTTCTTCTAAAACTTAAAAAAAAACTCCAACCTAGCAGTCCCCTCTCTAAGACTCTGCATAGCAGATATTCAGTAAATGTTACTGAATTGAATTTAAAAGGATATTAAATATTGAATAAAAGGAATTCTTGAATTGAAATAAAAGGGATACAACTTTTACATCTGATTGTTATATGAAATTATCAAATGCCAATTTAGCATTTCCAGTTGCACTTGCTTTTTTATCCTGGAAACGTATGATGCTTTTAATCATCTCTGTAGACAGTAATGGTAATTAAACAGAAATTTGGGGAAAAAAATTCTAAACCAAGATGAAATTTTCTTCTCTCTTTTTCTCTCTCTACCTCTTTGCTTACTTTGTTCAATAAGGCCGTTTCTAAGCTTCTCTCTAACAGCTTAGACCATCCCCCAAAGGAGTTTTTGTTAATGGTAAACTTGCTGAATCAAATTTGCTTTTCATGTGTTTGCATTTTTTGAAGAGTCTCTGTGGGGTTTCGTCATGTGTCTGTGGGGAAAGTGTGCTTCTGTAATTTCAGCCGAGTCCATAAACTATAAGTCCCTGGAAATTAAGTCCATCCTTGGCTGGAAATAAGCAATCCTAGAGGAAGGAAACAGAACTAAAACAGATACGATATTCAAGAACTCGAACTATTGCATACTTAGCCACCCAGCAAACCTTAACCTAACCCGGAGCGCTGGCCCAGAACTCTGGCAGCAAAAAGTCAAAACTTCCAGGTTAACTAATATAACTAATATGTTCTAAGGGCATATGCTTTCAGTTTTATTTATTTTAATCTTTAAGAGTTTTAAATTGTGGTAAAATAACATAGCATAAAATTTACCATCTTAACCATTTTTAAATATTCAGTTAGGAGTGTTAAATACATTTACATTGTTGTGCAACCAATCTACAGAGGTCTTTTCATTTTGCAAAACTGAAACTCTGTATTCATTAAAAAATTCCCTGATTTCCTCCCCACAGTCCCTGCCAATCATCACTCTACTTTCTGTCTCTTTTAATTTGACTACTCAAGTTCATTCATGTAAGTGGAATTATACAGTATTTGCCTTTTAGTGGCTGGCTTATTTCACTTAACATAATATTGTCAAGGTTTATCCATGTTGTAGCATGTGTCAGAATTTCCTCCCTTTTTAAAGCTCAATAGTATTCCAACGTATGTATATATCACATTTTATTTATCCATTCATCCATACATAGACTCTTGGGTTGCTTCCACCTTTTGGCTATTGTGAATAATGAACATGGGAATACAAGCTTCAGTTGTTTTAGAATGTGATTACTATGGGCTATAGAGTAAATAAAGAGCACGGTGCACATTGTGTGAAGAATGGTAGAAAATTACAGTAATAAAAATAATAGCCAATGTTTATCAAGTGCTTACTATGTGCCAGGCACTGTGCCATGCACATCACTGGTATTAGCTCTATGAGAGATGTACTATTAATATCTTCATTTCATAGAAGTGAAAACTAAAGCACAGAGAGTTTGGTTAACTAGTCTAAAGTCACTGAGCTATTAAGCCACCCGGCTGCAAATCTGAGAAATGGGGGTGAGGGTCTGTGCACTTGGAGGGAGAAAGAAATCACAGACTCCATATTTATGACTCCACAGCCTAGTAGTGAAGAACTCATTGACCACTGAAAAGGTGTGGCCTAGTCAAAAAGCACTCCAGTAGGAGCCAGAAAAACCTAAAGATTTCTGTAACCACCTTGCTGCAGGACCCTCAACAAGACAACTACCCTCTCCAGACTCAGCGTTATGAAAGGGGAGGTTGAATTGTGTGTACTATGGTCTATGATTTCTGACAATCCCTCATTCCAAATGAGATTTACTATCTAATACTTTATTTCTTAGAGTATTATTTCCACTACTTGGAGATTAAGACATAATTAAAAACTTTTAAATGTATGCTTAAGTCTTCAAATTTTGATAATAGTCTTCTGATTCTCATTCCACTATATTCAAATTGTTCCTGATAACCCTTTAACAAAACTAAAAAGTAAGAATACAGTGACCCAACAGGAATGTATGAGGTAAAATGAGCTTTCTCTTTCAGAGCGTCCCTAGATGTGCCTACCCAACAAAAAAGTAAAGTGGAGAACTGTGAACAGTGCTCATTTAATATATATTCACATAATTAGGGTCATATAATCCCCAGCACCCTGCCACTGAGGGGTAGAAGAGAGGTGAGCCTGAATGAATCCACATTTTCCTCTTCATAGTCAAATTTTCTCACTTCATAGTGTCTACAGAAACAAAGACTGTACATAAGTACCTCATCATTATAATACAGTTTTATCAGTGCTTTTGGTTCTAGGGTTATGAGTTTAGGTCATAGATGTTTGTGTCTTCATTTTCAGAGCAGAGCCCTAACTCTTGCTTTAGTGATTAAATTGTATCCAAGGAAACAAAGACAAAAAAAAAATTTTAACTTTGTAAAAAATTCTAAGGTCCTGGAGAAGAGCATTTGAATATCACTGATCTAATGTATAAGTAGGTGCATGTTTGAAAACCCATGAAGAACTCTTACCAGAAAAGGCCTTGCAAATCAGGCTCAAGAGAAGCCTTGAGTTACAATATTGTTTTAATTCTATGCAAATCAAGTGACAAATGCTTATTTAACCAAAGTCCAGTTATTTCAAACAGAGTTCAGACAAGTGATTGATCAGGTTTGCATTTTTTCAGTGATATCTTCAGATAAAGTTCAGTATTAAAAGAATGTTTTCATTTATTTTCAGCCAGCATTTTCAGCAGGGTTGATGATTTATTTTAAACCAAATTATTACAATGGAAGCATTCTCCACATTCCAATTCATGAATTTGCTCTTCTACTGATAGTAACTATATTCAACCTACAGCCAAGCTAGAGAATTCTGTGATACATACTGTTATCTTCCATCTATGGTTTCAGAAGATGGGAATTCTGCAAACCAGACAGAAGAGGGAGCTATCCATCTGGAAATTAACTGATCCTTTCAAAACAATGTAAAATAAATATAGAAGGGAATCCTAATATGATCAAGTCTTATCTTATTTGGTCTTGCATTTTATAGCAACACTGTAAATTTTCTGGTGCATTAAAAACAAGAAAGAAAACTACCAGCAGAGGCAAAAACAATGAGCTAAATTAATTAATGAAGAGGCAAAATATACAAACCATTAAAAGGCCAATTAAAAATACACTCACATTTTATGGTTTGATCTCATATTTCATAGCAAAATATAGAGCTAGAACACACCCCCAAAAGTCCAAAATAATTTTTTACTGCCATACATATCACTAATTTTACTTTCCTATAGATCCTGATCATAAAATGGAACTCTGACTTTAAAACTGATAACATCTGGAAATAATGGCAAAATAGAAAAACTGTTGGGCTGCATCTGTCTTGAAAATGCTATGTAATAAGATTTACTTAATATATTTGAAAGAGAATAAAATGTTTTGTTCCCCAATTTGTTGCAACATCTGAAAGTTCATGAGGTTATGACCCCTCTTTAAGAAAGCATCTCCCACCACCTGCAAATACCCCAGGAAAAGCAGTTGGAAACAATAAAACACGTGCTAGTTAACTGTTACCAGGGAAACAGTTCTGGTTCACCAATCTGAGCACCTGCGCTTCCCAGTGGCTTTGTCTGAGGGAGACATGCACCAGCTGTTAGTGAATAACCATTGTTATAGATCATCAGGAAATCACAGTCAGCAGGCAACCCAGCCCCACTGGAAGTTTATTTCTCATATTTGTTCATCACCAGGGCAATCCTCCACCTTTAAAACATCCCCTTAGTCTGGGTTAACTAAATAGCCCAGCACTAACAGGATCACTTAAAGGAGGCAAGTTGCAAAATGGCCTTTTTGCGCAGAGAACAGATTTCTAACTTTGATTCCAGTTGCATCACCCTCCTGCCCTCTTCACTTTTCAGTGGCGATTACAGGGCAAATATCTGAAGTCAGTGCCCCTTTGGGTGCTGTCCTTCTTGCCTTGACTGGCCGCTTAGATACATACAGGCACCCACACCCCACCACCACCACCACCACCACCATGACTAAGAGTTTTCAGAAATAGTTGCCTAACCCCATCCTGGAGAAAGCAGCATGGTTGGCAAATGAGGGATTCTGCAGAGGAAGTTTGGGGCTGCCATCAACGGAGGGTCTGAGAAGATAAAACTCTGGGTCCCTCCCTCCCCAACACACATGCACCTAAAACCAGAACAGCCCCCACTTTACCAATTTTATATTTTAAAATAAATTTATAAATTCTTAGATTTTCTTTGAAACAAGATGGCATTGTTTTTTTAAACTTTAAAAGCTAATGAGTTCCAAACGCATACAAGCATCAGAGTCATCCTGAGAAACAGAGACTTCTAGACTTCTGGTTTCCCATTTGGCATGTAAGGAGCTCAGAAGTCCCCACTCCATCCTAACAATAAGTCAAAAGCTGAATAAATGGAAAAATCCACAACTTTTCTTAGCTTCCTCAGAGAAGTGAGTTCACAGAACAACCCACTCCCCCAAAACTGTAGAGACAGGTGAATTCAGAGAGTCACAACTTTCTGGAGCAGAAACCCATGAGAGAAACCTCCACAGGAACCAGTGCCAATGTAGGAAAACCTGCATTATAATTGATGAATTGCAGAGGCTCAGTGTGGACAAGTCTGAGAATAAAGCTCTGAAAGGACTCAGTTATAGAAGGGTCCCCACATTTTTGTGAGTTTCACCTCCAGGACCTCGACCAGGTCCTAGCTACATATATTGGAGAAAAAACTTGTGATCTCATCAGGGCCAGGGGGAAAAAAAACATTTTGAAATACACCAGAGCATTCTGTTCTTCTCAACATGGCCTGCCCTCAGGTAAACCTATTTTATCAGGGCTTCCTTGGTGGCGCAGTGGTTGAGAGTCCGCCTGCCGATGCAGGGGACACGGGTTCATGCCCCGGTCTGGGAAGATCCCATATGCCGCGGAGCGGCTGGGCCCGTGAGCCATGGCCGCTGAGCCTGTGCGTCCGGAGCTTGTGCTCCGCAATGGGAGAGGCCACAACAGTGAGAGGCCCCCATACAGCAAAAAAAAAAACAAAAACAAAAACTATTTTATCAGAGCCTAACGTACTGGGGTTTTGTCAGATCCCAACTGACCTGGGGGAACTCCAGCTCCCTCTAGCCATCCAGTCCCACCTAAAGTGCAGGGGTTGGGAGGCTGACAAACACTGGTGAAATTCACAGTTCAGGGGCATAGGCTCATCAAAGACTGAGATCTAATCATAGGACTATAGAACACTTCCCCTCAAAATCTTACCCCCATGTTACTAAAGGCCTATTTACCATAGTTCCTTTTACCCAGTACGTCATACTTACATTTCAACAAGAAAATGACAAGGTATACTAAAAGGCAAAAATCACAGTTTGGAATTATCAGACCATAAATTACAAAGAAAACCAACAAAAAACCCAAAAACAAACAAACAAAAACTATGATAAGGTCTTTACCAGAAAAAGTAGGCAGCATGCAGGAAGAGATGGTTAATGTAAGCAGAGAGAAGGAAGTTTTAAGAAAGATCAAGAAGAAATTCTAGAATTAAAAAAAAAACACCATAACAGAAATGAAGAATGCCTTTGATAGGTTAATCAGTAGGCTGGACACAAAAGAGGAAAGAATCTCTGAGGTTGAGGATGTGACAACAGAAACTTCCAAAAGTGAAAAACAGAGAAAAGTGACTGAAAAAAAAAAAAAGCAAAACAGAACAGAACAGAATGTCTAAGAATATGGGATAACTACAAAATGTATAACATATGTGTAATGGGAATACCAAATATAGAAGAAAGGAACAGAATAATATTTGAAGCCACAATGATGGAGAATTTCCAACAAATTAATCACAGACATCAAACCACAGATGCAGGAAGCTCAGAGAACACTAAGCAGGATAAATGCAAAATAAAACAAAACATCCTAGGCATAACATATTCAAAATTCAGAAAATTAATGATAAAAAAAAATCTCAGAAAAAGAAGAAAAAAAATCACCTTACCTATAAAAAAACAAGGATAATAATTACATTAGGCTTATCCCAGAAACCATGCAAGCAAGAAGAGAGTGGATTGAAATGTTTAAAGTGTTGAGAGAAAAAACCACCAACCTGGAATTCTATACCTTTTGAAATTATCTTTCAAAAGTTAAGGAGAAATAAGACCTTCTCAGACAGACAAAAATTGAGGAAATTTTTTGCCAGTAGATCTGCCTTAAATGTTAAAAGTTATTCAGAGAGAAGGAAATTAATATAAGCCAGAAACTCTGATCTAAATAAAGAAAAAGAGAGTATCATAAAATGGATAAGTAAATGTAAAATAAAAACTTTTATTTTAATTTTTCTTAATTGATCTAACAGATAAAAGTTCAAAATAATAACAATGTATTAAATTATGTATGTATATATGTGCTATATATCTAGATAGATAGATATAGCTATATGCTTATGTATAAGTGAAATGAATTACAACAATGATACAATGGATAGTATGGAGGAATTAGGGATATTTTGTTATTATAAAGTACTTATACTACCTGTGAAATGGTATACTGTTATTTGAAAGTGAACTTGGATTAGCTGTAAATATATATTGCAAACTCTAGGTAAACTATGAAGAAAGTTTTTAAAAGTATAGTCAGTATGCTAGGAAAGGAGAGAAAAAAGAATTATGTAAAATGCTCAATTAAAACTAAAATATACAGAAAAATTATGGAAGACAAAATAGGAACAAAGAGCAAAGGCAACAAATAAAAACCAATAGCAAATATGGTAGATACTAATCCAAATACATCAATAATCACTTTAAATGTCAATGGTCTAAATATAGCAGTTAAAAGACAGAGACCGTCAGACTGTATTAAAAAATAAGACCCAACTCTATATTGTCTACAAGAAACCCACTTTAAATATAAAGGTACATATAGATTAAAAATAAAGGGATGGAGTAAAATATACCATGCTAACACTAATCAAAAGAAAGTGGGACTTGGGCTTCCCTGGTGGTGCAGTGGTTGAGAGTACGCCTGCCGATGCAGGGGACGCGGGTTCGTGCCCCGGTCCAGGAAGATCCCACGTGCCGCGGAGCGGCTGGGCCCGTGGGCCATGGCCGCTGAGCCTGTGCTTCCGGAGCCTGTGCTCCGCAGCGGGAGAGGCCACAACAGTGAGAGGCCTGCGTACCGCAAAAAAAAAAAAAAAAAAAGTGGGACTAGTTATATTAATTTCAGACAGAGCAGACTTGAGAGCAACGAAAGTTATTAGGGTTAAAGAGGGATATTAGATAAGGATAAAGGGGTTAATTCTCCAAGAAGACATAGCAATCCTTAATATGAATGTACCTAAAAACAGAGTATTAAAATACATGAGGCAAAAACTGATAGAGCAAGGAGCAATAGATGAATCCACTATTTTAGTTGCAGACGTTAACACTCCTCTCTCAGAAATGGACAGATCCAGCAGCCAGAAAATCAGTTAGGACATAGTTGAACACAATAGCACTGTCAATGAACTGGAAATAGTTGACATCTAGAGACCACTTCATCCAACAACTACACATTCTTCTCAAGCACACATTCACCAAGATAGACCACATTATGAGCCATAAAATACACCTTAAAATAATAGAAATATGCTCTCAGGCCACAATGCAATTAAACTGGAAATCAATAACAGAAAGATAACTGGAAAATCACAAAATACATAGAGATTAAACAACACACTTCTTGATAACGCATGGGTCAAAGAAGAAATCTCAAGAGAAATTTTAATTTTGAACTAAATTAAAACAAAACCACAACTTATCAAAATGTGTGGGATGCACTGAAAGCAGTGCTTAGAGAGAAATTTTTAGCATTGAATGCATATATTAGAGAAGAAGAAAGCTCTAAAATCAATCATCTAAGCTTCCACCATAGGAAACTAGATCAAGAAAAATTAATTACAAAGTAAGCAGAGGAAAAGAAATAATAAAAATTAGAGCAGAAATCAATGAAATTGAAAACAGGAAATCAATTAAAAAATCAACAAAACCAAAACCTTGTTCTTTGAAAAGATCAATAAAATCAATAAGCCTCTGAGCAGGCTAACAAAGAAAAAAAAAGAGAAGACACAAATTACTATTATCAGAAATGAAAGAAAGGACACCACATGAACATTAAAAGGATAATAAAAGAATACTATGAACAACTCTATGCCAACAAATTTGATAACCTAGATGAAATGGACCAATTCCTTAAAAGATACAATCTTCCAAAACTCGCACACGATTAAATAGACCATCTGAATGGCCTAATCTATTAAAGAAATAGGGAACATTTTCTAACTCATTCCACAAGGCCAGCATTACTCTAATACTAAAACCAGACAAAGAAAATAAAATGGACCGATATCTCTTACCAACATAAGTGCAAAAATTCTCACCAAGAAAATCAAATGAACAATGCATAAAAAGAATTATACACCTCAACACTCAAAAAAACCCAAAAAAATCACATTATTATATCAATTGATGCAAAAAAGCATTTGATAAAATCTAACACCTATTCCTGATAAAAATTCTCAGCAAACTAGGAATAGAGAGGAATTTCAACTCTTTTTTTAAAATCTATTAAAAGTCTACAGCTATATTATACTTAATGGTGATAAACTTGAAGCTCTCCTGCTAAGATCAGAAATAACACAAGGATGTCCCCTCTCACTACTCTTTTCAACATTGTATTGGAAGTCCTAGCTAATTCAGTAAGGCAAGGCAACAAAAAAAGTATACAGAGTGGGAAGGAAGAAATAAAACTGTATTTGTTTGCAAATGGCATGATTGTCTACATAGAAAACCTGAAAGAACTGACAAAATAACTCCTAGAACTAATAAGCAATTATAACAAGATTGAAGGATACAAGATTAATATGCAAAGTCAATCACTTTCCTATATACCAGCAATGAACAAGGGGCATTTGAAATTAAAAACACATTGCCATTTACATTAGCACCCCGGAAAAGTGAAATACTTAGGTATAAATCAACGAAAGATGTACAAGATGTGTCTGAGAAAAACTACAAAACTCTGATGAAAGATTTCAAGAAAGACTCAATATTATCAAGATGTTCGGCCTTCCCAATTTGATCTATAAATGCAACACAATGCCAATCAAAATCCCAGCAGATATTGAAAACAGATTCAAAAGTTTACATGAAGAGGCAAAAGACTCATAATAGGCAAGTCAATATTGAAGGAGAAGAACAATGTCAGGGGACTGACACTACCTAACTTCAAGACTTACTGTAAAGCTACAGTAATCAAGACAGTGTGGTATTGGTGAAAGGATAGACATAGAAAAATGGAAAAGAATAGAGAGCCCTGAAATAGATCCACATAAATATAGTCAACTGATCTTTGACAAAAGATCAAAGGCAATACAATGGAGCAAAGATTGTCTTTTCCACAAATGGTACTGGACATCCACATGCAAAAATACTAATCTAGATGCAGAACTTACACACTTCACAAAAATTAACTCAAAATGGACCACAGACCTAAATGTAAAATGCATAACTATAAAAGTCCTAGCAGGTAACATAGTAGAAAACCTAGGTGACCTTGGGTATGGCAATGACTTTTAAGACACAACACCGAAGTCATAATCCATGAAAGAAATAATAGATAAATTTGACTTTGTTAAAATTAAAAACATCTGCTCTGCAACAGACAATGTCAAGGGAATGAGAAGACAAGCCACAGACTGGGAGAAAATATTTGTAAAAGGTACCTCTGATAAAGGACTGTTATTCAAAATATGCAAAGAACTCTTGAAACGCAACAGTAAGAAAACAACCAGATTAAAAATGGGGTAAAAGACTTGAACAAACACCTCACCAAAGAAGATATACAGATAGCAGGTAAGCATATGAATAGTCGTTCACCATCATATGTCGTTAGGGAATTGAAAGTAAAACAACAATGAGAGACCAATACATGCCTATTAGAATGGCCAGAATCCAAAACACTGACAACCCTAAATGCTGACAGGATGTTTAGCAACAGGAACATGGTGGGAATGCAAAATGGTGCATCCACTTTGGAAGACAATTTGACAGTTTCTTAGAAAACTAAATATACTCCTACCATATAACCCAGCAATCATGCTCCCCAGTATTTACCAAAATTAATTGGAAACTTTTATTCACAAAAACCTGTACATGGTTTATAGCAGCTTTATTTATAGTTGTCAAAACTTGGAAGCAACCATGAAGTCCTTCAGTAGGTGAATGGGTAAACTGGGGTACATCCTAACAGTGGGATATTATTTAGTGCCAAAAAGAAATGAGCTATCAGGCCATGAAAAGACATGGAGGAAATGTAAAAACATACTAGGAAGTGAAAGAAACTAATCTGAAAAGGTTACATACTGTTTCCAACCTTATGACTTTCTGGAAAAGACAAAACTATAGAGAGAGTGGAAAAATCAGAGGTTGGAGAGAGGGAGGGATAAATAGACAGTGCACAGGGAATTTTTAGAGCAGTAAAACTATTCTGTATAATACTATGATGGTAGATACATGTCATCAAATATTTGTCAAAACCCATAGAACACTGAGAATGACCCTAATTTAAACCATAAACTTTGAGTGATAGTGATGTATCAATGTCAGTCCATCGATTGTAACAAATGTATCACTACAGTGTATAATGTCCATAGTAGGAGAGGTTGTGGGTATGTGGGAATAGGGAGTATATAGAAACTCTCTGTACTTTTCATTCAATTTTGTTTTGAACCTAAAATGTCTCTAAAATATAAAGTTTATTGATTTTTTTGAAATAGAGCATTCTCAAATTCACAACTTGGAAATTCAGGTTCAGGAGGTCTTGGGTCAGGTATGGGTATCTGTTTCATAAATTCCAAGATAATTCTGATTTATAGTTAGGGTTGAGAACCACTGGGTAGATGCTGGCCTCCTGATCTTTCAGAATTTAACTGTACTGTTCAGTTTTTTCAGACCTTAAATCTCCGGTAGGCTTAGTCTTATAAATTCATCTGTAGTGATATGTTAATATCAGATAATGCTTATATGTCAAATGTTTGCATTTATAAAAGGGTCTCTCTCTATGTAAATGCTTAAACAAACAGAAGCGGGGTATTATAGACTGGCTGTCTCTAAAGAGCCTAGTCATGGAGCTAAAATGATGATGCCTTTCCATGGAGCAAAGAAACAAGACATCAACAATCAAGGACATGGCAACTATGATTCCATCATTCACACGTTAAATTTCCTTCAAAAGAACAAGTGATACTGTTAACCAGGCCCTTCAAGCACATATAAAACAAACAGCATGATTGGAAAAGAGAAAATGAAAAATGGCATAAGAAACCTTATCTTTCTCCCATAACCAAGTATACTAGTCCCACCCTTTGGAGCTCAGATGAACAGAATGAGAATCATGGAGTTCCTAACACTAGCCCTTTCTTTCTACATAACCCAGAATGATGTAGCCCTCTATTTAAAAAGCAGTTAAAAGGATGCAAATGTTCTCCCTTGAAACCCAGATGTTTTCTATCTTTTTAAGCTCCAATTATTTCACCACATTATTTAGCTGCACTCACATAAGATCAGGGCCACCTGTTACATCCTCTACACATTTATGAGAGATTTAATGTTAAGTTTGTATTTATGGTTTACCTAGAAAAGTCAGAATTCAATTGAGAGGATGCTTTTAAAGTCATCTTGGGGTCAAAGGATGTGTATATGGCAGATTAACAAATAATTAAGACACCCTGTTGTGTAGTATAAACAAAATCAAACCTGATTTTGTGATTCATTATTACATAAATTTGGATATAATCCAGGATTAGAAAACTCATCATCTGAAATAAAACTACATGCCAGAAAAGCATAATATAACATTGTTAGACTATAAGAAAATTAATTTTTAAAGTTCCATTATAAAATATTTTATTATAGGAATGTTATTTATTACCAAGATAGGTTTTTCATACTTAAATGTTCTATTTTTGTCTTGTCTAAAATTAAATATGTTCACTCTGATAACAATACGTGACTTGAAGTATATATTACTGCCTTTCTAATGATAAATAAGCATTTGCACACACACAAAAATATCCTAATTAATGTCCACTCTGTAAATAAGTGTTTATTGAGTACCTATTGTGTACCAGGAACTGTTCTCTGTGCTAAGATATGGCAGGGGACAAAATATACAAAGTCCCTGCTGTACTCAAATGTTGAAATAAATTTCCAGCTAACTCTGAAAGAAAAGTATCTTCTCAAAAATGAACCAAAAAACCAACATTGTAAAGTTAATGATATCACAATATTCACAGATTATTCTTGAGCTTCTGACATAAATACTACTTATTATGCATTATTCCAGCACTTTAAAAGTTAGTAGCAGATGATGTTATCTATCATAAGACAGCTACTAAGTAGAAGAGAAATGGGGAAAATAAAAGTGAGAAGCACACCTCCTCATTCTACTCATCTCTCTTGTGATCAGACATGTGTCAATTAAGAAAGACACTGAGAAACCCAATTGCAAAGCCTAATCTCTAGATAAAATTTCTTGAAACTCAAGAATATTTACTTGGATTGACCATAAGACTTTCAGTGTGGCTAAAACACTGTTACAAATTAGATTGGTTGTGGTTTGGGGAAGCTTCACTTTTCCCATTTTCCTTCATTCTCCGGGGAGATGTGTGGCAGAATCAGAGAGTGTCCATTCTCATTTACCCTCTTATCTGAACCCCGACCATAACTCTTTTTTCCCATTCAATTTTAACCTTGGATAAATATAGTTTTAAAATCTAGCAGTCCTGGAAAGATCACTGTAGAAAGAAGACAACTTTTTTTCCATCTTAAATACAACTTCAAAGTGGCAGACTGGAAAATCTCTGCAGGCAAATGTGATGTCACTAAAGAAATCACACACTTACCCGTAGAGATTCTACAGTCTGACATCTTCAAGCATCGAAACGTTTCATCAACCATGCTTTTCTGTATGCAGTTCTTTGACTTGAAATAAATCTGGATTAGCCAAATAACCAAATTATAGCTAGCTTACTAAACTTTGGTTTCTTCTAAACCAAGGGGACATACATACATAAAGGGTACTGACATAATTCAAGTCATGAGCCATAATTCTTATTAGATTTTATTGCTACATTCTTCACACAGCTTTGGAAAGTTATTCCTAAGAGCACAAAATACACACTTAGACTGCACACAGAGAAGGAAAATGCCTCATGATGGTTGAATCCCACTAAGGTAAATTGTAAGATAAGAAGGTTAAAAAGGCTTAAAGCTGTTTTATCAAAGTGTGATCCCCTGACTAGCAGCAGCAGCATCACCTGGGAACCTATGAGAAATGCAAATTCTCATGCCTACCCCAGGACTCCTGAATTAGAAACTCTGAGAATGAGCTCCAGCGATATGTGTTTTAACAAGCCTTTCAGGTGATTCTGATTCACACTGAAGTTTGAGAACTACTGGCTTAAAGAAAACAAAGATTATTGCTGGAACACTGAACTCAGAGATCTTCTGATGTTTTATATGAAAAAAATCAGCCAAAATAACGTGTGGTCATAAAAGTATTATTGTCTAGGATACGTTTCCTTTCTACATTGATTATCTTAGTAATAAACATAAGCATTAATAATGGAATGAAACATCTTCCTTTAACTCTTACTTTGCCAATGAAATTGCAGAGCTCTGCTTACTTCCTTAGAAATAAAGAGTTAAGAAATCTTATTTAGGAGGAGAAAGCGTTTTCATGTTTGGGAGGATTAAAAGGGTACTGACATCATTCAAGTCATGAGCCATAATTCTTATTAGATTTTATTGCTACATTCTTCACACAGCTTTGGAAATTTATTCCTAAGAGCACAAAATACGCACTTAGACTGCACACAGAGAAGGAAAATGCTCTCACAATGAAATTATTTTAGACTGACACAATAATATTTGAAAGACTCAAGACTTACTCTCTATGTAACATCTTTTCAAAATAAGAGGTGAGTTGTATAAATTTGTCTTTTTCAATATCCTTTACAATTTTCCCTCTTAACAGTTAAATTTGGCTATAAAAGATCTAATTCTGTGTACTTAAGAAAATTAGTTTCCTTTCCTCTCTGATATTATAAAAATTGCATGGCTGAAAGGCTAAAGAAACACAAAACCCCAAAAATATTAAAAATTATAACTGAACTTGGCCTTTAATGACAATGAATAAAATACACAATTTAGTTCTTGTATATCAGAATGGAGTGTCTGAAATTTTGGTTTGCCTGTTAATCAGTAACTTCTGGTAGCATGTTAAAAATTTATCTTCAGTTTCATTCATACTGAATTCATTTTTATTATTTCTGGACCACAACAATTTCCCATGATATGATGGAAATATGGTAACATTCAAAAATTGAATTAGATCACACAGAAAACACCAACTCACTCAGATTATAATAATAAGGTTTGGCTTATTCATGAAAAGTGAGAGCCCAACTATGTCCAAAATCTGCAAAGACAGTGCTAGATATCAGCAAGATGTTTTAGACACCTAAGACAACCCGAAGAAGGACGTTTCCTTAGACGAGGATGAAGAGGCTCTTTAAATGTCAGGGTTCTTTGCTTTTATTGGAGCTAAATCAATTCAGTATTGATGCAATTACTGATCAGGAGCTCCAATGCCATCAATAATAATAAAAAATTACTAACCGTTATGTGCAATTTGATATACAAAATCTTTTCAAAACATGGGGCTAATTGCAGGATACAATAAAAAGTGATGCTAGAAACTTAGCAACCTCCCAAGGGGAGATATTGATAGCAACAACTAATAGCTACTACTGCAGGAAGCACTCTATACACATTATCTAATTTAGTCCTCACACAAACCTGGTAAGGAAGCTAATATAAACAGTACCATTTTATGAATGAAGACATTGAAGCTCAGAAAGACATAAATGGAAAGGAAAGAAATTATCTGTATCTGCACAACTATACATCTGGGACAAAGTACTATGGAGGAACAAGCATGGAACTATGGGTCAGGAAACCTGGATTGTGAATATTTGACTCCGCTTATGGCCTCTCTGGATTCCAATTTCCTCATCTTTAAAACAAAGTATCTTCTTTACTATTTATTTCCTATGGCTGGGAAACCACTTGCTAACAATAAAGAGCTGAAAAGATGTAGGATGTTGTTATTATACTTGGGGTGAACTAGGCAAGCTTTGGGCATGGCCTGGTTTCTTGCTATTTCCCCCCCCCCATCATTGATATGGAAACTGTAAAAGAAAGAATGCTGATGGAAGTATTGATTTGCCCCCATAACTATCCCCTCCAAAGGACACTGGCCTGATGTCTTTGACCATCCTCCTTGCCAGGCCTAGCCATGTTCCTTTGTCCCACTCTGGTGATCCCAAGACCCCTCATCTTTAGGGCAAGCAAAGAGCTTCTCTTGAAGGACTATACCAAATGAGTTCACATAGTCTTTCTTCTTCTGACTGGGTAGCAGATTTCCTCCTCTTTCAAGAGATGTCAAGGTTTTCAATAAATATGTAACTAAAATACACCAATGCCCAAGGGCCTGTGCAGAAATAAAGCTTGGCTATAATGTGCCACCCCTTCGGAACCTGAAATTCCTAACTGGATGCAATCCTGACAGATATTTCAGAAGCTCTATCATTCACAGAAATTAACATTTCAGATCTGGAAAGAAAAATAATGACTACTTACTCAAAATCTATTATTTATGGAGCATTGACTTCATGCTAGGCATTTTACATGCACTGTCCCATTTAATCCTTCTAACAACCTTGAATGAAGTCAGCCTACTAATGGTCCTATTTTGCAGATGAGAAAATGAAGCCCCTAGAGTTTTAATAAGGGCCTTGAGCCAATTCTGTTGGACTCCAAAGTCCATCATCTTAACTACTACCCAATTTTAATTCCCAGAGGTTAAATGGCCACAGGTCATACAACTGATTAGTGGTAAACCTGAAACTAGACCTCAGTTTTCTTTGCACCATATGACACTTATTCCTATGTAAACGGTCTATATTCTTCTCAAAGTGCCCTATAGAATTATTCAATTTGTGATGCAAGCCAAATGGCTGACTCAGATTCAAAGCTGCTAAGTTATAATCCACTGCCTAGAGTGGGCACCAAGGAAGAAAGGTTCATATGAATTCTGCATCTATTTATACTTTAACACAAATGCATAAATGCTAAAATTGTGCCTTTCTATTGCTGAGGACATGACAAACCATCAAATTCACACATAATTTTGAAACAGACCTCATCCTTTCCTAATTCTGCTGGCAACCTAAAAATCAAGGCAAAACAAATCATTAATATATTATAGCACAGCAGGGATAATTTGGGGGGTTTCTAAGACCAGGCTTGAATTAGCACTCATAAACAGGTAAATGTTACCAAATTCATTACTCATTGTCAAATGTACACATTGCTTGTCAACTCTGTCTTCTGTAAAGTTTCATCTGAAGGACGCATTAAGGATATTACAATATGTAAAAAATAGATAACCTTTCCATTTGAAAAATAGCTTTCAATTTTCTGTCTTGGTGGTCACCCACCATGGTGGCTGCCATGGAGAACGTCCTTCAGCTCATAAATGATTACCTACCAAAGTGAAAGAAGCACATAATGAAATGTGATCTAATCAAAGGTGTGCTTAGTAGTTATGCTAAGTTGTAACGTTACTTCCTTGAAGCAAAAGAAAGTACAAAGACACCTTTTCTGAGTAGCTTTAACTCAGCATTAGTTTTCCCCTTCTTTACTTCCTCTCCTCATTGTCTCACCTCTTATTTTCTTTCCCTCCTTCTATCCTCTCCCTCATCTCTGCAAAACTCAGAGCTGTGTTTGGTTGTGGGGAGGGGTTGAGGTAAAGAGCAAAATCATTTCAAGTGGTGTGTAAAACAACATCACCACTAATTCACATAGATTATTCTTTCCCCTGAAGCTCCAAACAGGAGCTTCAGTAGAACTAAAAGTCATATTTCTTTGCACAGGTTATTGCCTTAGGGAAGCCAGGGATCACTATGTGTTATATGAAAAAGGTAGCTTATTGGGACTTCCCTGGTGGCGCAGTGGTTAAGAATCCACCTGCCAGTGCAGGAGACACAGGTTTGAGCCCTGGTCTGGGAAGATCCCACAGAGTTGCAGAGCAACTAAGCCCGTGCTCCACAACTACTGAGCCTGCACTCTAGAGCCCGCGAGCCACAACTGCTGAGCCCATGGGTGACAACTACTGAAGCCCGCACGCCTAGAGCCTGTGCTCCACAACAAGAGAAGCCACCGCAATGAGAAGCCCACGCACTGCAATGAAGAGTAGCCCCTGCTGCCTGCAACGAGAAAGCCCACTCAACAAGGAAGACCAACACAGCCAAAAATAAATAAATAAATAAATAAATAAAAGAAAAAAGTAGCTTATCGCCATTATCATTATTGACAAATATTTGCTGAACACACCATGTGCTTGGAACAGTGCTGGATACTGTATGCTCTTGAAGGCTTTAAGCAAGAAAGACCAGGTGTTCCCTTTTTCAAGTGGGAATTCCCCTTTGAACCCTAATTTTCAATGCCCTAATGAGTTTGGGAGGAACATAAAATTATCCCTTATTTCAGGATTTAATTATGATTTTAAAATCAGGATTTTATTCAGATTTTTAAATATCTCACTTTTATGGAATTTTACAAATTTTAAGTGTTTTCCTTAACTCATTCTTAAAACAAGCCCTCTTTTATCATTTGATATATAAAACACTCTAACTGACCACATTTGACTTTAAATATCTATGTAGAAGGATATAAATTCATTTAAGAAGTTAAGTATATAAAAACCATGAGTAGTAAATATTTATAAAGATGATAATGTTCTCTTTCTTGACATGGGTGGTGGTGACATGGGTATGTTCACTTTGTGATAACTCATCAAGCTGTACACTAGTGATTTGTGCACTTTTCTGTAAGTGTATTTACCTCAATAAAATAACTTACACAAATGTATATATATGAAGAGTCCTGACATCCCCTCCCCCAAACACCTGCAAGCCCACAATCAGAATATCTGATTTCACCAGGGAGTATTTATTCTGCCTCTCCTACAGCCCTCAGTTCTTGCTCTAAGAACTTTTATTCTCCAACCTCAATTCTAAGAGATTGTTTTCAGGGCCTCCCTCCCATCAGATATTCCCCCTTCAGGCTTTTTTTTTTTTTTTCATGGGCTTTCTTCTGTAGACTGGGCCCCTATTTTCTCCAGTAGGTCCTGATCTTTTCTTAATATCTCAAAAACAGTGCAAAAAAATGTTCCCTTCATTTTTTCCTCCCAGTACTATCTCTAGCTACCCTTGCTGCTGCCCACAAACCTCCAGATGTCCTTTTACAAGTGCCGGCTCAGTGGTTTTCTCAAACTCCTCTTTAAGAAGGGTTCATATGATTAGAAAATGACTATGCCTTCTCTCTCTCTTTCCTTTTCTCACTATACCTCTGGAACTTGTATTTCCAGAAAGTGAGACCCATGTTTCCTTGCCACTCCATGGAAAAGTACTGCTATTGGACATTCTCTCGTTTTTAGTTTGATTTCTATAGACACCTTCCTGATAGGGTTGTAATCAACATAAAATACTTAGTATAAGGCTAGGCCTTGTCATTACTCAGTAAATAGCAGATTTCGTTATTGTTATTAATAGTAGTATGATTAGCTAAGGTTGTTTTTTGTTATGACAATAGAGTCAACTCATTCATTTTTTCTTTCAGTTTCATTGAGTTATAATTGACATACAGCACTGTATAAGTTTAAGGTGTACAGCATGATTTGACTTACATATTACATACATCATGAAATGATTACCACAATAAATTTAGTGAACATCTTTCATCTCATATAGATACTAAATTTCTTAACCTGTGCAAATTGCTGTAATGCTGAGGGAATAATAAAATAGCAGCTACCATTTGTTAAGTGTTCTATATCTGGCATTGTTCAGTACTTTATATAAATAGTCTTATTTAAGCCCCTAGCAATCCTATGAAACAGATATTGGGATCCCATACCAAAATTTAAAAACTGAGTTTTGTAGGAGTTACACCATTTTGCTGGGTCATTAGCCAATTAAATTGACCATGGGGATGCATTTGCTTCTGAAATAACCACCTTCTTGCAGGATATGCATCCTGCCAGATTGTGGCATGGCACTCAAACCCTCAATAAGAAGCCTTTGGGACCCAATCAGGCACTGTGAGAAGAAATCTCAAACCAGGCCCCAGCCTCTAAGGAATAGACAATGGGTAAGTCAACCTTGTTCCAACTTTGCCCATCATTCTGTCCTTGAGACCAAAAGCTTTCCAAGCTTCAAGTACCTAGTCATTTTCCATTCTTTTGTGTTTGTTGCCTTTAGCATCTCCTCACCATCCCAAATCAAGTTTTGTCTTATAAAACTGTGACAAACTTAGAGACTAAAGTTTTGTCTCTGTTGTAAGAATCTTCAGAGGTCCAAGATTCTAGACACTGTCACCTAAAAATTTCTGGGATAACCTTCCCTCTTTCTTTTACTGCATGTGTACTCTACAAAAGAAGGTAGGTTTAAGCTGATTCAGCCACTACGACTACAGCCCTGTTGAGCCATGATCGATGCCTCATGTCACTGAAGCTAGCTATTGCTGTTTCTCTGGTCTCCAGAGGACCTTCCAAATATTCTTTCTTTTTTAAGAAAGGGAAAGTGGCATATGCCAAGTCTTAAGGGTTACAATCCAATTATACACAGGCAATCTCTAAAGACTGTTCTAATAGCAATTACTTCATTTCTTTCTCTCCAATTACTCATGTCAATATCATTATCCAACCTGCTAATGGTTTTCCTTGAAGAGGTTATTCATTCATCTGCTTGGCTCCAGTTATAAAAGATGCATTATGTCTCTTGAAGTACAGCTGGCTTCTTTTTAAGCCTTTGTAGAAGCTTGAACTAGAGAAGGATAAAGCCTTTTTTATGGGAGCCATCCTTTATATCAGTTACACTTCTGCTGTGCCGTTAATTGTGACTACCTATTCAAAAATGTCTCCACCATTCAGAATGTGGAAAACATGCCAGTGGGAAGCTCAGCTCAATGGCAGTTCTGGCTTCAGCCTTGGGCTGGACACCCACTTATGCACAGTATGACTCAGACTCCCTTCTCGTAACGCCTTATCTCTAGACACCATTCTCCATGAATCCCTTTCTCTATTCGTAATCACTTCTAATCCTCATGCTCCTCTGTCTGACCTTCTCTTCCCACAAAAATCCAGAAAGTATGCACTTAATAAACAAACAAATCCATTGACAAAGATAGATGTATTCAGGGCAGCTTTACCAAAATTCAGCTTCAAACTGGTATTTAACAAAATTCCAGCCAAAATGCTCATTTGTAACTCCAGCCAACTATTTTATTGAAACCAATTTGAAGCCAAACATTTTCTGAATGCCTACAAGTCTACAAAAATAATAAATAATGTTTGGCTATATTTCAAACCTCGGGGGATTCAGAGTCCCAATTCCAGAAAGAATAAGAAGGCAAGGTAAAAAGGAAGCAGACCTGAAAAAGGTTATCGCTTGGCGAGTGACTCCCACCCAGAAATCAAAGAGAGGAAGTTCATGTGGGGAACCTCCAGGTAGTCAGCACAACTGCCAGGAAATTGGGACACAGAAGACAATCATGTTGAATGGATTCTTAGAAGTCCTCTCACACACCAACACCTTTACAGCTGTTTTTAAAATAGATTTTCTGCCTTATTTGAGTTAATTTCCAAAAGGGGGATTGCAACAGACACCCAAATGTGACAAAATTAATACTACCCCAGGTCCAGTGTGAGTTGGAGTACCCAAAGACCAGAGATGTTTCAGAATTTAGACTTGAAGGCTGAAGGAGGACTAGATTTCTAAACAACATGTCTCTAGTGATGGAGTGCTCATATGCACAAAGAAGAGAAAACTGAGTTATAAATATAGCTTATGTCAACTCTAGATACCATGGGGTCCTAAGAAACCATAAACATCATGTAAACTCAGAAGTCCCTCAGTGTAGAAATAGAGACACCTTTTGACCTACATCCTAGTCCACTCTGGTACATCAGTAATAAATCAGTGACTTCAGCAAGGTACAGAAGTACAGTAGATATGAAAATTTTCTAGGAAGAAGGAAAATAAAGATGACACAAGCATAAAAAAGGAGTGGAATTTTGGTATCTTTTCTAAAATCTAGAGGTTAGAATTTTTTTTAAAAAAATAGAAAAAGTAAGTTAACCAAAGCACATGGTAGTAAAGTTAAAACAAAATAAAACTAGAGTTAATTGAGTATCTATGTGTCAGATTCTGTACTAGGTAGACATTTTCACAGATATTATCACATTTAGCTCTTAAAAATCTCATGCACAAGTATTAAAATGTGGAAACTGAGGCTCCGAGACACAAAATAATTTGCCTTTAAAGCCCACAGCTAGTAAGTGGTAAAACCAGGAATCACACCCAGGTCTACCTTACTCTGAAGCTCATAGGCTTCTCAACACATTATGCTATGTTCTACAGTCAACTTGCAGTAAGAAGAATAATCCTTCCAAGTTTTCAGGAGGTATCTAAATAATTCCAGCTTTGAGTACATATCACTGGCCTTCAGGGAAATAGTAAAATTGCCACCATCTGAACAGATCCAATGACCTGACAGGAATTTCTTTGTTACATCCAAATATAAATCTACAGAAAACCTCCAGTAGAACTACAATCACAAATGCATACATTGCAATGCTCCTAAAGGTACCTGTAGAAACATCCTACGATGGATTTAGAGGCTCCCTTTCTTTGGTGATATCCCTTAAGTCTCTAAACAGGATGTATAGACACTGTTAGAAATAGCTTACTCCTTGATATTTTACTCTGCCACTATTTTTTCAGTTTTTCTGGCCTATGGACTATCTAGCCAGGTTAGCATACTTTTGTTACCAAAACCACTTCTATCAGTTTCCTCCAGTTTATTTTTTATTTCTTTATTATTATTATTTTTTGTGATATGCGGGCCTCCTTTTTATTTTTAAATGGTTTTATTTATTTTGCGGTACGCGGGCCTCTCACTGTTGTGGCCTCTCCCGTTGCGGAGCACAGGCTCCGGACGCGCAGGCTCAGCGGCCATGGCTCACGGGCCCAGCCACTCCGCGGCATGTGGGATCTTCCCGGACCGGGGCATGAACCCATGTCCCCTGCATCGGCAGGCGGACTCTCAACCACTGCGCCACCAGGGAAGCCCCTCCTTTTTATTTTTAAATGCCCATCACAGCAAGTCAGTAAGGTGGGCCAAGCAACAAAGTGTGTATCTGTGCTCTCCCTTCAGAATCCTCCCCACTGCAGTTGTAGGTATGACATACCCTGTCTCGGGTTCACCCACAGCTGTCTCATCTTCCTCATCAATGTACAGTATTTCCATTTATGATCTTCTTTTTCTAATGGTTTCCAGTAGAGGAAAGAAGAACTACATCTTTATTCTTGCTATCTCTACAATCACTTGTCAGTGTTAAACCTTCTAGGAAGAAAGGAAAATCAAATCTAAGATTAAGAGGAAAGGGGAAAAGTGAACCATCATGCATATTGCTTTGAAGTTGGGTCTGATTAATCCTAATCCCTTTAGAGAAAAGACAGAAGAAATGACAGGCCCTTGTTTTTTGATTAGGATAAAATCTTCTATTTATTTTTGATCCTGTACAATTTGACTCCAGAAGGTAAACTTAAAACTATATTTCAAATATGAAATTCCACTGAGTAGACATTTTTATTTTTCAAAAAGTAACCTTTTACTTAGGAGTTCATATGAAAAACAGGATGATACTCACTTGTTCTTTCTCAATTGTTTTCTAACTCTATATCTACCTGATTTTTTTCCCCAGATAAAAGGTGTTTTTCTAACTCAGCAAATTATCACTATCCTAAATTCTCTCAAATGTCAGTTATTCAAGGACATGTTATGAGCTGGAATTCATAATTCTTTGCTTCAACAAACATTTGATTTAGTTCAACAGTTTTTATTGAGTACTTATTAAGTATCAGGTGCTATACTGAGAATTGTATGACTGAGAATATGGTAATGTTCATATAAATATGAATAGCATGGTCCTACATTTAGAAATTCATGGCCTAATAGGGAGACAACATGAAAATAAGAAAACACCATTGTGTATAACAGGTGCCAATATAGAGAGAGTACAAGTCGAAAGGGATCGCAGAGAAGGGAGACTGAAGAGAGTGTTGACTGGAAAAAAAATGCACAACGTGAGAGTTGTGAGTTAAGCTTTATTTGGGGCAAAATGAGAACTATAGCCCAGGAAAGAGCATTTCAGATAGCTCTGAGAAACTGCTCCAGAGAGGTAGGGGGGAAGGTCAGTGTTACATATGATTTTAGTGGGGAGGGGCGGTACGTGCAGTCAAGCACACGTTAGCAGAGGCTTGCGAGTCACGAGGAGCAAATGTCACGGTTAATGATTTTAGTGCTTTTCTAGATATGAGGAGATGCAAGAATTGGGCTCATGGAATCTTCTTCTGAAAATATCTACTTATCTGAAGACCTTTCCTGCCAGTTTTTCCCAGAGCACAGAGTGCCTCATTCCTGCTCTCCACCCTGAACACCTTTCAGGGGCTGTTGAAGGTCAGCAGCTACAGCAGCTCATGATTTAATCCTTGTAGAGGTAGATGGCAAGTGCCAATTTGTAGTTGGCAAGCGGAAGCAGTGTCTGATGTTGTCTTTAGATTCAGTATCTGTATGTCAGTTACACAAAGTGTGTGTATGTGTGTGTGTATGTGTGTGTGTTCAGGAGGGAGAGAGGAATAGGAAACCATTCTGAGTATGAGCAAAGGCATAATACAGTTCATTGGATTCTTGGAACTTCAGGCTGTTTGTTATAGCTGGAGTCTACAATGCAGGGGAAGGAATGATCTAGTGTGAAATGAAGCTAGAGGGCAAGTTGGGGGAAATCCCTGCCAAATTGCACATCCTGGCCCCCAAACCAAACCTACAGAATCAAAACCCGAATGTGAGTCCAGGGGATCTACGTTTGTAACAAGCCCCCCTGGTGCTTCTTATGCACTCTGAAGCATACCCCAAATTAGGTGGTGGAGAACCTCTGCGGGCATCTCCTCCTCTCTCCTTTCTCAATCATTATTCTTACCAATGATTAGCCCCACCCAGTGGACTAAATAAAGGGGCTGAGGCTCAAGACCCAATCCAACTTAGACATAATAAAGCAGCATGAACAAACATGGAAACTACCATCTAAAATGGTAAGACCTGGACCCCCATTGTCATACCTGCCCCTTTGATGAGTATATGGTCATTACTTTTTTCACTTACGTAACTGTTGGTTTTCTTGCTGAGGAGCTATGTTAGGGTGCTTGGCTTTGGTATTCCCAAAATCTTTTGTAAAACTTGTTTATAAGTGGGTTTTGAGTGATTGGTTTTACATCTACCTATCCTCCTACTTGATTGTGTTTCTTATAATGTAAGGATTAAATAGGACAAATCCTTTCTAAATGCAAAGATTATACTTTTACAACATCACATGCAATGCTTGCATATGCCAGAAATGTGTGAAAATAAGGTTTCAACTCAGCAAGAGGACTAACTTGATAATGTTTCATCAAGAAAAATTCAGAAAGCGAGAGAGAGGCATGGACATATATACACTACCAAACGTAAGGTAGATAGCTAGTGGAAAGCAGCCTCATAGCACAGGGAGATCAGTTCGGTGCTTTGTGACCACCTGGAGGGGTGGGATAGGGAGGGTGGGAGGGAGGGAGATGCAAGAGGGAAGAGATATGGGAACATATGTATATGTATAACTGATTCACTTTGTTATGAAGCAGAAACTAACACACCATTGTAAAGCAATTATACTCTAATAAAGATGTAAAAAAAAAAAAAAGAAGAAGAAGAAGGAAATTAAGCTCTACCTCCTGGAGGGAGAAGTGTCAAATAATTTGTGGACATTATTAAAACCACCACAGTACTTATTAAATAAATTGATTGATTTTATATTTAAAAAAAGAAAAAAATCAGGGATACACAAGACTTTAAACGAGTCTTCAGCTGGTACGCTCAGTGAACAAAGCCATGCTTCTACCCAAGGCACTTGTGTGATTTCCTTCTTGCAGGTCTAACCTGGATGGCTGTGAGTTGGCTTAATCTCAGCTGGCAACTGTGAGATGTTCATACAATCCCCCACAGTGGTCTCTGGGATTATGCTAAACAGAGCAATTTCCTTTGCCCTCATGGATCAAAAGACTTACATGGCAACCAAAATTAGAATACCAAATTTCTATTTCATGACCCCCAAAAAAGCTGTTATGGTTACTGTTTTGTGCTCAGCCTCTTTTCATCTTACTAAAGTCTTTTTCTGAAGTCCTTTTACACTGGAAAGGCTTTACTGAATTCATGTGCTATTTATAGCACTTCTTCAATGCTACTTGCTTTTTTAAAAACTGCAACCAAGGGAGTCTGTGTGTTAGAAGCTGAACCTAAAATGTTTTCCTTCTGAAAACTCCTCCCACTCTTTTAGTAGGTGCTACTCTGTCAAATTCCAAGCAAAAGGGGATGATCTCCTGCCAGGCCCTCCTCAAACTTCAGTTGACCAGATTATCACATTGAATGGCCCTTCCTCATACCTTCTGTGACTATTTTGCATTCAATTGTCCTAATTGATATTGAAATTTAGAATCCACTGTGGCTCAGTCTAAGGTTACCAAAAGACTTTTGAGCTGTACCTAATTCTAATTCTTGGTGACTCCTGGAAACAGGCAGAAAACTGTATTCTGCAAAAAGATTGAGAACAAATGTAATTCCTTAGGGTAAAAAATGAAGACCACTTCTCTTCCTCATTCACCCAGCAACACAAAGCAAATTAGGTAGCGCAAATTTATAATTAAATGTAAGATTAACTTTAACAACAAAACTTATTAAAGACGCTGTTTCATAGGTCTTGACTGGAACATAGCTCCTGTGTATCTTCAGGAAGAGAAGAAGCCTGTGTGTCGCCTGATTAAATTACTTTTTGCTATTGAGGCAGACTAGTATGACATTAGGTTTTCTTGCCAGAAATTGATGTTAGGAGTGGGAGGTCAGTTTTAGGACCAGTTATTCCTGGACTAACAGAACAAATACTGAACTCTAAGCCAGAAAATAACTTACCTCTAGTAAGAAGAAGGCTTCATAGTAATTCTCAGGGCTCATTAGGGCCCCTTAAAGCTGTGAAACTCTCCAAATGTCATCTATACCTTCCTGTTAGTTGAAATAACCACTTTCTCCCCCGCAAACATTAAAGAAAATCCCAATTCCAATTCTTGGAGACAATTTTTCAAAAAGGATGGAAAATTGTTTTTTCAAAAGAAAGAAAACAAATGTAATTCAATAGGGTAAGAAACAACTTTTAAATCGTTGAGCACCTACCACATGTCAGGCACTGTTTGTTGCTGTGTTGCACATGCAGTAAGCGTATTGTTGCTGTCTGTAGATGTCTGCAGTAGTGTCTACACATATGGGTACCATGGGCGCTTTTAGAAATGCTAATGGTAAGGGCTCCACCACAGATGAATTAAATCACAATGATCAGGGGTGGGGCTTGGCATCACTATTTAAGAGCTACCCAGCGGATTCTAATGTGCAGTCAGAGGTGAGAATCACTGTTTTTGAGCCCAACAAGAAGGCTGAGGATGGAGTGGAGTGAAAGAAAAACTAGTAGGAAATGGGGTTGGCATACTGATGGGGTGGGCCATCCTAAGGATCTGGGGGTTTTTAATGTGAATGACTTGAGAAGCAAGTGGAGAGTTTTACTTAGAGAAGTGGCATGACTTGTTTACAGGTAACATAGATCAAATAGGATTTTCTCAGAACCGAATCATTTATAAACTTTCTCTAAAGAAAAATATTTGTTGTAGATTCCAAAAAACTTCCTTGCAAATAAACTTTAGGAGTATAGACCATAGGATAAGCAATTCTTACCAAAAGGAGAGCTAGGATGAAAGAACAAAAAGGAAACTGAGGAATCAGGAGCTCCAACTCCTTTTGGCAACTAATTAGCTGCGTTACTGTTTTAAGAAAAAAAAATCACCTATCTTTTCAGCCATATAGAATTTGACCTTTTTTTTTTTTAACTTCAAAATTCTAGAATTGCATGCTGGTAGTTATTAGCATCAAAATAAAGGGAGGATTTGGCATCTCTACCAGTAAGACATTCAAGGTATTGTTAGATGGGGTTAATTTATGCCAGCCCTAACTGAAAATGGAGTACAACAGGCTCACTATCTGGAACCTTGTTAGGGCCCCTGGGAACTAAGTCTTTGCCTCAATCGCCAGCACCAGCACCATGGCTTGTTAGTACACCTTGAAGACTACGTAAGTCAAAGTGGAAGCAGCCATCCTCTCTCGGAGAGCAAGCAGGCAGAGCTTATTGTGAGTCTGCAGGACTGCACCTTAGACATGTGCTAAATCTGTGATCCTGAGCTATTGCCATAAATCTGAACTACTTCTGCTCAGCACAGACAGCCATGTTCTGTTCATCCCCCAGCTTGTGTGTTCCTGCCCGACCATAGATCCCAACTCACTGAGGCTCTGAGCATTGTTCACATCAGACCTCACCTCTGGACCTGGACTTGGCTTTGCCCTTAGGAGCCATGGTGGCTGTGTGCTTCCCATAGCTTGTAGCTATTTGGGGCCCCGTTCAAAGGGCATACCAATACAGCTTCTTTAAATGCTGCCTGGTTTTGCCCTGAACAGATGTCCTGGCATGTAGTGCACATCAACCTGTGGTACCCAAAGCTTGTACTGAATGTTCTCTAAACATGTCTGGCTTCCTCTCCAGGTATAGACTTCTAGTCCCTCGTGTCCCACCACCACCCAGCCCCATGCCTACCACAGTGACAGAAGTCCAGAGTCAAATGATTTCTCCACTGATTTCCTGGTTTTCCTTACTACCTGACAGTTTCCTAACTGAGAAAAGGTCTCCTCCTGAGCTCATTCCCCCAGATAATTCTTGACTGAGCCTCCTTAATGCTAGAAATCAACATTTCAGTCCCAGCCTAAAAAGTCAAGGTTTCCATTAGAAATCCATTTCTGTTAGACCGCTAGGCTCAGGAGGCTGACCTAGCTCTTCAGTTGCTGCAGGGAGCCTTATGTTGTGAGGAAACCTCAATTTGAGAGCAGGTTTTATTCCATTATTGAGAACAAGCTAGCTAGATGGCCACCCTTATGCCATCAAAGGAATTTATTATCCTCTGCAGCCAAATGGATGTGTTAAGAAATGTGGGCAGGCTCAAATCAGGCCAATAAAATTTCATATGCCACCAAGAAGGCCTTTGAAGTCACTGAGAGTCAAAGTAACCAGGGACATCCTGGCAGCACCCACATAAAAGCTGCAAAGTAGTCCCAGGCTCACAATGTCTGTCTTCTCTGGGCATCCAGTTTAGAATTTTCTGTGGCCCTTCCCAGGCTACACTACTGGAAGATGAACAGTTGTAGAAAGCCCAGAAAGTGCCACCTTTGTCTTCCTTTGGCAACCTCTCCACTCCAAAAAATATTATATATCAAAACCAAAACAACAACAAAACAAAATTAAATAAAAATGCCTATGTTTTCAGTGATTGTTGCAAGGTCTCCATGAACTCTGAAAGTGGCCATTGTATCCAAGTCAGAGCTGTCTTCCATTAAGGTAGAGCAGGATTAAAGAAACCCTTCTTGGTTACAGACTCAATTCTCAGCTAGAGCCCATCAAGACTGATAACCCTTCCAGGTACCAAATTTGGGCCTATGTTTCACATTCTTCATAGTAATCCTCAATGCTGAAACTTCTCATAAAAAACCACACACTCTCCTTTGGGGGTTATGGCATTATTTAACTCATATTCTCAAACTTGCTGCACTTGTGCCCCACATTCCACTAGCAGTGAACATGGTGGTCTGGAGGGGGTAAATATGGGGAAGGTGCTAAGCTCAGCCAACATGCTTGACCAAGAAGAAACTCTAGCTTCAAGTTCTGCTCCCCATAAAATATAGCCACTTTTCATTTTCCATTCAACAAGTTCTTAATGCCAGTGAGGTACCAGGCTCTGTACTGGGAATGGGGCCATGAAAAAAATCATCCCTGCCCTCAGTCTAGTGGAGGAGTTGGTTGTTAAGCCAATCACGTAAATATCTCCATTGTAATTATAGTGGTTAACTGCTATGAGCAAAGGATGAGGAGACCTCATCTAGACTGAAGGTCGGGTAGAGATTTGAAGAATGAGTAGGCATTGTATGAACAGCATGGTGAAAACCTTAGGAGAAGGGAGGAGTTGATTGACTCTAGGAACAGATATGGCTGTCCCCTGGCTATCTGACTGTCTGTCAGCTGGAATGGACAAATCAGGAGGATCTCTCTGGAATAACTTCCTGGAGATAACTCTGGAAAGGGTGATGCTCTGCTTTTTAATTCTATTATAGACACCTCAATTACTGGAAGATGGCCTTAGCCTATACAATGCTCCAAAGATTGCTCAAAACTGTGACCTGGGTTTTAGGATGCCCCTGTTTTATGATTGCCTATCCGTGAGTTGTCCTCCCTTACTATGATTTTGCATAGTCTACAGGCATACGAGCTATATTTCCAAACTCAAGTAATCCCAAGCACTGCAGTTTCTAGTCTATGATATTTCTGGGGTGAAAGGAAATGAAAACAGGCAGTTGAAAATGTATCCCTAAAAGGTCTGTACTAATATAATAATGTCTAACAAACAACATTCCTGAATCCAGTAATTACTAAAACTTGAACTTCTGTAGGTGCTTGCTTCTGGCCTTTTTCCTTCTAAATCATCACACTCACTTACTGCCATCCTGTTTAAGATCACCTGTTTCCAATAGACCACAAAGTCTCGGGCCAGGCTAAGAGCAGTGGTCTCAAATTACAGTCACTGGACTACATCACCAGTAAACTTTCAAAAACGCCAGCTCTTGGGCCCCACCTCAGATCTTCTAAATCAGAAACTCTGAGTGTGTGACCCAGCGCACAGTATTTTAACAGCCTGCTGGATAATTCTGCTCCATGCTCAAGTTTGATAACCACTGGCCTAGATAGGACCTTTCACCCATCTCCGTGAATCCCGCTTTCCCCACCCAATTTCCTGTAGCAGTTTGTAATGAAAAATGATATTCCCATATCTAACCATCCCAGCCACCATATCCCAGTCCTCAGGGCTTTCAAAACTTACAGTCTTAGACTAGGCACTCCAAATAGTCAATAGAAGCCTAGAATCCTGACATGTGGGCAACTGGACTCCTATCCAGTTACTTTTGATAAATGACACTACATAGAGGAGATCACACAGAACATATTGCAACAATCAAATCTTGAGGGACCCTGTTCTTCACATATTTTTTTTTCCTTATCACATTCCTCCTAGTTTACAAAATGACACAATACTAATTTTCCAATTACTGCAAAAGTTGTTAATTCAGTTTCCTAATCTGTCAAATCTAGTTGCAAAAAACAAAACTATACTTACAGAGAGACCATGAGAGTTATAGGGAACTATCATAATGGACTGACTTTTTGAGTTCTTCTCCTAGAATTCCTTCTCCAGCAGAAGTCTTTAGGGTCCCCAACACCATTCTGCTTACAAGTCCTTTAGCTTTGCAGAAGTACTCTCTATGAAAAGTATATAAACCTTAAGGAAATGTCTGTTAAGCAATTGAAATAACATATTTGATCATAGTAAGAACTCTAGAAAAAAAACATACGAGTTGAAAATTATGTCCCTGGAGTATTTTAATGTATTCCAAAATTTCACCATCTGTAAAATAAAAATATGATGAACGCTTAACTCTCAGGTCTACTTGCCATCCGGATAAATGAAGACAGACAAGTAGCAATCAGTGGACTGGTCAGTCTCCATTCTGTGATCTCCACCTCTCAGCTCCACCTTTATTCTGCTTCGAAATCCCCTACCCAATTATTTCTTACCCATGTCCAAAGTAGCCCATGTAAATCAGAAGTTCCGTTGGACAGAAGGATAGATTTGCTAAATAATACTAGAGCCCTTCATTTATTCTACATTTGGGGGAATTCTAGAGGACTAGCTAGAATTTTCTAATGAGATCATTAAAGGCTGACCTGCAAAATTATCAATAAGAAACCAGTAACATTCTTGGCGTTGTATTCTTGGCCAGGGCATTCTTCCTGGTGTCACACGCCTCCTATATTTACTAACTCTAATTCTAACCATATCATTTCAGCGAGCTAGAATTCTAGAATGGTTAAAAGACATAATAAACTTATCTTGAAAATGTATATGTAGTTTATCCTAATCATGAATCTAAAATTAAGTGATCATTAGATGGTCTTATTCAAATCCACCTTATTTTTTAATATTTTAAAGATAATCATTAAAAAACAAGAATGAGTGGCTTAAGGATAGCTATTTTTAAAAACCCTCTCTAAAAAATACTTATCCACACTAGTTTGCCATGAAATAAATGATTGTGCTAAGTGAGTGTTATACACATTACATTTATTATATCTCTCTTCGTAAATTGGGGAAATTATTTGTTAGTGTGACTTCAGATTGATTTCTCATATGACATGTTAAAAAGAGTTACTTAATTGCAAATTTCATATGTAGGAATAAAAGGGAACAAAGTTGCTGTGTTCGGAAATAAATGATACTTAATATAATTATTGCAGAGTTTTTGATGTCGCAGATACTGCATCAGGAACTGATTGGATAAGAATCAGTCACCATCAGTTCCTAATGCATTGCCTTCAGCATCTAAACAAGCATCAGTGAACACCTCAAGTTAGATTTGCTGTGATGTATTTATGGTTATACAATAAAATAAGCACTTTTAATTAAACCCTAAAGAGAAATGTTTCTTGGTCCCAAGATGCTAAAACACCTATCATTAGCCTACCACTCTTATAGATTTGTTCATGGAACCAGAGAAGTTAATCTAGTTCCATGTTTATGCCTATAATACACTTGTATCTTCCTTGCTGAATAAATAGGTACTAAATAAAACAATGTAAACGTTGCTGATTGTTTTTATAACGTGAGAAAAGTGAGTAGATATATTTGGTTTGCCATCTTTGCTTATCTTTTTTTTTTTTAACTTAAGAGTTTATGGAGTTTAAATAGGTATTGCTATTTGAATAGAGATTATTTCCCATCATTTACCACTAAAGTAAATATTATAAGAAAGAAAATGCTACAAAGCAATTACTATAAAAGATAACATATTATAACTAAGTATACTCTCAACTAGCTTAAATTCATTTGTATTTCCAGCATTTTCTAGCTTTACGGGTCAAGGTGGTTTGACAAGCAATCTTATTTTGCTTCACTTATGAATTCATTTATCAGATATTTATTGAACACCTATTATGTGCCAGCTACTATTCTAGGCACCTGTGATACAGCAGTGAGAAAAGTCACTACCCTAATGGAGCTTCCATTCTAGTAAAGGGAGAAGTCTGAAAACCAATTTATAATATTTTGTGTAAAATCAAGAGTTTTCAGAGGAGTAACAGTCCTGAAATACATATGTTTTAACATGGATCAAACATGATTGTATACAAGCAATAATACAACTTTTGTGGATAATTATAAAATAAATTTGGGGCTTCCCTGGTGGCGCAGTGGTTGAGAATCTGCCTGCCAATGCAGGGGACATGGGTTCAATCCCTGGTCCGGGAAGATCCCACATGCTGTGGAGCAACTAGGCCTGTGAGCCACAACTACTGAGCCTGCGCATCTGGAGCCTGTGCTCCGCAACGAGAGGCCGCGATAGTGAGAGGCCCGTACACTGCAATGTAGAGTGGCCCCCGCTTGCCACAACTAGAGAAAGCCCTCGCACAGAAACAAAGACGCAACACAGCCAAAAATAAACAAATAAATAAATTTTTAAAAAATAAAAATAAATAAATTTGATGAACAATTTAATCAGTTACATACTATATACTGTGTACTATACATGTACTATATATTTTTTCATAGGCTCAGGTAAATATGTTCCGCAAAGGGAGAAAAGGCTACTATGCAGGATCTCTGAGAAGTCATTCCTGCAGGTAATGTGAGACATAAATTTAAGGTTTATTAAATTTAAACATAACCCAAATATGCACCATAAGGCCCAGTTCCAGTGGAGTATTACATTAAAAGAAACAAAGGCCAATGACCATAAGTACTTGTAAAAATCATCTTGTCATATCTGACGAAGAACATCAAAGGAAAAACAATTCATAACTTTCAGCAATACTTTTAGACATCTCCTCTCTTGTTCTTTTTTAATGGCCCCATACTTGCTCTAGAGCCTCTCAAGCTCAATTCTCTAAACTTTGCCAATAAAGTCCCCAGCCCACCTGGCTTTCTCTACATCTTTTTGCGTCTCCTTTCCTCCTGCCTTCCCAATTCGGTCACATTACTCATAGTCATTCATTCCTTCTCTCTCCCTCCCTCCCCCCTTTCCCCCTCTCCTCCTCTGGTCCTCTTCTTTTCTCCCCTTGCTTCTCCATCTCTCTCTCAGGACCCTACAGAATCAGCCTCCTAGCCTCCCTTTCAGTCAGTTCCTTCCATTCCTCCTTGCTTGACATATCCAACTCTGCTCCATTCTCTAGACATTCACATAGCTAGCTATCTCACTTCAAGTCTCTACTCCTTTTCAAAAACACCTCCTCCAACCACTCTATTTAACATAGCCCATTCCCCTCCCTGTCCCTCCCCAGCCTATCACTCTCTATCCCCTTACCTGGCTTTATTTTTCTTCACAGTACCTATCACTACTTGACATTGGTTATATACTTGTTTGGGTTTTTTATTGTCTGTCTTCCTCACGAGAATGTAGGTAGCTTGAGGGCTGGGACCATGTAGTGTTCACTGTGATATCCCTAGCACCTAGAAGATTTACTGGCACACAATGGGCTCTTAGTAATTGTTTGAAAAAAATGAGTTGGTTGTACTGGAAAATAGCATTTTAACTCTTCTTTCCAGAGCATGAAAACTCTTCTCTCCTGAATGTGAAAGTTTAGAAACCTTCCTATTTAGGTCCTCAGGCCTTTTCTCTATCTAGGGTCTCTCATGAGGGGCTTGGGGTTATCTTTAAATACTATCTATATGCTAATGAATCACAATTCATATATTGCTCACTCTTACTATTCCCTAGCTCTAGACCAATATATCCAACTCTTGGATTGGATTGATTGGAATAGGATCCTGAAAGTTGGAATGGGGACCTGTGAGAAGACCCTGATGAAGCTGGGGACCTTGAGCCCCTATATTCTGAGGAGTCTTCTTTGCCATTGGGGTGGCCTCTCCACCTCTCTCCCCCCCCAGCCAGCCCCCTCAGTGTGAGGGGATTAACCCTGTACTGCCTGAGGAATCCGTGATGGCCTTCACTGAGACAGTTTCCATGCAAGACGATGCTGACTGTACTCAGGACCTACCCTTACTACCCCTCTTTGCTTCTAGATCTATAACTAGACACAAGTCCCAAAAGGCCCCTAAAGGTAAGGTACAAAGTGTGACCCATAAGGAGCTACACTACACTTCAAAAGAACTACTTGAGTCTTCTAACTTACACAATCAGAAATCCAGGGAATATGTGTGGGAATGGATAATAAGATAATGGATAATGGCAGAAGAAACGTAAAGTTGAATCAGGCCGAATTTACTGATATGGGCTCACTAAGTAAAGAGTCTGCATCTATTGTTGCAGCTCGGGGAGTTAGAAAGGGTTCTAACAGTCTGTTTGGTTAGTTGGTTGCCTAAAACATGGACCAAAACGTGGTTCACAGTGAGTGAGTTAGAAATGCCAGACTCGCTTTGGTTTAATGTAGAGGAAGGGATTTCAAGACTTAGGGAGATTAGAATGTTCGACTGGATTTCTCATTTAAGACCTCACACATCCTGGGATGGTCCAGAGGCATACCTTTCACCATGACTGTGAGAAATGAATTCATGAGGGAACCCTGGATCCTTGAAGAGCTCTTCTCTGTAGGCCAGACCTAACAGTGGAACTGTAATCACTGAATTGGGAAACCTAAATGTGATGGAAGTAATTGAATCCCCAAGTGGCAAGGGTCAAAGGGCAGCATTCAACCACCAAAGGCAGGGTGGGCGTGGTTTCCATAATGGACAGTAGTCAAAGTGGCATTCAGGACAGTCTGACTCCTGCAGACCTATGGCACTGGGTGATTAATCATGGTGTTCCTAGAAGTGAAATAGATAGGAAGGCTACTAAATTCCCACTTATCTATATAAGCAGAAAAGTTCTAGGTCAAGTGAACAAAAATCTAACATGAATCACAAAAGCAGAGTCACGACCCTCAATCAATTCCCAGCCTGAGCCAGTTTACAGAACAAGAATCTGATTCTTAGTTCCCAGGAATGAAGGGGAGGACAGACCACCTTGAGGAAGGACCCCAGTATACTGTCAAAAATTTATGCTGTTAATCTTGTTCTCAGCCATACCCAAAGGGACCTATAGCCTTTTATCAGGGTAACTATGTTTTAGGGAAAGGTAATAATCAGAACTTTTGGGGACTGCTGGACACTGGCTTTGAACTAACACTAATTCCAGAAGAACCAAAATGTCACAGTAGTCCACCAGTCAGAGAAGGGGCTGGAAGTAAGATGATCAATAGAGTTTTAGCTCAGGTCTGTCTCACAGTGGGCCCAGTGGGTATCCTGTGGTTATTTCCTGAGTTCCAGAATGCATAATTGGAATAGATGTACTCAACAACTGGCAGAATTCCCACATTGGTTCCCTGACCATAATTGGCTACTATGGTGCGAAAGGCTGAGTAGAAGTTACTAGAACTGCCTCTCCTAGGAAAATAATAAACCAAAATCAATGCCTCATTCCTGGAGGGATTGCAGAGATTAGTGCCTTCATGAAGGACTTAAAATAAGCAAGAATGAGGATTCCCACCACATCCCTATTCAACTCATTTATTTGGCCTATGACCAGCTACAGAAGAGCAACCTCCAGTTTCACAGAATTATGATTTATATTCCATAGTGGTGGTGTCCTCTCTTGGACACTAGGACCTCCAAACCCACACAGCCCAAGGTTTAAGGAGAAGAAACAATTCCTTCAGGGGATTATAAGTTAAAATGGTAATAGAGGCAATTTCCACCTCCACCTCTCAAACATGAAGAGTGTAGTGCCTGACAGATAAACAGCCTGCTCTAGAATGTTCTTTCCTCAATCTTTACATGGCCAGCTTCTTACTTATAGACTCAGCTCAAATGTGACCTCCTCAAAGAGGTCTTACATGACCACCTGTTGTCTAAAGTAATGCATTCTCCCCATGCCTACAATCACTTTATCTTATTCATGTTTTATTTCCTTCCTAGCATTTCACATGTTCTAAAATTATTTTTCATTTCCTTTTTATTCCCTTCCTTCCCCAACTCCATGAACCCTGTGATTTTGTCTTATTTCTTCAGTACCTAGAACAGTGCCTGATATATAGAAAATGTTCCAAAAGTACTTTTGAATAGCATAAGGATTAATGACCTCCAAGAAAACAGCCAAGAGGGAACCATGTGCCAAAGTTCAAGTGTGAGCTAGAAGATTCCTAGAGAAGGAATCCTTTTGCTACAAGGGGGAACTCAAAAGTATATTTCTAGAACTGACAAGAGCATTCTAGAATATTCTGTAATGATTTGTACTCTTTATCTTAAAGTGATAATAATAGTGTATGGATTTAGAAGGGAAATCTTTAAGCCTAATAGTTTGATTTAATTATGGGGGCAAAATGAAAATATTGATTTTTGAGAGAAAGAGCTCTAGAAGTGACCCATATTGCCCCCATTAAAAGAGGCAAAATGCGGTTTGGAATGTGTAGTTTGAGAAGGACTTGCTTGCATTGTGAGGACTGTGAAGAAATCTGAGATCTGTGAGAAAGACTGTGTCTTATTCCTCCATATCATGTCATCACCCAGAAAAGCTCCCGGCAATAAGGATGGGAGGTGGAAGGGTTGGAGGAACTTTGTGAAATGCTTTAGCGTCCACAACACAGTGAAGTCAGGTCACACCCAGAAACAAGGAGGAACTTTGTGAAATGCTTTAGCATCCACAACACAGTGAAGTCAGGTCACACCCAGAAACAAACTGCCACCATGGAAAATGCACCATCTGAGATGCCTTGCATTTCCTAGGAGGAAAGTGACAAACCACAATGCTGTAACTTCTCACCCATTTGACCAAACAATCCCAATCCTCTTGTGTTTGTCTGAGGCACAGAGTGGGCATGTCTGTTCCCCATTACTAACTTATTGATCTGGACTTAAGAACAATTTAGGAATAGGGACCGTGGCCCACATCACATCAGTCACAGATAACAAACCACACACAACAAGTACCCTAGTTTATAAATAATAGGCCCTCCAAGAACCCATGTGACATCCCGAGTGCTGGATGGTACTTCTGAAAGCTCTCAGAGAGCTGAAAATCACACACAGGCAAGCAAGTCCCTGCTGAATACACATCTAAGGAGCTGTGCATGCATTGTTTATTCCAGCAACTTTATGGAATAAATTACACACAACAAATTAGTTTCAGATGGTAGGATATGAATAGCTGATATGCAGTATAAAGGAAAGTGAACTCCAACTTTTGACCCAACTACTTCCCATCTCAAGCATCTCAGACTCAGAATCCAAATGCAATCCATTTTTGAAAATGCAATGGAGATCAGAAAGTTGATAATTGGTGAGGATTAGAGATTTCAAAAAGCAACTTATGAGTACTATTAACTCGTTATATTGTCCCTATGATTTTTGGTTGTTCATGTATGTGGAAACCATGGGTAAAACTGAACCCATCCTTTCTCCTTCCTTTCGTTATGCACACAATCAAAAATAAATATTTTCCTGACATTTCCTACCTGAACAGAAATTTCATAATAAATTAAACCCAACACACATTTAAAAATCTCACTGCATAACACTCTGGGACAATCACTTATGTTCCTAAAAGAGACATAATGTCTTTTTTCCTCCCTACCAATCTTTTTTTTTTAAATTAACATTGTAAAATTGACTTCTTTTGGTGTACAGTTCTATGAATTTTTACTACATGTATAGTCATGGAACCATCACTACAATCAGGGTTACAGAATAATTTTCACACACACCCAAATTCTCTGGTGCTACTACTTTATAATCCTCTACCTACCTTTAACCACTGGCAAACCACTGGCTTCTTCTCTATCACTATGGTTTTATCTTTTTAAGAATGTCAAGAATATAACCCTTGTCATGTAACTTTTCACTCAGCAAAATGCCTTTGAGATTCATCCAAATTGTTGCCTGCCTTAATAGCTTGTTCCTTTTCCTTGCTGAGTAGTATTCCATTGCGTGAATGTGTCACAGTTTGTTTATCTTTTCACCCATTGAAGGATACTTGAGTTATTTCCAGTTTGTTGCAATTATGAATAGAGCTGCTATAAACATTTGTGTACAAGTTTTGTTGGGAATGTAAATTTTCATTTCTCTTGGGTAAAAATCTAGGAATAGGATTACTGGGTCACATGGTACATGTATGTTTAACAGTATAAGAAACTGCCAAACTTTTCCCAGATGGCTGTATATAATGTTTTTTCATAAGTAAAAAATAAAAACCATTAAAAGTGACCCCTTGATAGCTTAATCACTCATGTTTAGGTGATTCCAATAATGTTATTCATCATGATGAAATATTGCCCCTAAAATAATCAGAAGCATTTGATTTCATTCTTTTTCTTTTCACTTTTAAAGCTTAATCAAGTCTTTAATATTGTAACATTATTTTTAAAAGAAAGTTACATGCTTGACAATTGTAGAAATGTAAAGCCTAAGGAATCTACTTACAAATGAGGAAACTTTAATGAGAGAGAAAGAACCAGGGGAAGTTTTTATCACAGCTAAGTTTGAGCAATTTAGCCCAGTGTCATATACATCAAGTCTAATTTTCAATTCATAAAGAAGCCTCCCCCTCCCTTCCTCCAAAAACTTCCACCCCAAGGCTAATTACGGAAGAAAACAGAACATGAGTACCAGCCAGAAAAGATTCACAGTTGCCACTCTTCAGTTGCTACTTTAATGGGAAACACATGTGCAAGATACCACCCAGGAGACAACTGACCAGTGTGTTCTGTAAAAATGAACATCACCAGAAAATAAGCCATAGGAGATGGCTTACTCTCTTGGACAGGCTGAGCCCAGAAAGAGGGTTGATAGTGTTTTTGTTCTTATATAAGTATGTGCTCGTCCAAAGATGAGATGCTGGGACAGAAAAATAATCTGTAGCAATAATATTGAAGGCAATGATGTGAATTAGTCCTCACTACTTATCATCTCACCTACATGCCCTGAAATCAGCTTACAATCACATTTGCAAAGTTAACATAAGAAGAAATCCTACAACACAATTGGAAGAAAGGGCATAGTGATGAAAGTAAATAATAATGCTAAAACTCATTAGCTGTCTCCTACTACAGGTAGCCAACACTGTTCCAAGTGCCGTACACACAGCATCTCATTATATCCCTAATTTACCAGGTAAGGATGAACTCCACTGTGTTAGCTCAGGTTGCCATAACAAAGTATGTAGACGGGGTAGCTTAAACAACAGAAATTTATTTCTCACAGTTCTGGAGAAGAATGTGATCAAAGTGCCAACCAGTTAGGTTCTTGGTGAGGGTTCTCTCCCTGGCTTGCAGAGGCCACCTTCTAGCTGTGTCCTCACATGGTGGAGAGAGAGAGCAAGCAAGCTCTCTGGTCTCTTCTTGTAAGGAGACTAATCCCATCGTGAGACCCCCACCCTCATGACCTCATGAAAACCTAATTTCCTTCCAAAGGCCTGTCTCCGAATACCATACATTGGGGGTTAGGGCTTCAACATATGAATCTGGGGGAACACAATTCAGACAATAGCATCCACTTTACAAATAAATGATGTTTTGAGAGGTTATGGAGTTTACAACGGATCATTCAGTCAACAATCAGCAGAGCTTGAACTTGAGTCCCAGGGCTGTCTGACTCTAGGGAATAATATCTACTATTTTTTGACTGCCCACTAAGGGCTGGGTACCTCTACACAGTATCTCTAATCTTCACAGAAAACTTTCCAAGTCAATATTCTTCCCATTTATAGTTGTGGAATCTCTGGCCCAACTCTGGAACCGTTTGAACTTAATTTACTGCACCTAATGTATCCTAGTGGTTCTAAAAGTATGGTCCTCAGACCAGCATCATCACCTTCTTCACTTGGAAACTTGTTAGAAATGCAAATTCTTGGGCCAAGCTACATACCTACCAAATTAGAAACTCTGGGTGTGGTGTCCACAATCCATGTTTAACAAGCCTTTAGATGATTCTGATCCATGCTAAAATTTGAGAACCATTTGTTCCATAAATTTATTGGAATAATTACTACATTCAACACTCAATAACAAGTGGTATATCCACTTGTTTTTGGTGCTAAAGCCTGTGGCCTTTTGCTGTACTGTACTGCCCCATCCCAACTTCACCAAGGGAAGATGTTGGGGATGAAGCATATTTTAAATGAACTGTGATTGTAGAGCACAATTCTGAATTCTATTTGGCCACTATAATGCCGATCAGTTCTCCTACCTACAGTAAGGTCATACAGAGAAATGTCCGAAGAACAGTCCCTGAGAATTGACAATGGTGGTTTCCACTGATCAGAAAACACCTGTAGTATGAATTAGAAAACCAAGCTTTGTGAAATTGTTATTTAGGCCTGACAATTTTGTGTCCCATTTAGTGAAAATGAGAAATAATCTAGAATGGAACAAAGCAGTTCTTTAAAAAAGTGAATTCCATTCCCTTTTGATTTATTTTTAAAAATCATATTTAATCATCTAATCAATCACTGCTTTATCTACATATAGTTGCTGTACAGTTATACCATTTTCCCCTCCAAGGAACAAGACCATATTACATCCCATTTTGGAAGTCTGGACAATTCACAAGAAAGGATAGAAGTCTGCCCATAATGGAAATGGCTAATTTTTGGAGAGTGGTGAATGAAGGTGCTTGATCTCATACCAAGGGCCTTTTAAAATCATTTGCAAAATCAAAGCACTTCAAAAAAGGTTATTTCCAATGCAAACATGATCATCCGCTGTGATCAATATCACCTCTAAAACCTTTTATTAATATTAACAATATTAATGAACATGTGCTAGTCACTGCTCTAAGCATTTTATATGCTGTAAAACTCATTTAGCCCATGTCGTGCAACTACTGAGCCCGTGCACTCTAGAGCCGGAGCGCCACAGCTAGAGAGAAGCCCGCATGCCACAACAAAAGATTCCATATGCCACAACTGGCCCAATGCAGCCAGATAAATATTAAAAAAAACCCAACTCATTTAATCATCACAAACATTTGAGGTAGGTTCTAGGATTGTTTCCATTTCACAGATGAGGAAATTGAGACTCAGAAAGGTTAAGTAATTTGCCAGAGCTCCTTCGGTCAGAAAATAACAATACTCTAGAGTAGGCTTATTGAAAAGTACTTGCTGGACACTCATTCAGACACGAACCTTTGGCTCTGGATGGATGGGTTCAGTGTTGCTCTGAATCTGGATTAGTTCCAAAGGTCCATCTGTGAGCCTGCCTGACCCTTGGCCTTGGCACTCCATCTGGATAGAATAAAGCAGAGCAGCAAAGTGATGACACGGTAGACCTGACAATACCCTCCACCTAGTGAGAGACAGAGGTCAAAGTGATAAAGGGACAGAGTGGGAACTGTACTTCTACTTGCCTGTTTGGTTTCCACTTGGTTCTTGAAAACAGACCTATTAATCATTTAGTTTGTGGTTTTGATACTTTCACTGATTCCTAACACATTTGAGTCAATGAGGCAAGGACAGCAAGATCTATGGACATTCAAACTTCTCACGTGGAAGAGGCATTAAAATCCTTTAAAAACACATCACCAGCCAGAAGAAAGATTTTTATAATTTTCAGCTTCAGAGTTGTAGATGGTTGTGACTTAAGCCCAAATTGGGAAAGACTTTATGTGATTTATAATAGCAGTTACTCTTCTAAGGAAACTTCTCATACTCTATTGCATCTACCAAAAACAAAAGCTGTTTTCAGCAGAAAACAGCATGTTGAGGTGGAAAAGGCTTTCCAAAGAAACTGTTGTGTGTAATTTTTGATTCTGTCCTAATTTGGGAAGTTCATCTGAGCCTAAGATCATTTTGTGCAGCTGACAGGACATTTGTTCAATGGCTTTTGCCTTGCTTACCACCTGCTCTCTTTATCTCTACAGATTTCCCACTCATTCTTTTTTCTCTTCTTTCTTCCTTCTCCTCACACACACCTCCACTCCTTCCATCCAGTCTGGTTCTATTCACTTACATCTTAAAGGACACTATTAAGAAAGAGGGCAAAGGTTTTATAACATTTGGTGGGCTTTTAGTGAAGTAATTAAGGTCCTATGCTGGCCTGGCTAGACTTGTCACATGTCATGTCCGACTCCCCAAAACTGTGTAGATTGAGAAACTTCTATATTGAGTCCCTCTTTCATACCTTTATAAACACTTGAATTCATTGAATATGCTGGGAGCTTCAGATAGAGCAGACACCCAGTCTCTGCCCTCAAGGAGCTCAGGCTTGCCTGGAGGGTGAAGTAGAGGGTGGGTAGTAGGTTTGTGGGTAACAAAACTCTCACTGGTTAATCTTGACCCAAGTTCATTCATTTAGGAGGCAATATCCCTTAAATCTCTTTATGAAAGAGAACCTGTCAGGCATCAAATTCACAGCAAATCTCCCTGGGTCAAGCATGGAAAGCTTTCTGGTACAACAATGGGATTTGGAATCAGATCCACTTAAGTCCAAATCCTAACTCTGCCTTGGACAAGTGAATCTCATAGAGTCTCAGTTCTCTCTACTGTAAAATGAGAAAAAACCTGCTCAAGAGTCTACCTGAGTATTAAACTGAGAAAATGTCATACAAAGAATCTGGCATAATTCCTGGTACACAGGAAGTGCTCAATAAAGATTTGTTTCCTTTTTTTTTTTTCCTTCTCCCTCCCCAGGCCTCATAGGAAGAGGGTGCAGCCTCCTAATGAGAGGACACGAAAGAGGCTCTAATAATATTAAACACTTCAATATAACCTACGACATCCCAAGCACTATTACATAGTTTAACTCATTCGATTCTTCCCTCAAACCCTATAAGTACTGTTATTATCATCTCCATTTCATAGATGAGGAAACCTAGGGACAGAGTTGCCAAGTAACTTGCCAAGATCACACAGGTAGTATGTGGTGGGACTGTGATTTCTCCCAGGTTATCTAGCTCTTATTCATCACCCAACTAAGAGGCAAATCAACAAAGAGGCGCTAATCTCAGCTGGAATCAGAGTATACAAACTGCACTCCTCAGTTAACAAGCTCTGCTTGGTTTGCACGGTGGTGTAAAAATCAGGAGACTTCACATTGAAGCCTATATTTCTGACTTCTCTCAAAAAAATTTGGGAGATCCTGGCAATATACAGCCCATATTTTCAACGAAACAAGCTGCTGACTGGTGACTACTCTCTGGACTGAGCACATGTTCTCCAATTCACTACAGTTGCCAGTGCTCACAGTTGTATTAGGTGGACCGTGCTTCGCTTTTTACCTGCACATGCATTTGAGTTTGTGATCCAGAATTAGGCAGTGCTCTAAACATAGAGACAGAAAGACAGAAGAACTACATTCCATAAAGACAGAAGAACTACATTCAATAATGTACACCCAATCACTGAAATGTTTGAATGACAGGAAAAAACAAATGCATGTAGGAAACAGGTCTGAGTAAAAAGCAATCAACAACCGGGTTCAAATCACAATCACTTGCTTATGCTTAGACAAGCCTTTGAGCCATACATGCAGGAATTGTAAACACCAGCTATTCTTCTCCACATCCCCATACCTAAACAAAAAGCCAAAAAAACAGGTTTCCTTATAGGTCATAGGGCTAAGATCCATTTGCCTTTACTATTAAAAACATCCTTCTTTGTTTGGCATAGCTAGGAGAGGTAGTTTAAATTTTCATGTACTGCTTAACCCAAATAATACCATCTAAACTATTTTTTCTCTTCTTTTAACTCTTTAGGCCTTTCTGATTGGCATGATCTCAGAGAACAGATAAATAGTAAAATTCTTCTAGAAACCTGGAAAATGTAGGGAAGGGAAGGCATGGAGCCTTCTCTGGATAAGCTTATGAGAGAAGAGAAATATCTCAATTTACAAGTAAAGAAACTGAGGTGAAAATGTTATCCTAGACCACAGAGCCAACTGCCCAGCATGTTCTGAACCCAGTCTGTGTTCTTTCCAAGACTTCACACTACCTTCCTCAGAGCCTATCTACCTGAAAATAATGTTTAAAGAAGTAATCTATGGTATCACTATTTGTACCAAAATGGTATCACACACCCTGTATTTAAGTCTTCATAACAGATATATCTTTGGTCAGGAGGGAGCTCTAATATTACTTATCAATGACCCTGCCTTTGTAACATCTGTATTGTTTTCTGTTTTACCTTTTCAGTTTTTTTAAACTGAGAACAGAAAAAGCCTCATCTTTTTAACAGTTTATGAACATTTTATTTTATTACGAACCTGCAATAATGCTTACTATATTTACAAATCTCTAAGTGAAATTTTTAAAACCATTTTCCTCCTCTAATCTCTCTCATCCTGCCTTCTTAGAAGTACACAAAGCATTTCAACCACTCCCAAATTCCCTCTTGTAATACCCTTAATGATTCTGAAATATTTTGTTATTCCCTAAACACCGCCCTAAAGACAAATCATTGGACTCCAGGCTCTTTGCACTGCCAAGTTGAATAGAGTTCAAATGTTCTATCTAACCAAACTCCAACTTACAACAAAGACACATATAGTAGATGATGTGTAAGATATTCCGAAAATACCAAGGCAACAGGAAAAAAATCTGTGTCATCAAGAGGTCCTCCCAGAATTCCTTGTAATCTGGAATAAGCATTTTTATCAAGATCCTGTAAGCTGATCATTACACACGTGTATATCTGTATAACTAATAAGTCAACTTTCATTTTAGTAATGTATAGCTTACGATTTCTCACATCCAAAACAACTAATATTTCAAAATTTATGATTGTTTCTCTACTTTAGATGTCAGAGCATGCACAAAGACTTGAAGAAAAAACAAAACAAGGAAAGCAATCTTAGCCTGATAAAATTAAAATTTAAAATAAAATTAGAAATTATTTAAAATATATTCCTTCTTTTTGAATTGACCCTTCCAAAGCATGGTATGAAACGGAGCACAAATAAGGCAGTTACCAAAAAGATATAGGACCTATTAGGATTTCCTTTTAGGTTAAAAAAAAATGGCTCATGGAAGAACAGTTTTCAAAATGACCAAAGCATAGCCAGGCACCTCTTCCACTGGAAGCTTCACCAAAAGGCACACTCCCTTGACCTTGAAATTTTGATTCCAGACCCAGGTCTTGCCCAAGTTTTCTGGGAGTTTTGCTCAGCTTCAAGCCCATCCCACCTAGAAGATCTTTGGAGATATTCAAAGTTTAAGGTAAGTTCCCCTTGTTATTTTCAGAATCATAAGAACATAAAAGTAAACTATATAAAGCCACATAAAAATGAATGAATTTAATTTTTTCCAAATTATAAGCACCTTGAAGACAAGGATTCTCCTTCTCTCTATTAATATTGCATTACTTGCACCTGGAATAATGCGCAGCACATAGCAGATAGTTAATAAATTCAGTACTTGTATGAATGGGACACTTCTATAAATATCGCTATCGCCCTGCAATTTTCAAAGTTTCCATCACACAATTCCCCTAATGGCTCTTTATTTCACTAATCATAAAACCACATAATCAGAAAGGAAATAAATCCCAGATACCAAAGAGCAGTTTGCCTCTCCATCAGCTCACTTATTTATAGAGTTTTAGAGCTAAAAGGGATATTGGAAGTTGCCTTTGAACTCTCTGATTTTACATTGGAAGAAACTGAAGTTTAAGCTCTCAAGTTAAGTGGTTTAGCCTTGATCATCCAGCTGAGAAGTACCAAAGCGCTTCCTGTTATTTCCTGTATCAGCCTCTGCTGTTAATTCCCACCACTTCCCCCTCAAAAAAGTATTTGTAGACTTAAGGATATCATCTTTAAAATTCTCCCAGAAATCTCATGTGGCTTCCCTTGGGGTATGATGGAAAGAGGACACAGTTTTAATATAATCTACCAATAGCCGGGGGTTTTGCTCAACTGAAAAGTATGTGTTGACTAACTTGACGGGTCTTGTTGTGGTTAGCGGGGAAGCGGGGAGGTCTTTGAGCCCATCTGAAAACTTGAAATGTTTTATTACTCTTACATTATTTCATGTATAGCTAGGGGGGTGGGGGTAGCATGGGGTGCAATAACATTGTTTCCTGAAAGTATTGAGACAGAGGCAAAAACCTCCAATCTGACCACAAGAGGGCAGCTACAACATTTTCTCCTTGATCTTTGCGGTCTAAACCATGACAAACTGGGCATTTTCGTGCTCAGCCTGCCATAGAATCACTGATAGCACCTTTCAACTGAATTCTCAATATGTCACAATTCTCTCATTGTGTTTCTTGGGACTTTTTTGTTTTGTTTTTTTTGTTTTTGTTTTTTTTTTTTTTTGCGGTACGCGGGCCTCTCACTGCTGTGGCCTCTCCCGTTGTGGAGCACAGGCTCCGGACGTGCAGGCCCAGCGGCCATGGCTCACGGGCCCAGCCTCTCCGCGGCATGTGGGATCCTCCCGGACCAGGGCACGAACCCGCGTCCCCTGCATCAGCAGGCGGACTCTCAACCACTGCGCCACCAGGGAAGCCCTGTTTTGTTTTTAAACAGATTATTTTCCAACTTCTTTCCAGATCTAGAGAGCCCTCTTTTAGAGCTCTGTGCCAAGATTACCATCTACAAAGATCTTTGGAGACCAGTAAATCATTAAGCTAATTTGGAAACCCACAGAAAATGTTTTATTTTAATTATGTTTGACCCCAGATAAAAATAAAACCAGTAATGATCATTTGATTCCACCACACTTAACAAAGCTTATTCTAAGTGCTTTAAAGGATTTGCCAAATATTTGCTCATCTCATAGCCTTCATTCGTCATTCCCATTTCATGATATCCTGAAATTTTTCAAGTCAAAATTTATTGTGGAATTTTATCACTGAGCTAAAAACAGTGGGAGGTCTGCAAACAAAAAAGCAGGGATTAGTGATAGCTAAATTCCATATTCCTACAGTTCTACAAAAACACAAAATCAAATTTATTTCATTTTCTCAGTGAATAGAGTTGAGAGTTAATTTGAAAAGTAAATGCTAGGTTTTGTGTGTGTATGTGTGTGTGTGTGTGCACGTGTGTATACGTGTGTGTATGTACTCATTAATACTTATTGATAGCTAGTTTGGATATTTACCAATTTTTTATTTTGTAGTTTTTGAAGTATATAGAGATGTATTTCCTTCAAGCTTTTCTTGGAGCCTACCTTAACCATCATATTTTAAATTGCAACCTCTCCCCACCCCTCACATATCCCATCCCCATTCCCTGCTGCATTTTTCTCTATAGCATTTATCAATATATGGCATACTTTCTATTTTATCTGGTTTCTGTGAGTCTCCTGCGCAAGCACCCCCTCCCCAACTAGACCAAAAGCCCTATGACAAAGGGAATTTTGCCTGTTCTGTTTACCGCCATGTTTCCAAGGCTTAGAATGGTAACTTAGCCCATTGTGGGAACTCAATTTGGCAACATGGTGAAATCACAAAAATTGGAGCATTTTTACTAGAAACTGATACTTTTACATCTCTGGTATTGCTAATTTACTTTAGTAATTTAAGGAGATCTCCTTAAAATAGATAATAACGCTCTTAATTCAAAGTGAAGCATATTTCTTAAAGCAAGTATCTTAAACAATACTTGAGTTCATGATTATTGCTGAGAGTATCCTCCTGAATGCTCAGACCCAGATAGGCCCTGTTTCCCAGAAGTCAATCAAAACTGGACTGAATTCTCAGTGAACATGGTCCTCCAAGAGTTTTGTCACGGCATCACATGAGCAAATCAGTGGCATAAGGGAAAGAGCAGTGACTTAGCGATAAGAAGCAGTGACTTAGCTACTAGCTAACCAGGAGTGAGATGATCCATTTAAAGTGTTAGTGCCTTAATGTACTTATCCAAAATATGGGTATACCACCCTGGCCTATATCAGAGAATTTGGGGATCCCATGAAATAGTGAAATGTGAAAATATTTTGGTAAGTATGGAGTATTTTTCAAGTACAAGGTGTTATTAAAATCAGTGTTTCTTGTTCTCTGCTCTGCAGTGCCATTTGGTATAGCCAATCAACTATATTTAATGGTTTCATGGACAGTTGTAGGCTAGATACAGTTCTATCAGTTTAAGAGATGTTTGTCAGGCCCTACTTGGTACCATTCTGTCTCTAGGATAAATCCTGATTGGAAACAGAAGGCATTTAAAGGTACTCTAGCCCCATAACAAGGAATTCACATCATGTCCCAGTATTTAGTCCGGCCCTGTCATGTGCCCCAATGCTGGTAACTAGGTCCTTTCTTCTTTTCCTACATAATCTAACCAAGAATATTCACCTCCTCTTGGGAGCATTTTCACATAGGTATTTGCCTTAGTCCATTCAGGCTGCTGTAACAGAATACTTCAGGTGGCTCATAAACAACAAAAATTCATTTCTCACAGTTCTGGAGGCTGGGAAGCCCAAGATCGAAGTGTTAGAAGATTTAGTGTTTGGTGAGGACCTGCTTCCTGGCTCATAGATGGCTGTCTTTTCACTGTGTCCTCACATGGGATCTCTTTTATAAGGACACTAATCCCATTCATGAGGGCTCCACCCCCACAACCTAAGCCCCTCTCAAAGGCTCTACCTCCAAATACTGCCACATTGGGGATGAGGTTTCAACATAGTAATTTGGGGGTATACAAGTATTCAGTCTATAGCAATATTCAATAAATATTTGCAGAACAAATGAATAATAAATGGCCAGTGTCCCCCTAGTTTTGAACTTTGCCGGGCTCTTGCCAGTATTTCCTTCATATATATATATATACCTCTTACCTGCTAACAAATTCACTGATGCTGGCTGACCAGTCAGCAGTCTACACTGCTGAGGATCACCTCTTCCTCAGTTCTTACCACTACAGTTGACCCTTGAACAATATGGGAATGTTAGGGGTGCTGACCCTCCACACAGTTCAAAATCCACATAAAACTTTATAGTCTCCCCTCCCCCACCCTCCACAGTGTCTCCAGTTCCAAATCCTCATATTCAACCAACCTCGGATCATGTAGTACTGCAGTACTATTTGGTATTGAAAAAAATCCGCAAATAAATGTAACTGCGCAGTTCAAACCCATGTTGTTCAAGGGTCAGCTCTGTATTCAGCCACTCTGGGGACTTTCCACTTATTCCATTAGACTCTGTAAAGCCAGCTGCTTGCCTGATCTGTTCTTGGTTGCCATACCCAGTGGATATCATGTCCTACTTGCCACTCTGTTTTCCTCAGGACATCTTCAGAGGCTGCCCCACTTTGTTCCTGTTCCAGCCCATGGCTTATCCGAACGGCACAGCCCAGGTTAACTGAAAGGACGCTATTTAGCAAAGCCCTGAGAGCACACAAAACAGTGCAAGCAATCCCCAGCTTCAAGAAATGTTATGTTCCAAAGGTTTGTTTGTAAATAGGTTCTCTAGCACTTGGGAATGTATTTCCCACGTCATCACAAACAACACATCTATATATTTTAAGACTCATTCCTTCAAAAATATTCATTGAGTATCTCCCTGCTTTGCACTAGTCACTATTCTTGACACAGGGGAAATGAAGAGAGATGAGACTCAGTCTCTTTCCTCCAGAAGTTCACAGAGTAACAAAGGAGACAGTGGCAGAAACAAATAATGTATATACAAAGTAGCATGTGTAAAAATAGAGGACTGTCCACAGTCCTCTATAGCAAGAACAAGAAAGAAGAGGTGATCTCTCTGCCTGGGTGGATCAGGAAGGTTCCACAAAGAGACATTCCTGCTGAGGCCGGAAGAATGAGGAAGTGTGCACCAGGCAGATGAGTGGAGAAGGGTGTTCCTGGAATGTGATTGTCAGGCTGCCAGACCAACACCCAGGCATTAATTTAACCCCTCATGTGGATCTGCCAATGCTGCAGCACTGTCAGAGACAGAAAAGGAATAGGTTTTGCAGGCTAGTCTGGGAAAACTTGTTTCTGTTGGGAGATCAGTTCTAAAACCTTCAGTAAGACAGAATTGGCTCTGGGCTCATGCGCACGCACGTGCACGCGCACGCGCACACACACACCACCACCACCACCACCTCCACCACTACTACCACTCATCATCTGGGGAAAAGAAGAAAAGCAATTCAGTGACAGGAGGAGCAATTCTTGCGCTTTCGCTTTCTTGCAAAACATTAGCTGATCCTGTGAATGCAAGGTCATCAGTAAGCTTGTAAGGTACTGCACATACTAGACAAGTCCACACCCTGAGGAGCTTAACAACTAGCTGTACATAGGCAAGACTCGTGCATATAAAGTAAGTAAAAGCCCAAGGCAGTAGCTGCCAAAAGAATGACGCATGCTATAAGCACTATACTCCTAGTCATTGCTGCTTTCTTCAGAGAATAATTCAGTCTAGTTCAACAAGTGTTTTACATTAAATGCCCACTACAGGTCTGTTGATGATGTAAGGCTGCATTCTGAATTTCTCAGGGCAGCATCGACCAAGTTCTGTAAACGCAAATAAGTTTTCCTCCCAAAAGTATTAAGTCAACTCTGGAAAGACTCTGGGGGTGCCTAATTAATAGGAATTCTGTTTTACTCAATACGGGAAACACATCAACACTGAATAGGTATGAGAAAGAATTTCCCGCCAGTGGGAACCGTCCGAATTAGAATGAACTGCCTTGGGAGGTAATAAGTTTCCCGTCAGCCTAGATAATTACTTGGCAGTGATTTTGCAGGGGTGACTCAAGCATTCAATGACCAATAGGCTCCCTTCCAATCCTGTGATTGTGTGAACTTCTGCAGCTCCCACTTGATAGCACAATAGAGGAATCTGGGAACCCACACTGCAGAACTGTCACAGTACTACAGATTAGCCACGACTTAGGCTCATTCAGATACCAGAGCCCCTGTCAGAATGGGTGGTGAGGAAACAGAGAGAATGAGAACATACAACTTCCACCAAAAGCCTGACCAAACTCCTGGGGTCAGAGTGTCTGGGAGAGCCTCAGAATGCCAGAATCCATTAACTCTCAAAGGAGATCATGGCTATGAGACAAGGAGCACCCCAAGACATAGACTAACTAAAAAACTAAAAATGTAGCCCCTTGAAGAAGACCTATGTAGGATTCTAGAGTATTTTGAAAAGCTCATCTGATGAGGGCTCTCCAGGTCCCCAAATCTGAGGGGCCCTCCTGCAACATTAAGATGTTAAAATTCCTTTGTCCAAGAAAAGAGCATCTCCAAAGTGAAATAAGCAGGGAGTAGACACAGCAGAGTTATACAGGCCTCCTGTGTAAATATGTAGTTGCAGGATGGTTATCGTAAAAGAGAAGCAACAGCATGAGGGTCCTGGACAACAAAGGAACAAGCTGTTTAAAATCCTGGTGTCACATGGCACATCAGAACAAATTGCAAAGGATGTAATCCACTGAGTTCCAGGTTTCCTGTATCTAAAATAAGGCAACTGCTTTGATGCAGGCATGTTGGCTAACGTACTATCAAGTAAGAGAAAGAGCCATGTTTGGATCCTTATTTAACCAATTCCAGGCTCTGTCACTGAGACAGTATAACTCCTGTGAGCTTCAGAAAGGAGGGGACTAAATTAGAAATTTTTCACAAGGTCCCTTCCAACTCTAAGATCTAGAATCCCAATGCACAAAGGAGAACATATTATGACAGAAGAAAACACTTATCAAACAGTTCATCACAAAATGTTCTGGAAGAAACAGAATTAAAGCAAAAAACCTTTAATTCAGGAATTTGCATCTGTGACTTTTTTTTCCTTTTGGACTAAATTGTGGTTTAAATGGCTAAGCCAAATGAATGGAAGCGAAACCAAAACACCACACACCAGCAGCATTCTTATTTTTGTGGGGAAAGAAAGCAAATATGTGCTATTTGATCATGTAGGAAAGCTCAATCTATAAAGCGTCCACAGACAAAGTTCCATTAAATCAATAGGGGTTCTGCCCAGTGCCCAGGGAAACCCATCAAGAGGAGCCAAAACATTTCTTTTTTTCAAAAAGCTATCAACTTAACATTACAAATCATTTGCTGTTCTCAGGAGAATTGCCTAGTATTGCAAAACTTGATAATTACTGATTCATGACTGATTTAGGAAAAACATCGGCTTAAGTAATCAGGCCAGAGTACTGCTGCTGACCGCAATGCTGGCAGGAAACCTATCCTTTCTTTCATCATTCCTTTCATGAATGTTTAACATTCTACAAAATTTAGCTTTTAGCATATTAATAGTGGTTGGATTCTTCCAAAAGTTGGGAATACAGAACATAATAATTAGGTGCTATCAAGCACCTATATTTTCTCTGAATTTTATTCAAGTGTCACTAACCAGAAACCGAGGAAGTTATGAGAAAATGATTTCAGAAATCAGACTTGGTAAGATATGGATGGTTTTCTGTAACATATCAGATCTCAGACTCTTTGAAAGGACTCTACAAACACATAAACATCTCTTCTATAAACTTACAGTATGTTCTATATAAACTAGCAGGAAGAATTTAATTAATGTTTTGAGCCGACCCACACACCACAAACAACACATACCTACGTTAGGGTAACACATGCTTCTCTCATATAAGCTTTGCTAAACAAGCACTTCATTTGGCAAGCAGATAAGAAACACATCAGAGTATATTCATCTGTACATGCCTCTGGGAAGATGTTTTCTATAAGGATAAGTGAATCTCATATCTGCAGATAGAAAGTTATTCCCTCTCTGCTGGAATTGTTTTTCTGCTTAAAATTAAGAAATTAAGAATATTTTCTTTTCTGCAAAGGAATTACAGAGGAATTCAAGCCAAAATACTGTCCTACAGATTGAAAAAGACTGCTTCTAAAACCATATCAAATTTTCTTTTCAGATCTTTCCTTTTCTGAGATTCTCCTTTCCAAGTAAACATGCTTTTGTTAGTGAAAGGCAAACCCTTGTCATCAACTTAGTTTCTACTATCAGTCCCTAAATGCACATATCACTAAAATATCTGAATTATAAGTCTAGTCAGTAAGACACATCATTGGTGTTCTTAGAGGGAAAAAGTCTAGTATTTAAAAAGCAGAAAATTCAAGTAAACATTTTAGCAGAGCTGTGGTAAATTAGTACCCTTATAGATTGCTGGTGTACAAATTGGTAGAACTCTGTTACAAGCAACTTGACAATATATATTAAGGTTTTAAATGTTTATACCCTGGATCCAAAAAGTCCATTTGGGAAATGTATCATTAAGAAAAAAAATTAAGACTAAAATAAAGCTTCATGCACAAAGATATTTACTATCATTTATAACAGAAAAGCATAGAAACAACTTATATGTCAAACATATAGGAAAATGGTTAAGGAAAAATTAATATAACCTCTCAACAGAACACTATGCAATCCATGATAAATATTTATGAGGATTGGTAATAACATGAAAATGCTTATATTAAATTTAATAAAAGACAAACATATTATATATTATAGATAGACAAATATTAAACATTTGCTTTTAGCTATGCTTATAAAAATAAACAATAAATCCCTACAGGTAAAAAAAGATGAAAGGTAATACTGGGTAAATTTTTTTTCACCCTTCTCCTTTTACATATTTTCCAAATTTTCTTCAATGAGCTCCTTAAGGAAACATTTTAAATAAAATAAGAGAAATTCTAAGCAGACACAGATTAGAATTGACGCTCAGTACCCCTGATCAAAATTAGGTTAGGCCTGAGAGAGGTCAGAGGTAAAGAAGAGATTTTTATGGCATTAATGTTTTGAATTAATTCATTCAATGAATAGGTATATAAACTGACTGTGGGAGGAAGGAAGACAATCCTAGAAATCATAGTTAAACCAAAAGACTCATCTAGTCCACATTGTGCAGCAGCAGGAAGAATGAATCCTGGGGAGACTGAGATGTAATTTAAGAACTGGAATAATAGAACAGCAGAGAATTCATAGGAAGAGAAACTTTCAACAAGGCAGAGAAGATCAGAAATGTTGATGCTACAGAGATGCAGTGAGGTCAAGGAAAACAAGGAGAGGGGAAAAGACCCTGGATTTAACGAGTTAAAGGCTAACTGAGAAACTAAGGAGAGAAATCAAATTCCAGAGAATGAGTGGTGAGGAAAAGGAGGCAGTGGTGCAAAGGGAGGTGAGAAGGGGCAGCAGATTAGACCCAGGGCCATTTGTTTTGTCCTTTACATAATAGGGGAGACCAGTGTGAGTTTGGAGGCAAGGTGGGGAAAGGCTGACCATGAGAGACAGAAGATTCAAAGCACTGAAATAGTCCAGACCCATCCTACCCCTTGTCTGTCCTCAGTGGTCAGAGGCTGCCTACAGACCTGCGTCTGGCACAGAAGTGCACCTCAAACTGGTTCTAAGTACCTCTGGGACCCTATCTCTAAACAATCCCTTGACATAAATCGTCTCTCCTAATCAAACCATGCTTGTGCTACTTCACGCCTGTGCTCACATGACTGCTTCCTCCCCGAGACTATTCCTTCTCTGCCTCATTCAGGGGTCCTCCTCCTCTGCTACTCGTAAATGTCAGGTTCTAGGGTCCATGCGTGGTCATTGTATTAGTCTCCAAGGACTGCCATAACCAAGTGCCACAAACTAGGTGGATTAAAACAATATAAGTATATTTCCTCACAATTCTGGAGATGAGAAGTCCAAAATCAAAATGTCATCAGGACCTTGCTATCTCTGAAGGCACTAGGGGAGGTCCTTCCTTACCTCTTCCTAGTTTCTGGTAGTTGGTGGCAATCCTTGGCGTTCTTTGGTTTATATACGCATGACTCCAATCTCTGCCTTTGTCTTCACATGGACTTCTGCACTGTGTATCTGCGTTTCTGTTTTCTTAGAAGGACACCAGTCATTGGATTAGGGCCCATTCTAATCCAGTATGGCTTCATCTTAACCAATTATATCTGCAAAGACCCTATTGCCAAACAAGGTTATATTCTGAGATTCTGGGTTGACATGAATTTGCCAGGAGGGGGACCCTATTCAATCCAGTACAATCCTCATCCATTCCTCAGAGAGTGGCCATTCCAGTGTGCTCTCATTTACCTCCAACCCATCTACTCATTGCTCAAGACTCTACAACCTGTATCCCCGACCTCAATCTCAGCCTCACTATCCAGGCCCATATTTCCCATTGCTCACTGGATGTGGTTGAGCATGAAATTCACAGACCCTTGAAACAAAACATGTAGACTTCCAAAAGCAAACCCATAGTGCCTCCAGTGGTTTCTGTTTTGGTTTTTTTCTTTTTTCAGTACGCGGGCCTCTCACTGCTGCGGCCTCTCCCGCTGCGGAGCACAGGCTCCGGACACGCAGGCTCAGCGGCCATGGCTCACGGGCCCAGCGGCTCCGCGGCATGTGGGATCCTTCTGGACCGGAGCACGAACCCGTGTCCCCTGCATCAGCAGGCGGACTCTCAACCACTGTGCCACCAGGGAAGCCCGGTTTCTGTTTTAATTCATGATAAATCCATCTCATCTCCCAAGTGAAAAGCTTTGGCATTTTCTTCAACTTTCTCTTCTCCCTAATCACCTCCCACTACACCTGATCAGACAATAGACCCTATGTGTTCCATCTCACAGCCCTCACTCAAATCTGGCTTCTCCTTTCCACCTTCACTGCTTAAGACCGTAACTTAGGCTCTCAACATTTCCTTAGACTATTCAGGTAACAAAAAGGTTCAACTCAGAAAAAGATTATAGAGCACCTACTATGTGATAGTGCTAAGCACATCAAGAGGGATTAAACACAACTTTGCCCTTGTGTAGCTTTCAGTCTCAGCTGGTCCCTCCACCACCAGGCTTAATGCATTTTCTTGTAAGAAACCAAAACTGATAATGTCAGGCTGTGGCTTACACCTCTCTTTTGACTCCGCTTTTCCTACAAGTTAAAAAGCAAGTCCTTCTCTAGTCTTAGAAGACGTTTCACAATCTGCTACCCCATGTGCCACACCCCTCACTCCCAGCCCTTTGTCACTGCCATGGTGGCTTCTTGCTCTTTCCAGATCTGTGTCTAGGAGGAGTGCTTTCTTTGATCTAATATGCCTCTCTTCCTCTGTGCCCTGCAAGCCCCTACCTACTGTTAAAGTGCAGTCCAAATAACCCCTCCTTGCTTACGTCAGAATCCAACAGTCCCTGTGCCCCCATAGGACTTTGTTCCAATCCCTACATGAGTGCATTTACCACACTGTGTCGAAATTTATCTATTCACCTGTCTGTCTCAACACTAGACCGTGAGCACACAGAAGACCAGTGCCAGGTAGTACTTATTATCTCAATCTGAATTAATGTGATTATAAATGCACCCAGCCCTCTGCTTATCTGAATCCTACCCAAGGTTCTGGGCTTGACTCAATCCCAGCCCCTTCCCCAGAATTTTTGGGCCACTCATTCCAGGCTAGGATCGTCACCCTCCTCTGAATAGCCACACCGCTTACCTTCTGTATCACCAGCTTGGCATTTACAACATGGCGCTTTGAGCTATTAAATGTCCCTGTTTTCCTTTCCGATAGACTTCAAAGCTTCTTTTCCAAAGCTTAGCTCAATACCTTGCATTAGGGTAGGCATTTCTTAATATTTTCTGATTGGTAAATCTTTTAGCAGATGGAATTTTAGAGGAAATGAGAAGGAATAAGATCCAGGACAGGTGGTGAGTTTACCTTATAGAAAGACAGAGTATATTAACTCCCATGAAACTAGAAGGATTGAAAAAGAAAATATAGGAAAATAACAGAGAAGAATACAGAAGTGCTGAATAAGAGACACTCAATCTTATAAAAAATAATCACGAAAAAAGAATATACTAAGCTAAGTATGCACACACATGTTAAATGCAGCCACATAAAAACAGTTCAGAATTTACCATCTATGGGTAAAGAGATAGCAAGACTATGAATAACTTATATACAGTGGAACACATCATATACACATTTAACTTATGTAAAGTTGCCTCTACAGGCTTAATAGAAAAGAGAGGGTTAGATAAAAAGAATTTTAAAATGTGGACAATTCTGCCCACTATTCCATTACAGGAGCAAAAGATGCCGAGTCAGTCAGACCCACTTGTCATGCACCCCTCATAGTATAAGCAGCTCACAACGCTGAGACTAATTGTTGGGTTTGAAGATAAACTCGAGCCAGTTTCTTCAGTGATCTGTTTGTATAATAAAGGAAATACTAACTGTACAGAACTTGCTAAGAAAGAGAGTGTGTGTCAGTATCCAGTGTAGCAGGTATTTGTGACTATATGTACTGAAATCTATAGGTGATTTAAGAGAGTTTCAAGGATACTGACTTCACATACTTTTTACATCGTGTATTAACTTTGGCACCTAATGCCCAAGTATGATGTGACTCCTCTGCTTAAGTCAAATATTCTCTACTGATTCTTGACCCCCATTAGGAGCTCTTGTAGTACTTGCTATTTACACCGCTTATTTTGATATTTAGTCATATGCTATCTTATGCCACCATTTAACTGTCGAACATTCAGATGTAAATATGATCACCTCACGAAGACTGCGAGTAAGCTGGTGAGAGTAATCACATCTTAAAGCTTTTACACCCCACAATGCATGTGGCACAGTATTAAGGACGAAACAAAAGTGCTTAATTATTATTACTATTATTATTATTTTGCGGTATGTGGGCCTCTCACTGTTGTGGCCTCTCCTGTTGCAGAGCACAGGCTCCGGATACGCAGGCTCAACGGCCATGGCTCACGGGCCCAGCCGCTCCATGGCATGTGGGATCTTCCCAGACCGGGGCACGAACCTGTGTCCCCTGCATCGGCAGGCGGACTCTCAACCACTGTGCCACCAGGGAAGCCCAATTATTGAAGAGCCATTTAATCAATGTTACTTTCTCTATAATCAAACTCAGAGTCTAAAAGGAATAACTCAACTAAATGTGTGAGTTTCATATTCTCTATTGTGCTTTCTAGGGTACACTTATAGCTGTAAAATGACTGTCATGAGGAGAAAGGCCCTTGCTTGCCCCCAAATTATTCATTAAATGATTTGACTGTTATATATTCAATTGAGAAGGCTTGGAGAGACCAGTATAAAGGGTAATAAAGAAAACTATTATCATCAGCATTTTTTCTAGAAAGATAATAAAAAGTCATTTTGGGAAAGAGGGCTGCCTTTATTAGTGGCCTGGGAGAGAACATCAAATCAAGCTAAGACCGACCCACTCCTTTAGAGAAAAGAGAAAACAGAGCAAAATCTCCCAGGATTAATCAACAAAATATAGATATATAAAGAAATTATCAACATTTCTTCATGTTTAACTAAACTATCATGTATCATCTCTAGTTTAAAAATAACATTTTAAAAGCAAAATGAGCCTTTTGCTACTGATTTCTAACATACTATTTCCTTAAATCCTTTCATTGTATTAATATAGCTCTGTCCACAGGCAGCAAGGACTCGAAGACTGAACAATTATTGAGTGTCATGGGATTATAAAGATGAGCTATTTGGATAATTTAAACTAAAAAAATAACTCGCCTTTATCTCCAGGGTGGGTTTTGGGGCCTGGGTTATTATTCAGATAATTTGGCCAACTTACACTTCATATCACCAGAGTAGACATTCTAAATGTGCTTCCTAACACTAGAAAAGTATTTCAAACTGTTTTCAACTTGTCCCGTGATGAGGTACAAAGTTAAATATCATCCAAGTTAAAAAGTAAGTTTGCTGCTATTTTTTTTTTCTTTTTGGGGGGGCCATTTTTACTGGATTGGTCAGCTAGCTCCTTTTAACTCTTCTCAAAGTTTTTTGACATTAAAACAAATAAATGCATTCTGTTTTTTCAAGCATAAATGATATGCAATAAGCCTCAGAGAACAGAGGTTACTCATTCTGGTTATGTTTTACTTTCTTACAAACACATACTCATGCTCAATTGAACTGCCTCCAAGTGATTTTTAAGTATTAAAGGTGAACACAGCCCTCCTTTTTCAAAGGTATTTTGGGCAACTGTTGTGAAACAAAATGTAAATCATTCAAAAAAAAAACAACTGATGTTAAATAAAAAAGCGCTAGTCAAGAAATCACCTAAAGTTTAAGTTCACATAAAAACAAACTAAAATTAATGATGGATAAGCACCTCATAACCTTGAACAGGAAAAACATTCAGAACTCTTGACAACAGGTTCAAGTTTCCTGACCTGCTGGACAACCTTCCCTTTCCACATCTTTCCGAGATTCCATCAGGTCCTGTTTTTCTCTCTACAATAAATTGTCATTTATCTAGAACGCAATGAACCAGAAAGTCAAAATAAACAGAGTGATGTTTTCCTATGCTCCATTTTCAGTTAACGTGCAGGTGTTTGTTGCATGCCTACTATGTTCCTCACACTGTTTCGTTTGCTGCGGGCATATGAAATATGTCACAAATGTTGCTTAGAATTGTGTAACTTCTCTTTTATGAGGAAAAACTAACAAGTAAACAAGCTTTCAGAAAGGTAGTCCATAAAGCAACTTGCAACATATCAAAAAGGTAATTCTGATTCCATCTCTAACTGCCTTATTCATCTATAACCACGAGGTAATAACAGTACATGCTCTGACAGCAAGAGGAAAACACTCTAAAATCAGAAATCTCTAAAGAGAGTCAAGTCTTTTCCATATACTTTTAGTTGCAAATGTACTTCTATTATTTGATTTAAAAATGTGACTAGTGGGCTTCCCTGGTGGCGCAGTGGTTGAGAGTCCGCCTGCTGATGCAGGGGACACGGGTTCGTGCCCCGGTCCGGGAAGATCCCACATGCCGTGGAGCAGCTGGGCCCGTGAGCCATGGCCGTTGAGCCTGCGCGTCTGGAGTCTGTGCTCCACAACGGGAGAGGCCACAACAGTGAGAGGCCCGCGTACCACAAAAAAAAAAAAAAAAATGTGACTAGTAATTCATATGTTCTATTAATAAAAATAACCTATTCTCTTACATTATAAATAAATGGGGATTGAAGTCTCTTCTTATCCTAAGCAAGACCCAGCATGAGATTTCAAAAGGCCAACCAATCATTGCCAAATGATTGAGATTGTGTCCATAATGCAAATCTGTGTTATTCCCACACAGATCTGTAGCCATGTGAGCTATAAGCTGCAATTAGAAGTTTAATTTTACTTCTCTAGTTTGCATGGAGATGATTCTACAGATACAGGGAGTTTAATTAGAAATCATGATCTAATTTATGAAGAAGATCCTAGTACTCTTCCACAGAGGCTATGTGTACCCTCATAGTACACATCCCTGGGGAAATAAGAGAGTTCCATTTTTCCCTTCCAAATTAATGTGTGTCTGTTTCTAATTTTCTACCAGACCACCAATAATTGTGTCACAATGGGGAATTCAATATATGCAAAATTCTAACTTTAGAAAAGCAGAAAGAATACATACATGAGTACAGCAAAAATGTTTATTCCCCAGGGTTTCCTGTTTTAATGCCTTATTTTAGAGTATCCTGGGAATTTCTGAGGAAAAAAGATATCTTCCACAGTAAGCACTGGCAAATAAAACCAAAGAATTAAAGGTCTTCCTTTTTCCAAGAATACAAAGGAAATTAAGATACTTTTAAAAACAAAAAGCCATTCATTTTCATAATTGGTTTTCCATATTAGACAGCTAATAAGTATGATTATAACTTCTATTCAAACACAACTTCTATTCATTGGTGATAATAACTTTGGCCTTCATTATTTCATATTTTTTGAAAAATTACCTAGATGTTGGGATAAGTTAACTATCTGAGAGAAAAATAGAATTAATTTCTAGTTTTCATGTTTCAAGATAAATTCTACATGAATTATATATTTAAATACTTAAAACACAGTATTACCAAATAAAAATAAATGTGAATATTTGAGTATTCTTGAATTGGAGCAGGACTTCCTACACTTAACACAAAAACCAAAACCCATACAAGGAAATGTTGATAGATTTGATGACATCAAAACTTTAAATTTTTGGATTTATAATTCCAGAAATAGGGTGTACAAGTAATGTTTCTGTACAAAATACCTATAAATTCTGAATAAAACATTTAAAAAATCTTCTAGAAGCATAGCTTAGATGGCAAGAAAATAAGGGAATTCTTCAGAGGCAAAAATGACTTAAAACATAGAATCCAAAAAGGTAATCAAGCACTAAAGTGCACAGTTGCTTGGTGGCATTTGCTGATAGTTGCTGATTTCTGGTAGTTTGGAGATTTTGATTTTGACAAGGAACAGGAGACAAGGTCAATTTAGACAGAAATTAAGATTAAGACACTTCCACAAAACTGAAATCATGAAAGGAGACATTCTCAGGGAAAAGGGTAAACTGAAAAAACAAACATCAAAACAAAAACTTTTCTCCCTACCCCACAGAAGGAGGGATCTGGATTCCAGACTCTGGATTCTGGATAAAGGTAAAAAAGAAGAGAATGCATGAAAATTCATAACCTCAAGTCAACTTTCATTTGCTTTGGTAGCAGAATTCACATTATCTATGCAGCCTGAAAAAGAATATATTAAAGATTAAGGTAGACTAAAGTAGCTCTTGATTTTGTAGTGTCCCTTTGGCTTGCAGAAACAGATGAAAATTCTATCTATAGAAGTTACATTTGGGACTTCCCTGGTGGTCCAGTGGTTAAGACTCCATGCTTCCACTGCAGGGGGCATGGGTTCCATGGTTGGGGCACTAAGATCCTGCATGCCATGAAGCCAAAAAAAAAAAAGTTACCTTTAATCCAGGCCTCATAGTCTTTCCATAGAGAGAGTTCCAATGGTTGTGAGCTCACAAATAAAAATCACAAAACACATAAGGAACCAATCCACCATGAACAAGAGTCAGCAGAATAACCAGGCAATTCAAACTTCAAAAATTGCTGGTATTGGAATTGTCAGATTTTTTTTTTTTTTTTTTTTTTTTGCAGTACACGGACTTCTCACTGTTGTGGCCTCTCCCGTTGTGGAGCACAGGCTCTGGATGCGCAAGGCTCAGCGGCCATGGCTCACGGGCCCAGCCGCTCCGGGGCATGTGGGATCCTCCCAGACCGGGGCACGAACCCGTGTCCCCTGCATCGGCAGGTGGACTCCCAACCACTGTGCCACCAGGGAAGCCCTGGAATTGTCAGATATTGAATTTTTTTTAATATGAGCTTAATGTGTTTAAAGAAAAAACATATTGAAAATTATAAGAAAGAGATTATAAAAAAATGGATAGAGTTTTTAAAAGATAAAATGTTACTTCTAGGAATGAAAACTATAATAATTAAGATTAGAAACTCAATTGTCAGGTTAATCGTCAAATTAGAGCTGAAGAGAGAAGCCATGAACCAGATATGCAGCAAAGGGAATCAAAGGTTGACATAAAAAAAGAGGTCAAAGGACTTGGAAGGGAGAGAGAGCTGTTTAATAGGACAGGCAAAAGAGATAATCAAGAGTATGAGGAGATGAAAGAGAATTGCTAGAATTGTGGAAAGGCGTAAATCCTCAGATTCATGAGTCACAATAATGCCAAGAAGGACAAATGAAAATAAATCCCTACCTACACACAACGTGAAAAACTGTAGCATAACTGAATTAAAGAGGTCTTAAAAGAAGCCAGAGAGAAAAGAGAGATTATCTACAAATGAGCAATTTAAATGACTGCCCACATCTTGAGAGTAACCATGGAAGGCAGAAGGTTATAGAATAATACCTTCATTATGTCAAAGGATAATAACCCTCAGCCTGCCTGGAATTGTATACCCAGCAAAGGTATCTTTCAAGATAAGCATGATGAAGATATTTCAGAAAAACAAAAAAGGAGAGAGTTTACCACCAACAGACGCTTACTAAAGGAGCTTCTAAAGGAAGCACTCTAGGACAAAGCTCCAAAGAAAAATAGGAAATGGAAGATGAAATACTGAGAGAAAATATAGTAAACATATTGGCAAATTCCATAAACACTGACTGCAATGATAACAATGTGCAATTTGTAGCATTTTAAAAAGACAGAATAGACAAAAATAATAGTACAGAATATGGTTATCAAAGTTAAAGTGTTCTAAGGTCCTTGTATTGTTCAAGAGAGTGAAGAGGTAATTACCTTTAAACATTGTTAAGTTAAACATGCATGCTAAAAATTTTAAGGTAACCACAAAATTAATAGAAATAGTAAGCACAATTAAAAACTAGAATGGGAAAAAAAAACAGACTAATACAAACCAATCCAAAAGAAAGCAAAAAGGAACATAGAAAAAATTAGAGAAAATGAAAGTTAAGATGGTAGAGATAAATTCAAAAGTAATAATAATCACTATAAATGAAAAATTGCTAACACAAAGAAAACCAAAAGACTGGAGGCATTACTATATAATGATAAGAGAGATGATTAGTTTTCATACAGAAAAAAAATGAAATTGAGTCAGCACCTGTATCAGTTAACTATTGTCACAGAACAAACCACCTCAAACTTAGTGGCTTAAAGCAGCAATGGTTTATCACTGATATGTCTATGAGTCATCTGGGATTCAGTTGAAATCAACTGGGCTCAGCTCATGCTGCTTGACTGAGGTAGCTCTCCTTCTCTTGGGACTAGTGGACTAGCACAGACATGTTCTTCAAATAGCATTGGAAGAAGGAGAAACACACAAAGCCTCTTAAGGCCTAGGCTTGGAACTGATGTCTCTTCTGCACATTCTGGTGGCCAAAACAAGCTGCATGACTGATCCCAAGTCAAGAGCTGGGGAAATACCATCTGACTTTGTCCAAGGAACTTGAAGCCACATAACAAAGGGGATATAGGGAGGGGTAAAGAAATGGGACCAATAATGCAACCTAGGGCTTCCCTGGTGGCGCAGTGGTTGAGAGTCCGCCTGCCGATGCAGGGGACATGGGTTCGTGCCCCGGTCCGGGAAGATCTCACGTGCCGCGGAGCGGCTGGGCCCGTGAGCCATGGCTGCTGAGCCTGCGCGTCTGGAGCCTGTGCTCCGCAACGGGAGAGGCCACAGCAGTGAGAGGCCCACGTACCACAAAAAATAATAATAATGATAAATAAATAATGCAACCTAGCACAGCATGTGAAAGCATTCACAAAAATCAATTTCAGATGTTACCATTAAAGGGAAGCAGTGGGTAGAAGTCACAGATGGAGGGGAAGGCATTTTCACACATAAAACCAACTTAACATCAGTATCCAGAATATATAAAGAACCCCCTTGGAATGAAAAAAGAAAGGAGGAAGGAGGGAAAGCAGAAGGGAAGGAGGGAGGGAGGGAGAAAAGGAAAGAAGAAAGAAAAAGAATAATGAAAGGATAGACAACCCAATAGAAAAAACTGTTCAGACGATATGAAAAGGCATTCTGCCAGTAATCTTATGAAAAAGATCTCACCTCATAAGTAATCAGAGAAATGCAAAATAAAACCTCAATGAGGTAACATTTTACAGCCACTAGTAGTTTTAAAGTCTGATAATACCAAATGTTAACAATAATCTGGAGCAACAGAAACTCTTAAACACTGCTGGTGGGAGTATAAAATAGTACAAACCCTTCGGAAAACAATTGGCTTTTTTTAAAGCAGAAAATATGCCTACCCTACAACCCAGCAATTCTAATACTAAGAATACATTTTTTGCACCTAAGCACCAGGAGATATGTACAAGGTTTATGGTGGCATTTTTTTGTAATATCAAAAACTGGAAACAACAGAGGAATGAATAAATTGTGATATGGCCATAGAGAAGAATACCATACATGCATTAAAAAGGAAACATCAACATTGATGCTTCTCAATGAATAACGTTTAGGTTTTTTTTAAAAAAAATGAAGCTACAAAAGAATTCATGCAGTATGATTTTAGTTCTAAATCATGCCAAAAATATGCAAAATTAAATAATATTTTATTTAGGAATTGTCCGTATGTGATAAAAATATAAAGAAAATAACAAAATTAAGGAAATTTTTTACCTCCAGAGAGAAGGAGAAATATGATATGATAGGAGCTCATACAAGCTTTAAAAGTTTTGGAAATGTACTATTCTTAAACTGGGATGTGAGTACAGGATTACTTGTTTTATTTTTATTCTTCTTCAAAGAGTATATGTATGGTATTTACATGTTCATTTGTACAAATGATATATTTAATTTTAAAAATAAAAGTTAAAGGTTTAAACTGTATGTCAAAAATATCACAAACATTAAAAGGAAAATGACAAAGTAAAAAAATCTTGTATTTATTATAATAGACAAAAGTTATAACATTTTAAAAATCCTACAAAGATTTAATACAAAAATAGGCTAAACACTGAAACGGACATTCCATCAAAAAATGATAGATGTACACGTAAATACATTAAAAACGCATTTCAACCTCACTAGTAATTAATGAAATAGAAATCAGAGCAACCGTTTGATGCCATTTTCAACTGTGAAAACATCAAAAATTAAAAAGAAAAGGATAGGGCTTGCCTGGTGGCACACTGGTTGGGAATCCGCCTGCCAATGCAGGGGACACGGGTTCGAGCCCTGGTCCGGGAGGATCCCACATGCCACAGAGCAACTAAGCCTGTGCGCCACAACTACTGAAGCCCACATGCCTAGAGCTCGTGCTCTGTAACAGGAGAGGCCACTGCAATGAGAAGCCCGCACACCACAACGAAGAGTGGCCCCCGCTCGCTGCAACTAGAGAAAGCCCACAAGCAGAAACAAAGACACAACACAGCCAAAAATAAATAAATAAATTTATTAAAAAAAAAAAAAGAAAAGGACAGTAAGGAATAAAAGATCATTCAGGGCTTCCCTGGTGGCGCAGTGGTTGAGGGTCCGCCTGCCGATGCAGGGGACACGGGTTCGTGCCCCAGTCTGGGAAGATCCCACATGCTGCGGATTGGCTGGGCCCATGACCCATGGCCGCTGAGCCTGCGCGTCCGGAGCCTGTGCTCCGCAACGGGAGAGGCCACAGCAGTGAGAGGCCCACGTACCACAAAAAAAAAAAAAAAAAAAAGATCATTCATATTCAACAGGAGAGACTATATATTGATGTACTATTTTGGGGGAACAATTTGGCAACAGATATCAAAAGCCTTATTGTGTGCTTATCCTTTAACCTAGGAATCATGCCTCTAGAAATTCATCCTAAGAAAATAAACAACCAAATGCATAAGATTTATGTATAAGAATTTATGATTAGTAAACTCTTTATAATAATAATATAAACTTGGAAACAATTTAAATGTCCAATAATTAGGGACTGGCTAAATAAATTATAGCAATCTACACAGCATCATCTTAAGCAACCATTAGATGATAGCACAGATACCTAATTGTGAATAGGAAAATGTGTTGATAATAATATTAAATCAGGGAAAGAACAATTGCAATATAAGTAGGCATAGTATGACCCCATTTTATACACATATTATATATATTAATATATATGTGTGTGTATATGTATAGATAGAGAGATATTAAAAGATATCCATCAGAATGAAAATGTTAACACTTGTTACCACTGGGTGTAGGATCTGAGGTAATTTTATATCTTTTTGCTTGTCATTATTTTCTGTAATAATCATGTTAATGAATACGTTTTTTAAAAATTAAATGTATTACTTAGAAAAATTATATTGTGTGTAAACAATACCATAGATAATAAAATTACAACTTCTTTAAACTTCACATTTTTCTTTATGGTGACTCTGGCAGTTTTCAAAGGGAAGATGCTGAGGCTCAGGAAGAAGTACTGTGGAATCCAACCAAGACTATTCAACTACAGACGATAGAAGTCTCTAGTGAAATGATTTTTATATGCCCTATTGTAATGTGGCCACAATCTAATACAACAAAGTAAGGAAGTCATAATAATTAGAATCAAATATCAGGGGAAAAATTAGAAAATCTGCAGAATTTAAAAAGTTTTTGAAAAAGTTATCTAGAGTTTGGCAATGTTATACATTACATATGAGAACCCTACATATAGGATGAGAAATTTTTTAGGTAATAAATTGTTTATACATTGTGCTTCCATTATGGGAGTTTGATGTATCCCTTGACATTATACAGTTAATAATGTAATGAGAAGAAAAACAAAAGGAACCTTAGAGATCATGGGGATTAGTAATAGGACCTAGGGACTTTCACCTCTAGTTCATTGTTTGGACTTTAGCCTACATCAACAAATGACTAAGAATTATAACCTACACTTCATTTCCAGTGGTTACATGGTCCCCCTTGCCTGGAGAAAAAGTATTCAATCCAAAGAGCAACCTACTGAGGTGGCACTGTTACTAGGACTCTGCAAACACTGTAGAAATTAAAGCTTAATCCTGAGTTTTACTTATTCTCTAAATAATTACACATGTATTAAAAAAGGGCATGAGAGGGTTTCCCTGGTGGCGCAGTGGTTGAGAGTCCGCCTGCCGATGCAGGGGACATGGGTTCATGCCCCGGTCCGGGAAGATCCCACATGCCGCCTAGCGGCTGGGCACCTGAGCCAGGGCCGCTGAGCCTGCGCGTCCGGAGCCTGTGCTCCGCAATGGGAGAGGCCACAACAGTGAGAGGCCCGCGTACCGCAAAAAAAAAAAAAAAAAAAAAAACGGACATGAGAAAGTAAAGAATTCAGGATACAAGTAGCTTAAATTTCAAGTAAAATTATCCAGTCTAACTTTCACAAAAGTGCTGATAAGTTTTCATTAACACTAAACCATGCTGTAATTAGAAGACAAACCTGATGAATCCAAAAATATTTTAAATTTCACTTCAAATTTGATGCCCTAGCATCAAAAGTCCAAGATTTCCATTACATTTAAAGCATGGTTTAAACCTCCCAATGAGTGCCTCCCAGTAAGTACCCCCAACTCATATATTTTATATTTTCATGGCAAAATATTTTCCCAATAAAGAGTTTTCTATCAGATAATGAACAACTATGCCGCAACTTGCTAACAAATGTTCTTTACGGTGAAGACCCAGTTAGTTGTGTCTGTTTGACTCATGCTGGCTTTCATTCAGAAACTGAATTTATGTGGCAAGACCTGTTCTTTTCTAGAGATATGACTGGTGATTGAATAATGCTGAGTATATGTGGCTAAGATCCCAAAATCTGACAAATTGGATTACTGGTTGTAGATTTAAATTCCAGCTGAGAGCATCTCACAGTTCCCAAGGGCCACAACAACTGTAATCATAAATGTTATTTATTCATGACTAAATAAGACAAAATTAGGTAGGGGGTTAGAGGGGCAGAGGTGGAAGGTTATTGGAAGGATAAATCTGTCAGCTATTTAGGTTAAATATAACATTCAGAAGCAGCTCTTTCAGCTATAAAATGATTTGGCAAATTTCTAACAGGAGATTTTTCTTTCGGTAATTCTTACCAAACACAGAGGCCCTAAAAATCTTTTTACAGTAACATTATAGAGTGAGAGTCCTCAAAAATTCACTTGTTTCAACCCCCTTTCCAATCCCAACTTCTGAAGAAAGTTTTACAATCAGAAAAGAATAGGAAAAAAGACAAAACCAACTAAAGCTACTTAAAAGAAATATAGGGGCTTCCCTGGTGGCGCGGTGGTTGAGAGTCCGCCTGCTGATGCGGGGGACACAGGTTCGTGCCCCGGTCCAGGAAGATCCCACATGCCGCGGAGCGGCTGGTCCCATGAGCCATGGCCGCTGAGCCTGCGCGTCTGGAGCCTGTGCTCCACAATGGGAGAGGCCACAACAGTGAGAGGCCGGCGTACCGCAAAAAAAAGAACAAAAAAAAAGAAATATGTTACTGAAACTAAGTAGATGCTGCCTGATCCCAGCTGTTGGCTTTTTATTTTTTCTCAAAATCACATTTCAGATTTGAAACGTGAAAATAAACTATGCTCAGAGTACCAGGTGCTCTTTAAAAATAAAATATTGCTGGAGTGGGGGGGAAGTAAGGGAGGACTTAATAGTCTGGGAAAAGCCTGTAATAAATAACTAAACCCTTTCCAGGCTTCTAGAAATTCTGAAGACCAGGGACCAGCCTGAAAACACAATTACCACAGGAGGATTCAATTAAACATACTCCAGGTTCTATGGGATAACATGACTCCATTTGGGTAATATAAATGCTTTGACAGCTGGGTTAAAAAAAAAAAATGGGATGATCTGTTCTTTAGCTACTCATGGATGGCTTTAGAATAGATGAGATTCCTGACTTTGGTTATGTCTACCACAAGCCCCATGCACGCTGAGTATTTTAATGACAAATAAATCTTAAGCTGTTCATATGACAACAGGTACTTGGATCATATAAGAAACTACACAAGGGGATTTTTATTGAATATTTTTACTTAACATTTCTTTTTCCCCATGGCCATAGTTAATTTAGACCCAACTCTTTCTTTTTTTGTGGGAAGACTGTAGATTGACCCTTCCTTTCTTAAACAGTTTTCTGACAGTCATTCAAATGTTCTAACAAGATTCTGATTATGGGCAACCAGTGGATTTTTGAGTGGTTTAATTCTCTCCTGAGATGGAAAAGCAATAAAATACTTTAGGTAGAACAGCTATCTAAAATACACCAAAGTAATAATCCATTTTTTCTATATGTTAATAATAGCACAGATAGACTCACTCTTGAAGAGATATGTGCTTGGTGTCCCTTTTCCTGGATATGCCCTGGGCCAGCCATGGCCCCTGATAGTTCCCTTATGACCAAGGGCATTTGCCTTTAGACATATTTTCCTGTGAAGAGTTAAGTTTGTTCAGGTACCAAACAGATAAACAGTGAACAGTGTGTGTTGATTAGTTGAACAATGGACAGAAAGCTAAATGCTTCCTTAACAAGCAGGCCCAGATCAGTTGCAGGTCTCTAGGCCTCAGCTTCCTCATCTGTACACTGCAGACAATAATAGGTCCTACCTCATAGCATTGCTGGGAAGATTAATTCACACCTCACAAACAGCAAGACTCAAAAATCGTGTCCTATTGCTAGATCACAAAGGCACACAAAGAGAAAATAAAATTACTTAGTTGTAGGAACTTTTTGCTTTGCTGGTTTTCAAGAATATTCTTGACTCATTAACATTTGTTTAAAATTTAAGTGTGTGTTTCTCCCTTCAATAGTCTACTTCTCCAGTTTTCTTGATAAATTTCAAAGTAGAAGCTTTAAATACTTACATTGAGATTCTTTATCTAGGTATTATCTATTATGGAGAAATCAGGGCAGACCCAGATTTTTGTTGGTTTGAAATGTATACAATTTGGGTACCCTCTTTCTGAAAAAGAATATGAAATTGTGAATGCAAAATTAGGTACAGGGTCTTAGAAATTTGAGATACAAAATTGGATATGGGGCTGTACAAGTGAGGGGCTCTGAAGTTTCATTAACTTCAAGGTAAACCCACCTCTGATACCAGTTTTAACATCAGAAGCACCATCTACTAATTTCATTTTTAATGCTTACAGCCTGAAAAAAAATAATTTGTGCCGAAAGAAAGGCAACATGGAACTTAGACTACAGATGGGCTGCTTTGCATAATATTATGAAAGCAGAATTCTTGTTACTCAAATAATTTTACATGTATAAAAGAGCCAAAGAAATCCTAGAGCCAGTGTCTTTTATAATGTCAAGAATTCTTGTGTGAAATGAATAAGCTACTTTCAAAAATTAGATTCTTGTGACTTGCTTTGTTTATAGCAGTAACTATAGCTACTTTTAAGTTCTCTCAATTAGTCACTATGAGACAGAACTTTGTAGGAACTTATCAGATCTCAGATACACCATAATTCTTAAGTAGAAGATATTAGCCTTGATCATAAAAAAAAAAAAAACCTCTTCTTTTTAGAGGAAACAGTTTTATCACCTAACATTATTTTCTTCACAATACTCTTGGAAAATAAAATTAGCAACATCAAGAGAGGTATATGATAGTAAACCTAGCATCTGTTACTGTAGCCAACCTGTAATTCCAGACTAATCCTATACATTTAATGACAGACAAACTTTAAATGTTCCATAAATCGAAATAACTTCTGACTTGAAAGCAGCCACTGTCTCTACTTCATTATATTTTATTCACTCTTCAACCTACTGCAGTCTGGTTTCTACTCCCACACCTCCCACTAAACTGCTCTCTTCAAGGTCAAATATGACCTGTTTCTAAATCCAGCTGACATTTTTCAGTTAGAGACAAATATACTTGAAACCCACGTATAGAGCACCATGTAGCCCAGGTTGCTTAGTGTGGCAGACAAGGGCCTCCAGATCCAACCGCAGGTTATCCCTCCATCTTCAACTCCCTTTCTCACCCCTAACTGATCTCTTGACTCCATTTATACTGCAGTGCTTCCAGCTCCCTTGGAGGCTCTCTAAGCCTTAGTGAAGGGCCATTTCCTCCCTTGTCAGTGACTAACCTGATTTATCCACCAGGACTGCCTTAGATGTCCCTCCTTTGGGGAAACAAATCTTCCTTGGCCTCCCAAGTTGGGGTTAATTGCCTCTTCCTTGTGCTCTCTGTGCTGCCCCATCACATTGCATTATAAATGCCTGCTTAGATGTTTGACACCCCTGCAGACTATAATATCCTTAGGGGCATGGTGGTAAGCCAATGCTTAGCACATAGTATGCGTTCTACAAATATCTGTAGAAAAACTGAGGGACCAATAACATTTTTAAAAACAAACAATTCGTAAAATAAATAATACACATCCACACACACAAACCATCCAGATGATTTTACATGGATATTTGTCTAAGTTTTACTTTCTAGTCATAGGATTCAATTATAACAACCAAATGTATTTAATAGTTTCAAATAAAGTGCAATACCAGTTAATCAGCACATAATCACCTAATTAAACCTAACCACCAAATTAAACACTGGTATCTCTGTATGGCAATAAAACCAATAATTTAGTCTACATTACTGCCCATAAATGGTTTGGCTATTAGGTTTATATTTCACAGAATTTACTGATTTAACAGACTACTTGAAGAGCATATAGTCACTGGCTTTACAGCGATTTTATGATTTAGGAACAGTCTATTAATAGGTTTCAAATATACGACTAAGAGTTTTCACATGTTAATATCACTTCCACAAATTGGAAGTTAGTCAGACTTAATGCATTACCACTTACAAATAATGGAAATACATGTTCACTTCCATTTGCAAAGAACTTTTGAGTTTGCATGTATCTTAAACTTTCTATGAGTTTTAAAATCTCACTGTTGTCCAAATGAAATAGTGAACCAAAAGAATAAGACATAAGTCCTTGGAGGAAACCTTCAAGATGGCGAAAGAGTAAGATGTGGAGATCACCTTCCTCCCCACAAATACATCAGAAATACATCTACATGTGGAACAACTCCTACAGAACACCTACTGAACACTGGCAGAAGACCTCAGACTTCCCAAAAGGCAAGAAACCCACGTACATGGGTAGGGCAAAAGAAAAAACAGAGACAAAAGAATAGGAACGGGACCTGCACCTCTGGGAGGGAGCTGTGAAGGAGGAAAAGTGTCCACACACTAGGAAGCACCTTCACTGGCAGAGATGAGGGGTGGGGGTGGGGGGGCAATATTTGGAGCTACGGAGAAGAGCGCAGCAATAGGGGTGCAGAGGGCAAAGCAGAGAGATTCCCACACAGAGGATTGGTGCCGACCAGCACTCACCAGCCCGAGAGTCTTGTCTGTTCACCTGCCTGCAGGGGCGGGTGGGGGTTGGGAGCTGAGGCTTGGGCTTCGGTGGTCAGATCTCAGGGAGAGGACTGGGGTTGGCCGCGTGAACAGAGCCTGAAGGGGCTAGTGCACCATGGCTAGCCAGGAGGGAGTCCAGGAAAAAGTCTGGAATTGCCTAAGAGGGGAAATATTGTTTCAGGGTGCACGAGGACAGGGGATTCAGAACACGGCCTAAACGAGCTCCAGAGACGGGCGCGAGCCGCACCTATCAGTGTGGACACCAGAGATGGGCATGAGATGCTAAGGCTGCTGCTGCAGCCACCAAGAAGCCTCTGTGCAAGCACAGGTCACTATCCACACCTCCCCTCCCGGGAGCCTGTGCAGCCCACCACTGCCAGGGTCCCGTGATCCAGGGACGACTTTCCCAGGAAAACACAAGGCGTGCCTTAGGCTGTTGCAACGTCACGGTTGCCTCTGCCGCTGCAGACTCGCCCCACATTCCGTACCCCTCCCTCCCTCCGGCCTGAGCCCCCTAATTAGCTGCTACTTTAACCACGTCCTGTCTGAGCGAAGAACAGACACCCTCAGGCGACCTACATGCAGAGGCAGGGCCAAATCCAAAGCTGAACACCAGGAGCTGTGTGAAAAAAGAAGAGAAAGGGAAATCTCTCCCAGCAGCCTCAGGAGCAGTGGATTAAATCTCCACGATCAGCTTGATATACCCTGCATCTGTGGAATACCTGAATAGACAATAAATCATCCCAAAATTGAGGCGGTGGATTTTGGGAGCAACTGTAGACTTGTGGTTTGCTGTATCGAATTTGTTTCTGGTTTTACGTTTATCTTAGTTTAGTATTTAGATTTTATTATTACTGGTAGATTTGTTTATTGATTTGGATGCTCTCTTCTTTTATATATATATACATATGTTTTTTCCTTTTTTTCTTTTTGTGAGTGTGTATGTGTATGCTCCTTTGTGGGATTTTGTCTCTATAGCTTTGCATTTACCATTTGTCTAGGGTTCTGTCTCTCCATTTTTTGTTTTTGTTTTTTTTGAATAGTTTTTAGCACTTGTTATCATTGGTGGATTTGTTTTCCGGTTTGATTGCTCTCTTCTTTCTTTTTTCTTCTTTTTTTATTACGTTTTAATAATTTTTTATTTTAATAACTGTATTTTTAAATTTTATTTATTTTTCTTTCTTGCTTTCACTTTTCCTCACTTTTCTTCTGAGCCATGTGGATGACAGGGTCTTGGTGCTCCGGCCGGGTGTCAGGCCTGTGCCTCTGAGGTGGGAGAGTTGAGTACAGGACATTTGTCCACTAGAGACCGCCCAGCTCCACGTAATATCAAATGGTGAAAGCTCTCCCAGAGATCTCCATCTGACCACTAAGATCCAGCTCCACTCAACGACCAGCAAGCTACAGTGCTGGACACCCTATGCCAAACAACTAGCAAGACAGGAACACAACCCCACCCATTAGCAGAGAGGCTGCCTAAAATTATAATAAGGTCACAGACACCCCAAAACACACCACCAGATGTGGTTCTGCCCACCAAAGGACAAGATACAGCCTCATCCACCAGAACACAGGCACCAGTCCCCTCCACCAGGAAGCCTACACAATCCACTGAACCAAACGTAGCCACTCGGGGCAGACACCAAAAACAACACGAACTACGAACCTGCAGCCTATGAAAAGGAGACCCCAGACACAGTAAGGTAATCAAAATGAGAAGACAGAGAACTACACAGCAGATGAAGAAGGTAAAAACCCACCAGACTAAACAAATGAAGAGAATATAGGCAATCTACCTGAACAAAATTCAAAATAATGATAGTAAACATGATCCAAAATCTTGGAAATAGAATGGAGAAAATACAAGAAATGTTTAACAAGGACCTAGAAGAACTAAAGAGCAAACAATGATGAACAACACAATAAATGAAACTAAAAATTCTCTAAAAGGAATCAATAGCAGAATAACTGAGGCAGAAAAACAGATAAGTGACCAGGAAGAGAAAATAGTGGAAATAACTACCGCACAGAAGAATAAATAAAAAAGAATTAAAAGAATTGAGGACATTCTCAGAGACCTCTGGGACAACAATAAATGGAAAAATATTCGAATTACAGGGGTCCCAGAAGAAGATGAGAAAAAGAAAGGGACTGAGAAAATTTTAGAAGAGATTATAGTTCAAAACGTCGTTAATATGAGAAAGGAAATAGTCAATCAAGTCCAGGAAGCGCAGAGTCTGATACAGGATAAATCCAAGGAGAAACACGCCAAGACACATACTAATCAAACTATCAAAAATTAAATACACAGAAAAAAATATTTAAAGCATCAAGGGAAAAAAACCAAATAACAAACAAGGGAATCCCCATAAGGTTAACAGCTGATCTTCCAGCAAAACCTCTACAAGCCAGAGGGAGTGGGAGGACATATTAAAAGTGATTAAACAGAAAAACCTACAACCAAGATTACTCTACCCAGCAAGGATCTCATTCAGATTCCACAGAGAAATTAAAACCTTTACAGACAAGCAAAAGCTAAGAGAATTCAGCACCACCAAACCAGCTTTACAACAAATGCTAAAGGAAGTTCTCTAGGCAGGAGACACAAGAGAAGGAAAAGACTTACAATAACAAACCCAAAACAATCAAGAAAATGGTAATAGGAACATACATATCGATAACTACCTTAAATGTAAATGGATTAAATGCTCCAACCAAAAGTCATGGACTGCCTGAATGGATACAAAAACAAGACCCATACATATGCTGTCTATAAGAGACACACTTCAGACCTAGGGACACATACAGACTGAAAGTGAGGAGATGGAAAAAGATATTCTATGCAAATAGAAATCAAAAGAAAGCTGGAGTAGCAATTCTCATATTAGAAAAAATAGACTTTAAAACAAAGACAATTACAAGGACAAAGAAGGACACTACATGATGATCAAGGGATCAATCCAAGAAGAAGATATAACAATTGTAAATATTTATGCACCCAACATAGGAGCACCTCAATACGTAATGCAAATGCTAAGAGCCATAAAAGGGGAAATTGAGAGTAAGACAATCACAGTATGGGACTTTAACATCCCACTTTCACCAATGGACAGATCATCCAAAATGAAAATAAATAAGGAAACACAAGTTTTAAATGAAACATTAAACAAGATGGACTTAATTGATATTTATAGGACATTCCATCCAAAAACAACAGAATACACTTTCTTCTCAAGCGCTCATGGAACACTCTCCAGATAGATCATATCCTGGGTCACAGATCAAGCCTTCGTAAATTTAAGAAAATTGAAATCATATCAAGTATCATTTCTGACTATAACACTATGAGACTAGATATCAATTACAGGAAAAAAAACTGTAAAACATACAAACACATGGACGTTAAACAATACACTCCTAAATAACCAAATGATCACTGAAGAAATCAAAGAGGAAATCAAAAAATACTTAGAAACAAATGACAATGAAAACATGATGACCCAAAACCTATGGGATGCAGCAAAAGCAGTCTTAAGAGGGAAGTTTATAGCAATACCATCCTACCTCAAGAAACAAGAAAAATCTCAAATAAACAACCTAACCTGACACCTAAAGCAATTAGAGAAAGAAGAACAAAAAAACCCCAAAGTTAGCAGAAGGAAAGAAATGATAAAGATCATATCAGAAATAAATGAAAAAGAAATGAGGAAACAATAGCAAAGATCAATAAAACTAAAAGTTTTTCCTTTGAAAAAATAAACAAGATTGATAACCCATTAGCCAGACTCATCAAGAAAAAAAGGGAGACTCCAATCAATAGAATTAGAAATGAAAAAGGAGAAGTAACAACTGACACTGCAGAAATACAAAGGATCATGAGAGATTACTACAAGCAACTATATGCCAATAAAATGGACAACCTGAAAGAAATGGACAAACTCTTAGAAAAGCACAACCTTCCGAGACTGAACCAGGAAGAAATAGAAAATATAAAGAGACCAATCACAAGCACTGAAATTGAGACTGTGATTAAAAATCTTCCAACAAACAAAAGCCCAGGACCAAATGGCTTCACAGGTGAATTCTATCGAACATTTAGAGAAGAACTAACACCTATCCTTCTCAAACTCTTCCAAAATATAGCAGAGGGAGGACCACTCCCAAACTCATTCTATGAGGCCACCATCACCCTGATACCAAAACTAGACAAAGATGTCACTAAAAAAGAAAACTACAGGCCAATATCACTGATGATCATAGATGCAAAAATCCTCAACAGAATACTAGCAAACAGAATCCAGCAGTACATTAAAAGGATCATACACCATGATCAAGCGGGGTTTAAACAGGAATGCAAGGATTCTTCAATATACACAAATCAATGTGATAACCCATATTAATAAATTGAAGGAGAAAAAACGTATGATCATCTCAATAGACGCAGAAAAATCTTTCAACAAAATTCAGCACCCATTTATGATAAAAACCTAACAGAAATTAGGCATAGAGTGAACTTACCTCAACATAATAAAGGCCATACAGGACAAACCCACAGCCAACATCGTCCTCAATGGTGAAAAACTGAAACCATTTCCTCTAAGATGAGGAACAAGACAAGGTTGTCCACTCTCACCACTATTACTCAACATAGTTTTGGAAATTTTAGCCATGGCAATCAGAGAAGAAAAAGAAATACAAGGAATCCAAATTGGAAAAGAAGAAGTAAAGCTGTCGCTGTTTGCAGATGACATGATACTATACATAGAGAATCCTAAAGATGCTACCAGAAAACTACTAGAGTTAAACAATGAATTTGGTAAAGTAGCAGGATACAAAATTAATGCACAGAAATCTCTGGCATTCTTATACACTAACAATGAAAAATCTGAAAGAGAATTAAGGAAACACTCCCATTTACCATTGCAACAAAAAGAATAAAACACCTAGGAATAAACCAACCTAAGGAGACAAAAGACCTGTATGCAGAAAACTATAAGACACTGATGAAAGAAATTAAAGATGATACAAACAGATGGAGAGATATACCATGTTCTTGCATTGGAAGAATCAACATTGTGAAAATGACTCTACTACCCCAAGCAATCTACAGGTTCAAAGCAATCCCTATCAAACTATCAATGGCATTTTTCACTGAGCTAGAACAAAAAATTTCACAATTTGTATGGAAACACAAAAGACCCCGAATAGCCAAAGCAGTCTTGAGAAATAAAAACGGAGCTGGAGGAATCAGGGTCCCAGACTTCAGACTATACTGCAAAGCTACAGTAATCAAGACAGTATGGTACTGGCACAAAAACAGAAATATAGATCGATGGAACAGGAGAGAAAGCCCATAGATAAACCCATGCACAAATGGTCACTTTATCTTTGATAAAGGAGGCAAGAGTATACAATGGAGAAAAGACAGCCTCTTCAATAAGTGGTACTGCGAAAACTGGACAGCTACATGTAAAAGAATGAAATTAGAACACTCCCTAACACCATACACAAAAATAAACTCAGAATGGATTAAAGACCTAAATATAAGGTCAGACACTTTAAAACTCTTAGAGGAAAACATAGGCAGAACACTCATGACATAAATCACAGCAAGATCCTTTTTGACCCACCTCCTAGAGAAATGGAAATAAAAACATAAATAAACAAATGGGACCTAATGAAACTTAAAAGCTTTTGCGCAGCAAAGGAGGCCATAAACAAGAAGAGAAGACAACCCTTAGAATGGCAGAAAATATTTGCAAATGAAGCAACTGACAAAGGATTAATCTCCAAAATTTACAAGCAGCTCATACAGCTCATTATCAAAGAAACAAACAACCCAATCCAAAATGGCCAGAAGACCTAAATAGACATTTCTCCAAAGAAGATATACAGATCGCTAACAAACACATGAAAGGATGCTCAACATCACTAATCATTTGAGAAATGTAAATCAAAATTACAATGAGGTATCACCTCATACGAGTCAGAATGGCCATCATCAAGAAATCTACAAACAATAAATGCTGGAGAGGGTGTGGAGAAAAGGGAACTCTCTTGCTCTGTTGGTGGAAATGTAAATTGATGCAGCCACTATGGAGAACAGTATGGAGGTTCCTTAAAAAACTAAAAATAGAACTACCATATGACCCAGCAATCCCACTACAGGGCATATACCCCAAGAAAACCATAATTCAAAAACAGTCGCGTACCACAATGTTCATTGCCACTCTATTTACAATAGCCAGGACATGGAAGCAACCTAAGTGTCCATCGACAAATGATCGGATAAAGAAGATGTAGCACATTTATACAATGTATACAATACAATCCTTTGTCAGTTGCTTCATTTGCAAATATTTTCTGCCATTCTAAGGGTTGTCTTCTCTTCTTGTTTATAGCCTCCTTTGCTGCGTGAAAGCTTTTAAGTTTCATTAGGTCCCATTTGTTTATTTTTGTTTTTATTTCCATTTCTTTTACAGCCATAAAAAGAAACGAAATTGAGTTATTGTAGTGAGGTGGATGGACCTAGAGACTGTCATACAGAGTGAAATAAGTCAGAAAGAGAAAAACAAATACCATATGCTAACATATATATATGAAAACAAACAAAAAAGTGGTTCCGAAGAACCTAGGGACAGGACAGGAATAAAGATGCAGAAGTAGAGAATGGACTTGAAGACACGGGAGGGGGAAGGGTAAGCTGGGACGAAGTGAAAGAGTGACATGGACATATATACACTACCAAATCTAAAATAGATAGCTAGTGGGAAGCAACTGCATAGCACAGCAAGATCAATTCGGTGCTTTGTGACCACCTAGAGAGGTGGGATAGGGAGTGTGGGAGGGAGACGCAAGAGGGAGGAGATATGGGGATATATGTATATGTATAGCTGATTCACTTTGTTATAAAGCAGAAACTAACACACCATTGTAAAGCAATTATACTCCGATAAAGATGTTTAAAAAAATTAAACAACAACCGAAAAAGACATAAGTCCTTACTTTTACAAATTTGCACTTTAAGAAATCTAGTTGGAAAGACTAAAACATACACAAATTAACTCTACCATATTTCCAAAGTCTATTAAGCAAGCAGTCTCTTCAGGTTTTTCAATATTCCAAAGAAAATGGGAGCAAAACAGAGTCACAAAGAGAAGCTGATTAACATTTGTTGAAGCCAATCACTCTTGACTAGAGTGTGGGAAGAAGGGAGTCATATTCTTGATATTATTCATGGGTATGCTATGAGATTCTTCAACTAAACCAGAGCTTCCAAGAAAAAAAAACTATTCATTCAATAATTCATCCACACATTTTGTTTAGAACTTATTTCATGTCAAGCACCAACACAGAGGTGGATAAGCCAAAAACAGCCCCTGCCCTTGTGGAGCTTATACTCGGATGAAATGAATGTTTGACAGCAGCTTATTACTGGGGGAAAAAAATCTGAATCTCTTAACTCTTACCCCAATAATATGCCTTTATAATTTTACTCTGTTATTATAAACCACTTCCCAGACCTGAATAACTATCTTACAAGTGTGTAGTATGTGTCTCAAAAAATACTTTTGATTCCTCCAGAAAGGATTAAGCTTTATGTGTCTCTCCTCCCAAATGAGGATGGGCCAGAAACTGGGCTTTCTTCTTTGTATCCCCAACACCCAGCCCAGGGCCTGGAACACAGCAGGCACCCAAAAAGAAATGAAGGGATTAATATTGTACAGAATAATAATCAAGAAAATAGGATTTCAGACCCAGCGATGCTATTAAATGTGTGTGTGCCTGTGTCTGCATCTGTGTGTGTGTATCTGTGTGTCTGTTGGTTTTCAGGTAATTTCTTCATCTACGTAATAGAGGAGTTGTATTAAACCTGTGGAGCTCTGAAGTATATATAATCATAAAAAGAACATGAATGGCAAAAGAGTCAAAGAATGAAAGATCTAATGCTGATTTAATGATCTTTGATAAGTATGAGAAAAAGTAGGGCCTGAAAAATGATCCTCAGGCTGAAATATAGAAGACAGGAATCCAGTTCCTTTTACACGACTCTGAAATGTTTTATTTCATTTAAACAAATTATTAACTTGTTCTACTCCAGTTTCAAGGTTATTTATAGAAAATGGAGTAACAATGAAAGGGCATGGGATAGACTTATCTTCTATGTCCCAGTTGTTACCTACCCCATGTAAATGTCATGATGCTGCTTTAAGAAACCTGGCTTTCCTCAGCAGCTGGTAGAAAAATAAATGAGGGGCTAAAAGACATGAGGGAGGAAAGACACACAGCAGATGCTGTGAGGAAGAGGAGAAAGGTAGTAGTAATTAGACATACCAATAAGAGCAAGCATGTAGAAAGATTAGCAAAACTTTTCAAGGAAAAACCAAAAGGAAGTCTAAAATTAGCAAATGTTCAAAAGTTCTTCACTCTGTGGTGGAAGTTCAAAATCTTTTCTATGTTCATTACCAACCAACAAATCACCCTTGCAGACTAAAGTATAATTTGATGTCGAGATACATATGCCATGTTCTCCGTTGAAATTCAGACATCTGAGTTTGGTGAACTGGTAGGGTGGGCCTGCTGAAAGGATTTGCACTGGGAGACTGAAGAGCTGCCTATGGAAAACCTAAGCTTGATTCAATCACAAGGACACAGCTGTTGGGGAGGAAAAGAGGAGGGTAGCAGCATGTCCTGTGGATAGTATCACAACTCAGATTTATTCCCATGGCCAAAGCCTTGCACACTGATTCTTAAAAAAGATGCTGAGCAGAGGATAGACTCAAGAAACTGTTTCTGCTATTGACTGTATAAATATTGATAGCCAGTGCAATGCCACTTTGGTGCTCATGTAACAAAATATAGCTCAAGGTGGGACAAGAGACATTTTCCTCACTTTTGCATTGGTCCAGGGCAGTTTCAGAGCATTGGAGCCTCCAGAAAACAGTTCACTTTGAAACCTCAAGGTCTCCGGGCCAACTATGGGAGTCACAGTGCCCAGTAGACTATCTCTAAGAGATTTATGCCACTTTGCAGGCTCAACAGCTCTAAGCTGCCAGCAGAAGTGAGAAGGATGCATTCATGAGCCCATGTAAGACCCCCTCAAGCCTGCCCTACCCAGAAGGAGAGAATTTGGACTTAAGGACCTGCAATAAAAAAGATAAAAAGGCCAGAAAACAGATTATTATTCTCAGTGTGAGCCTGTTGTGGCCTGAAGTAACTTGAGTAAGTTGAGTAAACTAAGGAGGCCAGTCCTGCCTGCTAGCAAAGAGGTCTTAGACTAATCCTGCTCTCTGGGACCACTTAACGTCCCTGGGCCTCTGTTTCTTCATTTTTCCTTCTTTCTTTTTTTTCTGTTTAAACATCTTTACTGGGGTATAATTGCTTTACAATGTTGTGTTAGTCTCTACTGTATAACAAACTGAATCAGCTATATGTATACATATATCCCCATATCCCCTCCCTCTTGCATCTCCCTCCCACACTCCCTAACCCACCCCTCTAGGTGGTCACAAAACTCGGAGCTGATCTCCCTGGGCTACACGGCTGCTTCCCACTAGCTATCTATTTTACATTTGGTAGTGTATATATGTCAATGCCACTCTCTTACTTCATCCCAGCTTACTCTTCACACTCCCCGTGTCCTCAAGTTCATTCTCTACCTCTGCATCTTTATTCCTGTCCTGCCCCTAGGTTCTTCAGAACCACTTTTTTTTTTCTTTAGATTCCATATATATGTGTTAGCATACGGTATTTGATTTTCTCTTTCTGAGTTACTTCACTCTGTATGACAGTCTCTAGGTACAACCACCTATAACTCAATTTCGTTTCCTTTTATGGCTGAGTAATGCTCCATTGTATATATGTGCCACAACTTCTTTATCCATTCATCTGTTGATGGACACTTAGGCTGCTTCCATGTCCTGGCTATTGTAAACAGAGCTGCAATGAACATTGAGGTACATGACTTTTTTTGAATTATGGTTTTCTCAGAGTATAGGCCCAGTAGTGGGATTGCTAGTTCACATGGTAGTTCCATTTTTAGTTTATTAAGGAACCTCCATACTGTTCTCCATAGAGTGCAAGAGGGTTCCCTTTTCTCCACAACCTCTCCAGCATTTACTGTTTGTAGGGATTTTTAGGATGGCCATTCTGACCGGTGTGAGGTGATACCTCATTGTAGTTTTGATTTGCATTTCTCTAATGATTAATGATGTTGAGCATCCATTAATGTGTTTGTTAGCCATCTGTATATCTTCTTTGGAGAAATGTCTATTTACGTCTGTGCCCATTTTTGGATTGGGTTGTTTGTTTCTTTGATACTGAGCTGCATGAGCTGCTTGTAAACTTTGGAGATTAATCCTATGTCAGTTGCTTTCTTTGCAAATATTTTCTCCCATTCTGAGGCTTGTGTGTTCTTCTTGTTTACGGTTTCCTTTGCTGTGCAAAAGCTTTTAAGTTTCATTAGGTCCCATTTGTTTATTTTTGTTTTTGTTTCCATTTCTCTAAGAGGTGGGTCAAAAAGGATCTTGCTGTGATTTATGTCAAAGAGTGTTCTGCGTATGTTTTCCTCTAAGAGTTTTACAGTGTCTAGCCTTACATTTAGGTTTTTAATCTATTTTGAGTTTATTTTTGTGTATGACGTTAGGGAGTGTTCTAATTTCATTCTTTTACATGTAGCTGTCCAGTTTTACCAGCACCACTTATTGAAGAGACTGTCTTTTCCCCACTGTATATTTTTACCTCCTTTATCAATAATAAAGTGACCATTTGTGCGTGGGTTTATCTCTGGGCATTCTATCCTGTTCCATTGATCCATATTTTTGTTTTTGTGCCAGTACTATACTGTATTGATTACTGTAGCTTTGTAGTACAGTCTGGAGTGAGGGAGACTGTTTCCTCCAGCTCCATTTTTCTTTCTCAAGAGTGCTTTGCCTATTTGGGGTCTTTTGTGTTTCCATACAAATCGTGAAATTTTTTGTTCTAGTTCTGTGAAAAATGCCATTGGTAGTTTGATAGGGATTGCATTGAATCTGTAGATTGCTTTGGGTAGTATAGTCATTCTCACAATGTTGATTCTTCCTATCCAAGAACATGGTATGTCTCTCCATCTGTTTGTATTATCTTTGATTTCTTTCAGCAGTTTCTGATATTTTTCTGCATACAGGTCTTTTGTCTCCTTAAGTAGATTTATCACTAGGCATTTTATTCTTTTTGTTGCAATGGTAAAAGGGAGTGTTTCCTTAACTTCTCTTTCATATTTTTCATCATTAGTGTATAGAAATGCAAGAGATTTCTGTGTATTAGTTTTGTGTCCTGCTACTATACCAAATACATTGATTAGCTCTAGTTGTTTTCTGGTAGCATCTTTAGGATTCTCTATGTATAGTATCATGTCATCTGCAAACAGTGACAGCTTTACTTCTTCTTTTCCAGTTTGGATTCCTTGTATTTCTTTTTCTTCTCTGATTGCCGTGGATAAAACTTCCAAAACTATGCTGAATAATAGTGGTGAGAGTGGGCAACCTTGTCTTGTTCCTGATCTTAGTGGAAATGGTTTCAGTTTTTCACCACTGACAATGATGTTGGCTGTGGGTTTGTCATATATGGCCTTTATTATGTTGAGGTAAGTTCCCTCTATGCCTACTTTCTGGAAGGTTTTTATCATAAATGGGTGTTGAATTTTGTCAAAAGTTTTTTCTGCGTCTATTGAGATGATCATATGGTTTTTATTCTTCAATTTGTTAATATGGTTTATCACATTGATTGATTTGCATATATTGAAGAATCCTTTCATCCCTTGGATAAATCCCATGTGATCATGGTGTATGATTCTTTTAACATGTTGTTGGATTCTTTTTGCTAGTATTGTGTTGAGGATTTTTGCATCTATATTCATCAGTGATATTGGTCTGTAATTTTCTTTTTTTGTAATATCTTTGTCTGGTTTTGATATAAGGGTGATGGTGGCCTTGTAGAATGAATTTGGGAGTGTTCCTTCCTCTGCAATTTTTTTTTTAGAATTTGAGAAGGATCGGTGTTAGCTGTTGTCTAAATGTTTGATGAAATTCACCTGTGAAGCCATCTGGTCCTGGACTTTTGTTTGTTGGAAGATTTTTAAATCACAGTTTTGATTTCATTACTTGTGATTTATCTGTTTATATTTTCTATTTCTTCCTGGTTCAGTCTTGGAAGGTTATACCTTTCAACGAATTTGTCCATTTCTTCTATGTTGTCCATTTTATTGGCATATAGTTGCCTATAGTAGTCTCTAATGATTTTTTGTATTTCTGCAGTGTGCATTGTAACTTCTCCTTTTTCATTTCTAATTTTACTGATTTGAGTCCTCTTCCTCTTTTTCTTGATGAGTCTGGCTAAAGGTTATCAAATTTGCTTATCTTCTCAAAGAAGCAGTTTTTAGTTTTATTGACCTTTGCTATTGTTTTCTTTGTTTCTATTTCATTTATATTTGCTCTGACCTTTATGATTTCTTTCCTTCTACTAACTTTGGGTTTTGTTTGTTCTTCTTTCTCTAGTTCCTTTAGGTATAAGGTTAGATGCATATTTGAGATTTTACTTGTTTCTTGGCATAGGATGGTATTGCTATAAACTTCCCTCTTAAAACTGCTTTTGCTGTATCCCATAGGTTTTGGATCATCGTGTTTTCACTGTAGTTTGCCTTTAGGTATTTTTTGATTTCTTATTTGATTTCTTCAGTGATCTCTTGGTTATTTAGTAACGTATTGTTTAGTCACCCTGTGTTTGTGTTTTTTACGTTTCTTTTCCCTGTAATTTATTTCTAATCTCATAGCGCTGTGCTCAGAGAAGATGCTTGATATGGAGAGACCTTCAAGATGGCAGAGGAGTAAGACGTGGAGATCACCTTCCTCCCCACACATACATCAGAAATACATCTATATGTGGAACAGCTCCTATAGAACACCTACTGAACGTTGGCAGAAGACCTCAGACTTCCCCAAAGGCAAGAAACTCCCCATATACCTGGGTAGGGCAAAAGATAAAAGAAAAAACAGAGACAAAGCATAGGGACAGGGCTTCCCTGGTGGCGTAGTGGTTGAGAGTCCGCCTGCCGATGCAGGGGACACGGGTTCATGCCCCAGTCCTGGAAGATCCCACATGCCACGGAGCAGCTAGGCCTGTGAGTCATGGCCGTTGAGCCTGCACGTCCGGAGCCTGTGCTCCGCAACAGGAGAGGCCACAGCAGTGAGAGGCCCACGTACAGCAAAAACAAAAAAGTATAGGGACAGGACCTGCACCTCTGGGAGAAGGCTGTGAAGGAGGGAAAGCTTCCACACACTAGGAAGCCCCTTCACGGCAGAGATGGGGGTGGTGGGGTGGGAGCTTCGGAGCCACAGAGGAGAGCACAGCAACAGGGCTGCAGAGGGCAAAGCGGAGAGATTCCCACACAGAGGATCGGTGCCGACCTGCACTCACCAGCCTGAGAGGCTTCTCTGCCCACCCACCAGAGCGGGTGGGGGCTGGGAGCTGAGGCTCTGGTTTTGGAGGTCAGACCCCAGGAAGAGGACTGGGGTTGGCTGTGTGAACACAGCCTGAAGGGGGCTAGTGTTCCACAGCTAGCCCGGAGGGAATCTGGGAAAAAGTCTGGAACTGCCTAAGAGGCAAGAGACCATTGTTTCAGGGTACGCGAGGAGAGGGGATTCAGAGCACCACTTAAATGAGCTCCAGAGATGGGAGCGAGCTGCAGCTATCAGAGCAGACACCAGAGATGGGCATGAAATGCTGAGGTTGCTGCAGCCTACAAGAAGCCTGTGTGCAAGCACAGATCACTATCCACAACTCGCCTCCCGGGAGCCTGTGCAGCCCACCACTACCAGTGTCCCACGATCCAAGGACATCTTCCCCAGGAAAACACATGGCACGCCTCAGGCTATTGCAATGTCATGCTAGCCTCTGCTACCACAGGATCGCCCCACATTCTGTACCCATCCCTCCCCCATGGCCTGAGTGAGCCAGAGCCCCCAATCAGCTGCTATTTTAACCCCTTCCTGTCTGAGTGAAGAACAGACACTCTCAAGTGACCTACATGCAGAGGCGGGGCCAAGTCCAAAGCTGAATGTCAGGAGCTGTGCTCACAAAGAGAGAAAGGGAAATCTCCCCCAGAAGCCTCAGGAGCAGTGGATTAAATCTCCACAATCAACTTGATGTACACTGCAATTCTGGAATACCTGAATAGAAAACTAATCATCCCAAAATTGAGGTGGTAGACATAGGGAGCAACTGTAGACGGGGTTTGCTTTCTGCATCTAATATGTTTCCGGTTTTATGTTCATCTTAGTTTAGTATTTATAGTTTATTATCATTGGTAGATTTGTTTATTGATTTTGTTGCTCTCTTCCATTTTTTTAATATATAGATATATATATTTTTTCTCTTTTTGTGAGTGTGTATGTGCATGCTTCTTTGTGTGATTTTGTCTGTATAGCTTTGCTTTCGCATTTGTCCTAGGTTTCTGTCTATCCTTTTTTTTTTACTCTAGTTTTTAGCACTTGTTATCATAGGTGGATATGTTTTTTGGTTTGGTTGATCTCTTCTTTCTTTTTATTACTTTTTAATCCTTTTTAAAATTTTTTATTTTAATAACATTAAAACATTTTGTTTTGTTTTATTTTGTTTTATTCCTTCCTTCTTTCTTTTTTACTCCCTTTTCTTTTGAGCCATTTGGCTGAGCAGGTCCTGGTGCTCTGGCTGGGTGTGAGGCCTGTCGCTCTGATGTAAGCTAGCTGAGCTGAATTCAGGACATTGGTTCACCAGAGACCTCCCAGCTCCACGTAACATCAAATGGCAAAAGCTCTCTCAGAGATCTCCATCTAAATGCTAGGACCCAGCTCCACTCAATGACCAGCAACCTACAGTGCTGGACACCCTATGCCAAACAACTAGCAAGACAGGAAGACAACCCCACCCATTAGCAGAGAGGCTGCCTAAAATTATAATAAGGTCACAGACACCCCAAAACACACCACTGGACATGTTCCTGCCCCCCAGAAAGACAACATCCAGCCTCATCCATCAGAACAGAGGCACCAGTCCCCTCCACCAGGAAGTCTTCAAAACCCACCGAATCAACCTCAGCCACTGGGGGCAGACACCAAAAACAACGGGAAGTACAAACTGGCAGCCTGCAAACAGGAGACGCCAAAAACAGTAAGTTAATCAAAATGAGAAGACAGAGAAACAGAAGATGAAAGAGCAAGGCAAAAACCCACCAGACCAAACAAATGAAGAGAAAATAGGCAGTCTACCTGAAAAAGAACTCAGAGTAATGATAGTAAAGATGATTCCATGGAAATACAATGGAGAAAATACAAGAAACATTTAACAAGGACCTTCAAGAACTAAAAAGCAAACAAACAATGATGAAGAAAACAAATGAAATTAAAACTTCTCTAGGAGGAATCAATAGCAGAATAACTCAGGCAGAAGCACGGATAAGTGACCTGGAAGATAAAATACTAGAAATAGCTACCACAGAGCAAAATAAAGAAAAAAGAATGAAAAGAATTGAGGACAGCCTCAGAGACCTCTGGGACAACATTAAGCAAACAAACATTCAAATTATAGGGGTCTCAGAAGAAAAGAAAAGAAAGGGAATGAGAAAATATTTGAAGAGATTATAGTTGAAAACTTAAATAATATGGGAAAGGAAATAGTCAATCAAGTCCAGCAAGTGCAGAGAGTCCCATTCAGGATAAATCCAAGGAGAAACATGCCAAAACACATATTAATTGAACTATCAAAAATTAAATACAATGAAAAAATATTAAAGCAGCAAGGGTAAAAGAACAAGTAACATACAAGGGAATTCCTATAAGGTTGACAGCAGAAACACTGCAAGAGAGAAGGGAGTGGCAGGACAAATTTAAAGTGATGAAAGGGAAAAACCTACAACCAAGATTACTCTATGCAGCAAGGAGCTCATTCATATTTGACAAGAAATTAAAACCTATACAGACAAGCAAAAGCTAAGAGAATTCAGCAGCACCACACCAGCTTTACAACAAATGCTAAAGGAACTTCTCTAGGCAGGAAATACAAGAGAAGGAAAAGACTTACAATAACAAACCCTAAACAATTAAGAAAATGGTAATAGGAACATACATATTGATAATTACCTTAAATGTAAATGGATTAAACACTCCAACCAAAAGACATAGACTGGCTGAATGGATACAAAAACAAGACCTGTATATATGCTGTCTACAAGAGACCCACTTCAGACCTGGGGGCACATACAGACTGAAAGTGAGAGGATGGGAAAAGATATTCCATGCAAATGGAAATCAAAAGTAAGCTGGAGAAGCAATTCTCATATCAGACAAAAATAGACTTTAAAATAAAGACTATTACAAGAGACAAAGAAGGACCCTGCATAATGATCAAGGGATCAATCCAGGAAGAAGATATAACAATTGTAAATATTTATGCACCCAACATAGGAGCACCTCAATACACAAGGCAAATGATAACAGCCATAAAAGGGGAAATTAAGAGTAAAACAATCATAGTAGGGGAATTTAACACCCCACTTTCACCTATGGACAGACCATCCAAAATGAAAGTAAACAAGGAAAAAAGCCTTAAATGGTACATTAAACAAGATAGCATTAATAGATATATATATAAGACATTCCATCTAAAAACAAGAGTGCACTTTATTCTCAAGTGCTCATGGGACATTCTCCAGGATAGATCATATCCTGGGTCACAAATCAAGCCTTGGTAAACTTAAGAAAATTGAAATTGTAACAAGTATATTTTCCAACCACAACGCTATGAGACTAGATATCCATACAGGAAAAAATCTGTAAAAGATACAAACACATGAGGCTAAACAATAGACTACTAAATAACCAAGAGATCACTGAAGAAATCAAAGAGGAAATCAAAAAATACCTAGAAACAAATGACAATGAAAACACGATGACCCAAAACCTATGGGATACAGCAAAAGCAGTTCTAAGATGGAAGTTTATAGCAATCCAAACCTACCTCAAGAAACAAGAAACATCTCAAATAAACAACCTAACCTTACACCTAAAACAATTAGGGAAAGAAGAACAAAAATCCCAAAGTTAGCAGAACGAAAGAAATCATAAAGGTCAGATGTGAAATAAATGAAAAAGAAGTGAATGAAACAATAGCAAAGATCAATAAACTAAAAGCTGGTTCTCTGAGAAAATAAACAAAATTGATAAACCATTAGCCAGACTCATCAAGAAAAAAATGGATAAGACTTCAATCAATAGAATTAGAAATGAAAAAGGAGAAGTAACAACTGACACTGCAGAAATACAAAGGATCATGAGAGATTACTACAAGCAACTGTATGCCAATAAAATGGACAACCTGGAAGAAATGGACAAATTCTTAGAAAAGCACAATCTTCCAAGACTGAACCAGGAAGAAATAGAAAATATAAAGAGACCAATCACTAGCACTGAAATTGAGACTATGATTAAAAATATTCCAACAAACAAAAGCCCAGGACCAGATGGCTTCACAGGCGAATTCTACCAAACATTTAGAGAAGAGCGAACACCTACCTTTCTCAAACTCTTCCAAAACATAGCAGGGGGAGGAATACTCCCAAACTCATTCTACGAGGCCACCATCACCTTGATACCAAAACCAGACAAAGGTGCCACAAAGAAAGAAAACTACAGGCCAAGAAAGAAAAATACAGGCCTAGAATCTGTGCAAAATACCTCAACAAATACTAGCAAACAGAATCCAGCAGACATTAAAAGGATCATACATCATGATCAAGTGGGGTTTATCCCAGGAATGCAAGTATTCTTTAATATATGCAAATCAATCAATGTGATGAATCATATTAACAAATTGAAGGAGAAAAACCGCATGATCATCTCAATAGATGCAGAAAAAGCTTTTGACAAAATTCAACACCCATTGTTGATAAAAACCCTCAGAAAGTAGGCAGAGAGGGATAGTAAAGCCCACATATGACAAATCAACACTGAACATCTTTTTCAATGGTGAAAAACTGAAACCCTTTCCTCTAAGATCAGGAACAAGACAAGGTTGTCTACTCTCAACATTATTATTCAGCATAGTTTTGGAAGTTTTAGCCACAGCAATCAGAGAAGAAAAAAAAAATAAAAGGAATCCAAATCAGAAAAGAAGAAGTAAAACTGTCACTGTTTACAGATGACATGATACTGTATATACAGTATCCTAAAGATGCTACCAGGAAACTATTAGAGCTAATCAATGAATTTGGTAAAGCAGCAGGATAAAAAATTAATGCACAGAAATCTCTTGCATTCCTATACACTAATGATGAAATATCTAAAAGAGAAATTAAGGAAACACTTCCATTTACCATTGCAACAAAAAGAATAAAATACCTAGGAATAAACCTACCTAAGGAGACAAAAGACCTGTATGCAGAAAACTATAAGACACTGATGAAAGAAATTAAAGATGATATAGATGGAGAGATATGCCATGTTCTTGTATTGGAAGAATCAACATGGTGAAAAAGACTATACTACCCAAAGGAATCTACAGATTCAGTGCCATCCCTATCAAACTACCAATGGAATTTTTCACTGAACTAGAACAAAAAATTTCACAATTTGTATGGAAACACAAAAGACTCCAAATAGCCAAAGCAATCTTGAGAACGAAAAACAGAGCTGGAGGAATCAGGGTCCCAGACTTCAGACTATACTGCAAAGCTACAGTAATCACAACAGCATGGTAATGGTACCAAAACAGAAATGTAGATCAATGGAACAGGAGAGAAAGCCCAGAGATAAACCCATGCACATATGGTCACTCTATCTTTGATAAAGGAGGCAAGAATATACAATGGAGAAAAGACAGCCTCTTCAATAAGTGGTGCTGGGAAAACTGGACAGCTACATGTAAGATGAATGAAATTAGAACACTCCTTAACACCACACACAAAAATAAACTCAGAATGGATTAAAGACCTAAATGTAAGGCCCGATACTGCAAAACTCTTAGAGGAAAACATAGGCAGAACACTCTATGACATAAATCACAGCAAGATTCTTTGTGACACACCTCCTAGAGAAATGGAAATAAAAACAAAAATAAACAAATGGGACATAATGAAACTTAAAATCTTTTGCACATCAGAGGAAAACTTAAACAAGACGAAAAGACAACCCTCAGAATGGGAGAAAATATTTGCAAATGAAGCAACTGACAAAGGATTAATCTCCAAAATTTACAAGCAGCTCATGCATCTCAATTTCAAAAAAAACCAAAGAACCCAATCCAAAAATGGGCAGAAGACCTAAATAGACATTTCTCCAAAGAAGATATATAGATTGCTAACAAACACATGAAAGGATGCTCAACATCACTACTCATTAGAGAAACGCAAATCAAAACTACAATGCGGGGCTTCCCTCGTGGCGCAGTGGTTGAGAGTCCGCCTGCTGATGCAGGGGACACGAATTCATGCCCCGGTCTGGGAAGATCCCACATGCCGCAGAGCAGCTAGTCCCGTGAGCCATGGCCACTGAGCCTGCGCGTCTGGAGCCTGTGCTCCGCAACGGGAGAGGCCACAACAGTGAGAATCCTGCATACCGCAAAAAACAAAACAAAACAAAACACTACAGTGCGGTATCACCTCACAGCAGTCAGAATGGCCATCATCAAGAAATCTACAATAAATGCTGGAGAGGGTGTGGAGAAAAGGGAACCCTCTTGCACTTTTGGTAGGAATGTAAATTGATACAGCCACTATGGAGAACAGCATGGAGGTTCCTTAAAAAATTAAAAATAGAACTACCATATGACCCAGCAATCCCACTACTGGGTATGTACCCTGAGAATACCATAATTCAAAAAGAGTCATGTACCACAGTGTTCATTGCAGCTCTAGTTACAATAGCCAGGACATGGAAGCAACCTAAGTGTCCATCGACAGATGAATGGCTAAAGAAGATGTGGCACCTATATACAATGGAACATTACTCAGCCATAAAAAGAAACGAAATTGAGTTATTTGTAGTCAGGTGGATGGACCTAGAATCTGTCATACAGAGTGAAGTAAGTCAGAAAGAGAAAAACAAATACCGTATGCTGACACATATATATGGAATCTAAAAAAAAAAAAAAGTGGTTCTGAAGAATCTCGGGGCAGGACAGGAATAAAGACACAGACATAGAGAATGGACTTGAGACGTAGGGAGGGGGAAGGTTAAGCTGGGACGAAGTGAGAGAGTGGCATGGACATATATATACTACCAAATGTAAAACAGATTGCTAATGGGAAGCAGTTGCATAGCTCAGTGAGATCAGCTATGTGCTTTGTGACCACCTACAGGGGTGGGATAGGGAGTGTGGGAGGGAGACACAAAAGGGAGGAGATAGGGGGATATATGTATATGTAGAGCTGATTCTCTTTTTTATAAAGTCAAAACTCACACACCATTGTAAAGCAATTATACGCCAATAAAAGTGTTAAAAAAATCTATCTGGTCTATTATGTCATTTAAAGCTTTTGTTTCCTTATTAATTTTCTGTCTGGATGATCTGTCCATTGGTGTTAGTAAGGTGTTAAACTCCCCCACTGTTATTGTGTTACTGTTGATTTCCTCTTATATAGCCATTTGCCTTATGTATTGAGGTGCCCTTATGTTGAGTGCATATATATTTATAATTGCTATATCTTCTTCATGGATGATCCCTTGATCATTATGTAGTGTCCTTCCTTGTTTCTTGTAACATTCTTTATTTTAAAGTCTACTTTATCTGATATGAGTATTGCTACTCCAGCTTTCTTTTCATTTCCATTTGCATGGAATATCTTTTTTCATCCCCTCACTTTCAGTCTGTATGTGTCGCAAGGTCTGAAGTGGGTCTCTTGTAGACAGCATAGATCCAGGTCTTGTTTTTGTATCCATTCAGCAAGCCTGTGTCTTTTGGTTGGAGCATTTAATCCATTCACATTTAATGTAATTATTGATATATATGTTTCTATTACCATTTTCTTAATTGTTTTGGGTTTGTTTTAGTAGGTCCTTTTCTTCTCTTGTGTTTCCCACTTAGAGAAGTTCCTTTAGCATCTGTTGTATAGCTGGTTTGGTGGTGCTGAATTCTTTTAGCTTTTGCTTGTCTGTAAAGCTTTTGATTTCTCCAGAGAAATGTGAATGAGATCCTTGATGGGTAGAGTAATCTTGGTTGTAGTTTCTTCCCTTTCATCACTTTAAATATATTGTGCCATTCCCTTCTGGCTTGTAGAGTTTCTGCTGAGAAATCAGCTGTTAACCTTATGGGAGTTCTCTTGTATGTTATTTGTCGTATTTCCTTTGTTGCTTTTAATAATTTTTCTTTGTCTTTAATTTTTGTCAATTTGATTACTATATGTCTTGGCGTGTTTCTCCTTGGGTTTATCCTGCCTGGGACTCTCTGAGCTTCCAGACTAGGGTGGCTCTTTCCTTTTCCATGTTAGGGAAGTTTTTGACTATAATCTCTTCAAATATTTTCTCGGGCCCTTTCTCTCTCTCTTCTCCTTCTCGGACCCCTATAATGCAAATGTTGGTGCATTTAATGTTGTCCCAGTGGTCTCTTAGGCTCTCTTCATTTCTTTTCCCTCTTTTTTCTTTATTCTGTTCCTCAGCAGTGATTTCCACCATTCTGTCTTCCAGGTCACTTATCTGTTCTTCTGCCTCAGTTATTCTGCTATTGATTCCTTCTAGTGTATTTTTCATTTCAGTTATTGTATTGTTCATCTCTGTTTGTTCTTTAATTCTTCTAGGTCTCTGTTAAACATTTCTTGCATCTTCTTGATCTTTGCCTCCATTTTTCTTCCGAGGTCCTGGATCATCTTCGCTATCATTATTCTGAATTCTTTTTCTGGGAGATTGTCTATCTCCACTTCATTTAGTTGTTTTTTCTGAGGTTTTTTCTTATTCCTTCATCTGGCACATAGACCTCTGCCTTTTCATTTTGTCTATTTTTCTGTGAATGTGGTTTTTGTTCCACAGGCTGCAGGATTGTAGTTCTTCTTGCTTCTTCTGTTTGCCCTCTGGTCTCCTTAAGGTCTTTCTGATCCATCAGGTTTTTTAAAAAAGTAAGATATCTCAACAAAATCTATATATTATATTATCATAATTGAGGGTTAAAAAAAGCCAGATTTTAGGAAATTATGGTAGTTCAATTCAGTAATGACTAGAACTTGGGCTAGAGATTTTTCATAGAGAAAATCAAAGCTTTCAGAGAGAAAATCAAAAGTTTCATAGAGAAAATCAAAAGATTTACAGAACATTACAAAATATGAAGAAATGTTTAAAATATAAATGTTAAGAAAGGTAATAAAACAATATACAAAATCTTGTACATATATAATGTACATGTTCCAAAATAACAATGTTGTCTACATTTGCATATATACTGAGAATAAATATTGGGGAAAGAGAGAAATCAAGACAGAGCAAGGGAGCATGTAGAAAAGTCTGGAAAGAAATACAACCAAATGTTAACAGTAGTTGTCTCGTAGAGTGATAATGTTTAAGTTGTTTTTGTTATGGGTGATTTTAATTTACATCTTTATATTTTCCTATTTTTGTAAAATGTCTTCATTGAGCAAATATTACTTCTAAAATCAGAAAAAAAGAAGTACTGTTGTCCAAAAGAGTCATTTGGAAGAAGGAAGCTACAGAATGTTTAGAAACATAACAAATTCATTTTTCAGTGTTAGCAAACTACAGAAAATAAGCTTCTAATTAAGGGTGTAATTTTAAAACCTATTGTCATACTCCTTTAATATACTTCAGAAGAAAAATAAATGCTATTTTGTCTAAAATATAGCTAATTCGTGCATTATTTTTAAATTGCTAGTTATTAGTTAACTCCAACCAATAATTTCTGAATGTTTGAAAGAAGATAAAGTGATAGAAACTCAGCGTGTGTACACAGCAGAACCCCATTTCCTTCACTGATTGGATAGTTCCTCAGAGAAAAGAGAAAATAACTCCTCAATATAGCAAAACTTATATCCAGACTAAGTCTTCACACACAGAGAAGGAAAATAATAACCAGATATACATAGAATTTGCCAGGTATTTAAACCAGCCATCTGGAGATTCAAGACTAAGAATAGGCTTTATTTTCATGTATGTGAATGTGATCAATTGAATCATGATCCATTTTGCATCACACCTTCTCTCCAAGCCAACCATTCAATAAAAAGATGAGGATGACAGCAAAGATGACACTAGTGTCTTTACTGTTCATTCCACAAATGTCTGATGAGTATCTACCAAGTGCAAGGCTATCTTCATTTCTTCAGCAGTATGAAGATAAGACTATCAATTTCAGCTCCCAGGTAGATGGGAGCTGGGCTTTAGCATGGACAAGGGGCAGTGTCCTGGGAGCTTACAGTAGGGGCAGATATGAGAGTCACTTGACCAAGATCTGCAGAGCATAGTGTTAAGCAGAAATAATACAACAGCCAAAATCAAAGTCAGGCTGACCAAGTGAACTGTCAGTCCAAAGGAGAGTGTAGGCTGAGAGGAGGACTCCTAGTAGGAGTCAATAGGTAGAAACCAAAACAGAGAAGAGGATTCATAGGCTAGGGATAGGTGGAGAAATTTCCTGAGGCAGAGGGCATTCTACATATAGCTTCATAGAGCATGTTCTGCAATGTGGCCTGGAAGAGAGGTGGACAAACACAATCCCTGCCTTCAAGAAAATCACAGCCTAGCCGAAGATATAAGATCCATTTCATTCTGCACACTTACATGTCAGCTCCACCCAACAGCTCCCTAAGCCTTGAAACATGCCTCAGTCAAACGCTCACTTTGTGTTGTATGAATAGATGATGATAATGAAGATTATGTCAAAGAGACAAAGGAGGCTGTAGATAAAGAGACGAGGCAGGGAAGTGGAATGCTCCAAAGACAAGGTGTCAAGACACCTGGTTCTAGTCCTTGGCTCTACTACTAACAAGGGTTAAGTTGGACAAGTCATCTAAGCTCCAAGTTTCATGAAGGAATTGGAGCAGATAAGATCCCTTTTTTCTTCTTTTTCCTTTTCTCCATAAAATGAATTCATCTTTCTTAAATCAGATTGGAAAGTTCTTTCTGATCCTGCCATTCTTCCAAATGTATTGAATAAATTCAAATATTTTATAACTCTTGGCCCTTTTAAAAATTAACTGCAATTGAAGCATCTGCTTGAACAGAGTTATTTAGGAAAAAAAAAAAACACTTAAATCTAAGTAGTATCCTTGCATTATCTCCCTTGTGGATATGTAAACTTTTAACCTCTTACCTTGAATAGAGTTTCCACATTTGCCCTATTTAATCAACGATAAAAGTCAGATATGTCATTCCTTATACTTTATCCGTTAGCAGCATACTGTAGATTCCAACAGAAAGACTGTTTTTCCCTTTCCACGTTCTATAGTGATAAAGAAGTTACTGCTAGTTTATCAAAGTAATTTATGCCTTAAAATTCCTCTAAGGGCAGAGACAAAATAATAATGTCCATTCCATTTTAGGTTTTGGTCTCAGCAGTTCCATTGGTATAGGATATGACATACTAAGGAGAAAAAAATCATAAATCAGTTTTAGTAATGCTATTACACATTTTTTAAAAAAATTCTAAATTTCAACATATCAATGTCTTTGATTTTGTTTGAACCACTGCTCCTGAAAAAATTAATTTAAATTTTTTCAAAGAGATTTTAAAACCCGTTTTGTTATCTATAATTGGTATCAAGATACAAGATTAAGTATTCACAAAAGGAAAGATAAGGAGGATTTTCTATTTTAATAAAAAATCCACAACGGGAAGGAAAAAATAATTCAAATAAGGTAAAACAAAATTGGAAAGTAGAACACAGAAAATTCTAAAAGTCAACAAAATATTATGGAAAGATTCCAAACTGGCAAAAGTGGGAGAGTGATGATCCATTTCGTTAAATTACATATTGAAATAAAATTACTAATTTTCAGGGGATATTATTTCTAGTTTCATGCTCCACAATGCAATCATCTTGAAACCCCATCGGCCTTGATTAGCCAAATGAAGTTTCCAGAAAAGCTAATTTTGAAAAAAGGGAGGAAGGAACTTGTTGCTGAAAACAAAATAAAGCTTCACATGTGTGTCCGCATCTGAAGTTGTTCTGTAAGAGCTGATAACTTGTTAGAAAGCAACTTCTTTTTTTCAAGACAGTGGATTTACATCATACATTTTATCTCTCCAAGGAAATTCTAATTACTCGTTCCAATCATTTCTGATTGATTTGCTTTTTATTCATCCAAGGTATTCTCTGCTCTATGATGAAATCAAGCCTTCAATAAAATTCCAAAAATTTGAGAACAATTTACAAGCTCCAGATGACTGAAAGTTTTCTCATGTCCGTTTGGCATTCAGAAGGAGAGTTTCACCAAATATATTCTGAAGAAGAATACATCTGGCACTCACTAAAACAAAGAACTCACCAGTGACATACTTGAGGCTAATTAATATCACATAAATGCAAAGTTGCCAATATTCTTTGAAGCCAAAGCTGCAATCCAACCTCCATGTACTTCAATGAGTCTTCTTCTAGCACAGGCCACCAGCCACATAGGTTAATGTTTGGGGGTGTTTTAGTAATCAATTTAATAAACACATTATCTTCTGTGTAGAAGTTTATAATGGTGTGTGTGTGTGTGTGTGTGTGTGTGTGTGTGTGTGTATTAGAAAAGACTCAGCATGTGCTGAAAGCCCACTTAATTTCATTTTTTCTCTTGGTCTGATGCTGACTCCAATTCAGTAACAAAAGATAAAATAAAAATTAAAGAATTTTAGCACTAAAAGACAATTAGAAACTATCTCTTCCAAGGGCTTGTTTTAATAATGGCAAGTATATCAGAAATCCTTATGTGTATTTACCACAAGAATATTTTCTTGGATAATAATGGTAAACTTAGCTATTCAGAACTATTGAATTTTTAAGCATCAGTATGAAAGCAGCCCAAGAAATAAATAATTTAATCAACATTATTCTTGCAAGACTATGCTACAGGGGCTATCAGTAGTCAGTGATCAAATTTTATCATGTCACTAAGAAATCTAGTATTTAACAAATGAACTCTTTTTATGAAAGGCAAAGACTTATACAGCCAAATATGGCTCAAGCATTGGCTTCTCTTTCAACAGATTCATAAGGGCATATACTTTCACAAACCAACTGGACCCAAATATTGCCTTATTTGGCTACATGGCCAAAAACTGTAGGTTATGTCTGCTATTCATGTCTTGGTCTAGAGGACACCAGGGTTACCCAAGGTTGGGCATAGTTAGCCAATGCCTTAATCAGCTGCTCTTAGAACTGAGCCACACTGATAGGACACCTTTGATTTGGATGTACAGTCGAAAGCAGACAGAGACTTAAAGCACACGCAGGCACTTCCCTGGTGGTGCAGAGGTTAAGAATCACCTACTAATGTAGGGGACATGGGTTTGAACCCTGGTCCAGGAAGATCCCACGTGCCACGGAGCAAATAAGTCCATGCACCACAACTACTGAGCCTGCACTCTAGAGCCTGTGAGCCACAACTACTGAGCCCACATGCCACGACTACTGAAGCCCGCACACCTAGAGCCCATGCTCCACAACAAGAGAAGCCACCGCAACAAGAAGTCCATGCACCACAACGAAGAGTCGCCCCTGCTCGCTGCAACTAGAGAAAGCCCGCACACAGCAACAAAAACCAAACACAGCCAAAAATAAATAAATAAAAGGAATTAAAAAAAAATAAATCACGATGCATAGTCATTGACATCTGTGAATCTCTTCTGAAATTGTCATTCCCCCCCCCACCAAACAGATCTTCAAATCTTTAAAATCTCAGATTCCCGTGGGTTCATAGCAATTTAGCAAGGTGAATTTATTGCAATCTCCAGTTGCAGTCCACTCAATCTACATGTCCAGTTTGAATCTGTGTAGTTGTACCACATTGAAGAATCATCCATGTTTCTGTTCTATCCCTGCAATCCTAGATATTCAGTTGGTGGTGGGGAGGGAGTAACATAGAGGAAACTTTAGAGCAGGGGTTCTTGCTACCAGACAGCTTGCTTTAGAACCCCTACTTTGCTGCTCACTACCTATATGACCAGGGCAAGGTACTAAACTGTTCTGTCTCAATTTCCTTTTTAGTAAAATAGGCATAATAATAGTGCTGTTGAATTAACACATGTAGCACTTGCTTCAGTTCCTGACATAGTGTAAGTACTACATACATGTTAACTATTACTATTTATTACCAGTAAGGAAGTACAATTTTATAAGCCACTTGAAATTCAAAAAATTAGGTATCTCAGAGCCATTTATTCAAAAAATACCATTGTCTTAGGGCGCTGCTCAGGGTGGGGTCACAGATTTCCATGACCCAGTCATCAAATTGCAGTAAACTATGTGTCCAGACCCTGATTCCTCTAAATAGCCCATAAACTAGACAGAGTTACACACAAAAATATGAAGCAATTTTTAGCCTTAATAACCTCTTTTATTCTATCATGCAATTAACCCGACTACATGATTTAAGATTAGTCACTGTGATCAATAATAACAACAGCAGCAATAGCTATGTGCAAAGAACTGTACTAAGGGTTTTATGTGCATTTTCTTATTTAATACTCATAAAAATTCTATGAGATAGGAATTATCATTAACCCCATTTCACATGTGAGGAAACTGAGGCCCAAAAAGGGTTAAGTAACTTTCCCAAGTTCACACAGTCAGTGAGTGGCACAGCAGGACTTGAACCCAGGCTCTCCGGATCCAAGCCCTACACTACACTAACCCCTCATTGGGGGTTATCTTAGGGTGTGTCCATCATTCCTGAACCAATCACTGTGTCTACAGATTTGATGTTGATTGGCAGAGACTGAGCCACATGCTCACCAAAAAGTCACAGGAAAAATAAGCTCCATACAAATTGTATGAAGTGGGAGTACTCAAGGCCAAACTGTGGTGTCTAGATTCAAAGATAGTAAGAATAAGCCGGAAAAGGATACAGCAGTCCCCAATTACCCATGGTTTTGCTTCCCACAGTTTCAGTCACCTAAGGTCAACCACGGTCTGAACATATATGGAAAATTCCAGAAATAAATAACTCATAAGTGTTAAATTGCTGTACCATTCTGAGTATCATGATAAAATCTTGACTCATCCTGCTCCACCCCACCAGGGATCCCCAACCATTGACATCATCTGCCTACATCCAATCATAGACATCATCGTGGTTCGATGATCCAGGATCACCAGAAGCAGATGATTCTCCTTCTGACTTATTGTCAGAATGTCAATAGTAGCCTAACACTAAGTCACAATGCCTATTGTCATTCACGTCACTTCATCTCATCATGTGAGCATTTTATCACCTTACATTATCACAAGAAGAAGGGTGAATACAGCACAATAAGATATTTTGAGAGACAGACTACATTCACATAACTTTTATTATAGTATATTGTTATAATTGTTCTATTTTATTATTAGTTATTGTTGTTAATCTCTTACTGTGCCTAATTTATAAATTAAACTTTATCATAGGTATGTATGTATAAGAAAAAACATAGTATATATAGGGTTCAGTACTATCCATAGTTTCAGCATCCACTGGGGGCCTTGGAACATACACCCCGTGAATAAGAGGGAACGACTATATAAATGAAATAAAAGCTCAGGGTGGATGCCCCAGCTCCTGGCCTGCCGTGTAGCTCACAGAGACAAACCTAAATCTAGAAGTCCTTACAGCCCGTGTAGAATGGGCTGTCTTCCAGTCAGAGAAACCTGGAATCGCAGGCTCAGTGCCCTTCGTATCCTCAGGCTCATCGGCACACAGAAACAACTTAAACCACTACAGAAGACAATAATTCTGCCACATCACCAGACCTAATAGCCAGGTTCTGGACTTTGACATTCTTGTTTTACTGACACTGGGCCATTTCTCCTTTTTTTTGGACTTAGGAGTTTTTCCTTTGTGTACACTTAGGGGCATTCTATGGGCAAAACTGGTCATGGCCTACCACTATAAGGGAATAGATGATGAACAGGCAAAAGCAATGTGATAAATACAGGAAAGTAGAATGTGATAACAACAGGCAAGTATCAATACAATATAATAACTACAAATAAATGTTGTTACCCAGGTCAATGTGTGTGCAGAACTGACTCAAAGAAGTTGAGCAACTGCCATGGTTCCCCAGCTAGAGCATGGCAAAAGTCCAGGCAAGAACTCTTGAGTCCTATCCTATTTTCTTTCTGCCACATCTTTTCTGTACACTTTTTTTTTTTTTTTGCAGTACGCGGGCCTCTCACTGTTGTGGCCTCTCCCTGTTGCAGAGCACAGGCTTCGGACGCGCAGGCTCAGCGGCCATGGCTCACGGGCCCAGCCGCTCTGTGGCATGTGGGATCTTCCCGGACCGGGGCATGAACCCGTGTCCCCTGCATCGGCAGGCGGACTCTCAACCACTACGCCACCAGGGAAGCCCCTGTACACTTTTTTATTTATTTATTTTGGCTGCACTGCACAGCTTTCAGGGATCATAGTTCCCCCACCAGGGATCAAACCTGGGCCCTGGCAATGAAAGCACCAAGTCCTAACCACTGGACCACCAGGGAATTCCCTTCTCTATACCTTTAAGTTTGCCTAGGACTGAGGGCTTTCCCAGGACACACAACTTTCAGTGCAAAAACTGGAAGAGTCCTGGGCAAAGTGGGATAAGTTGATCACCCCACCATTAATCCCTACGTAAATGTTCCATCTTCACTGCTTTCTTACTGAATTCATTTTTTCACAGATTTCACTTTCCAGTTGCCCACACCCAATAAAATATTATTAACCAGGTTTTAACTGCAAGACCTGTGGCTCCATGACTCAGTTAATTAAAGACCCTTGTGGATCCTTGAGACTTCTAATTATTTTCAGGGATTTTTTAAAAAAGGGAAATAGTAAAGAAAACATAATAATATAAGTTTTTCTTTGTGATACATATAGTATAATAGCTGGCAAACTGGGAAATAGAGGGCTCCTTTATAAAAGTTGATCACTGGTTATTTGACAAATGCTGTGAAGAGAAGCCAGAGTTGTCTTCCTGAGGTAGTGACTATTAAAGGAAGATCTGAAGTCTTAAATCTTTGAAAATCACAAACACACACACAACGGTAAGGGGATGGAGGGGGACCCAGAAGCTGATCCAAGAAGAAGTGGTTGGAATGTTCAGCTTGCCCCAGGACAGAAAGCCTGGGAATCTCTCCCAACAGCCTCTCCCAAGTGGCAGCCAAGGCCTGCCACTCTGGGGTGCAGGACACAGGTACAACACATCACAAGAGCCAGAGCCTCCGGAGTAGGAGGCTTCCTCACGCTAGCAGCAAGACATCTTCCGCTCCAAGTAACTGAACACCTGACTCAAACTGGCTTGCGCCATAAGGAAATACATTACACCTCACAAAACTGGGGTGCAGAGGCAGGACAGAGTTCGCTTCTGGCTGATTTAGAAGCTCAACAATCAGGGCCACATTATGATTTTCATTGTCCCTGGGCACTTTGGCCTTCACGGGCCCCTTTCTCCATACAAAAATTATATTTTACAAACTGCAATGGTATAAGGACAAATATAATCCAGACTGGACGATATTTATTTTTTCCTTCTGACTTTAAAAATTAAACCTTTCTGGAGAAGCCCTAAAAGTATCATGAGTTCTAGGGTCAGTCGGCCCTCTGAACAATCCCTCAAGATCCAGGCTCTCTCCATGTGATTGGCCATGCGTAGTATGTGTCATCCTTATGCTCAGGCTGGCTTCCCTCCAGGCTGTAATATGGCTGCCAGTGGCAACTGAGGCAAAGGACTCCACTGTTCTCCTCCACTGTGAGCTCAGAAAGCCTTTTACCTAGGAAAGAAATCCTTCCTTTCAGTTCTGATTGGTCAAAGTGGGACAATGGGCTACTCTGAAACAACAGCCAGAAAATGCCATTGCTGATTTCATTATCTTAGACTAGTCAGGAGATACCCTATTGTAAGAAATACCTAAATAATCCTGGGTTGTGTTACAATGGAGGAACGGTCTACTACAGCCCATCATATTATATATTGTAATACCTAAGAACAATCACTCACATGTATTTGATATTTGATTGATGAGTTTCTTTCTTAATCCCCACAACCTTAAGTAGAGTGTGTTATCCTACCCATTTTACAGAAGCAGAAACTGAGGTTTATAGAGCTTACAAGATTTGCCCAAGGTAAGATTTTGTAAATAGTACATAAAGAGGACAAAACATAAAACAACAACAACAAAAGTTAGACTTCATCAAAATTTAAAATGTTTGCTCTCAGAAGACAGCATTAAGAAAATGAAGAGGCAAAGCAAAGACTGGGAGAAAATATTCAAAACATATATATCTGACAAAGAACTTGCAGGGAGACTATATTTAAAAAAAAAAAAACTCTTACCACTAATAAGACAAAAAACCAAAAATAAAGAAATGGGTGAAAGATTTGAATGGGCTCTTCACAGGAGAAGACATAATGATGGATAATAAGCACATAAAAATGTTCAATATCATTAGATATCAGAGAAACGTAAAATAAAACCACAATGAGATGCCACTTACACACCTGCCATAATGGCTAACTTATAAATTACTGACAGTATCACATAGAATTTCACATATTGCTGGTAAGAATGTAAAATGGTACAGTCACTTTGGGAAACATTTTGGCACTTTCTTATAAAGTTAAACATACCCATACCATATGATCCAGAGGTCCCACTCCTAAGTATTGCCTAAAAGAGAGGGAAACTTCTGTCCACACAAAGATTTCTACATAAATGTCCATGACAGCTTTATTCATAAACAATCCAAATATCCATCAACAGGTGAACAGATAAACAAACCAGGGTATATCCACACAATGGAATACTAGTCATCAATAAAAACGAATGAACATCTGATACACCTAACAACAAGGATGCATCTCAAAAGCATGCTGAGTGAAGGAAGACAGACACAAAAAAGTCCATACTCTAGGATTCCATTTATATGAACTTCTGCTGAGAAATGGCTGCAGGGGACCGAGGGTATAAGCAAGGAGACCAATTAGGAGGCTGTAGTAATTCGCTTGGAAGATGGTGGTGGCTCAAGCCACCGTGGTTGTGAACGAAGTGATGAGAAGTGGTTCAGTTCTGGATACAGTTTGAAGATGGAGCCAACAGAGTTTTCTGAAGAATTGAATGCAGGGTGTGTGAGAAAAACAGAAATCAAGGATGACACTGTGATCTTGGATCTGAGCAAATGGAAAGATAAAATTGCTATTCACTGAGATGGTGAAGCAGGTGGGTAGAGCAGGTTGGGAGAGAGGGTGAGAATCAGCAGACCCGTTCAGTTTGAAATAACCATTAGGTGTACAGCTGAAGACAGCAAGTCAGTAGTTGGATGTACAGGAAGAGTTCCAGGCTGAGAATAGAAATTTGGGAGTTTTAACTCACTTTTTCTGGGGAAAGGGCTGAAGATAGGTAAAAAGAATTCAAAAAGTAGAAGAAAATGTCTATACAGATCTTTTACTGTACAAAAGCAAAGATTCAATTTTTTAAAGTCTGGAGGTCATTAATGATTGGGAAAACAAACATTTGAATTTTGGTACCAAAATCTTCAGTACTGTTAGCAAAACCCCATGTACTAAAGTAAGGTTCAGGCTCATGAAGCTCCTCTGATCTTGTCCAATATTGCGTGGCTTGCAGCGAAACTGGCAGGGCTGGCGACCCTTTGCATACCCCAGAGATATGGAGAGAGGCTTCCACCTGGCAGTCTCTCTCTCTTGCCCTCCCTGCCATCTCCCTGCCCCTCCTCTGGTCTGCAGGGAAGGGGAGGGAGCTGCTGAGGTCAGAGTGAGTACCTTCAGCTTGCATATTGTCTCATTTGTCTCGTTCATGAAACCGTATTTGCTTCAGAAGACATGACTCTTAATTTGTTTGGAGGCAAACTCTTAATCTGACTTTAGAGTTAGAGCTTTCAAAGATAACTGCAATCTGTGTGGTAAGATTTGAAGAAGCCAGAAAAAAATTTTTTTTTTTTCTCGCCAGATTCCTGAAATTCCACCATTAGTGTGAAAGGTGAGAGTGAAATGCCCAAAGTTGAATGACCAGTACTGGAGACTCCCACAAGGGAAGGAGGGGAGAGAAGAAAAGCAGTAGATGAGACAAGGGGCCCATAAAAAACGGGGTTTGAGAGACCAGAGGACAACCCAAGCTCACGATCTTGTGAGTGTGAGTTCTACCTGGGCCATCCCCAAGCCCTCACACATAGTAAGTCACAGATACTGGTGGAATGAATGAATTCTCTTTTTTCTACCTTTGAGGAAGCAGGCACTTCCCCACCCTTCAAAAAGAAAAAAAAGTATCTTAAAGAAAAGGCGAAAGAACCAGTTCTACAAATGGAGTTAATTTACTCTCCTAGGATTCACCTATTGGGGAATAATAATAATAATAATAATAATAATAATAATAATAATAAGCAGCAATTTCTCAGGACGCTCACAAGCTCTACTAGGAGAGCCTTTTTCCACTCCGCGGCGCACAAGAAATTGCCTGGGAGGCTGGAGCATCACCAAGGCCGATTCAAACCCCAAACGTCACATGCCAAACGTGCCATCTTCTGCCTGGAGTTCCGGCGCGTCTGGGAACAAAGAGTGAGGGGATGGCAGGGGAGGGCAGGCGGGTGGTGGAGAGCCCCTGTAGAAGGGGGCGCAGACCCAGCTGCGCAGCGCGCACTCCCGCCCGGTTCGCAGCCCTCGGCTCAGCCCTTTTGCGCCTCCCTCAGCTCTCTCCTCCGCCCCCCTTCGCCCTCCCCTTTCCCTCCTTTTCTCCTCCTCCTCCTGCCGCCGCCGCGGCCGCTGCCAGACCTCGCCAGTTCAGACCCACGGGGCTGCCCTCCCCTGCTCTCTCCCCTCGCTGCCCGGGCCCGGAGCGCAGAGCGGCCGCGCAGGTAGGAGCCCCGAAGCGGGGGTCACACCAGCTCGCCCAGTGCCCGCGGGGCCGCGCGCCGAGGAGTAAGTGGGGTGACCTGAGGGGTGCAGTGGACCTGAGAACTGCCGCACACTGTGCAGGATCTCTCAGGCAGAGAGGGAGGTGGAGGTGTGTGGTCTAGGAATGCGATCTGTCAGCATGTGCGAGTACGGGGTGACATCTGTTTGGATGGGCATGTGTGTGCGTGCCGACAATCAGCCGACAGGGCTTTGCCCATAAACAAGGTTTTGAAAGTTTCAGGGGGCCAGAGATTTAAGCCGCACCTGGATTCCACAGGAGCTGGTTAGAAACTGGAGCGCTGAGCAGCTCCCCGGGGACGGCTGCCTGATAACATACAGTTGAGAAAAGGGACCTCGCCTCCCTGGGGGTGCCTGGCCGGCTGCCCTGAAATTGGTACTTCGGGCCGCTGTGTGGTTGCCCAGTTCCGGCCCTAGGCAGCCCCGATTCTGAAGGTAGCATTTCGGGGACCGAGGGACTGATAAGGCACGAGGGCATGAGACGCTTTGGGCTGCTCCTCTACACAACCTGGGGGTTTTAAACAAAGCTGCGCAAAGAGAACGCCTGGAAATGCCACTTTGAGAGTTTGCGCTGGGGAATGTAAGAAGGAGCTCCGAAGGGCAGGTATTCTATCCTAGGGGAGGAGATTGTTCCCGAGTTTTGTTCTGGTGTTTTGTTTAAAAAAAAAAAAAAAAAAGAAGTTTGAAGCCAAAGTAATTCATATTTGTTCACAGGTTTTTCTGCTGAGCTGTGCAAGGAACTTAACTAGCTGGAGGTGAGCTTATAGGGAAAGCCTTAACGTTCAAGGGAATATGAGATTTGCTGCCCCACTTCAGCCCTCGGAAAAAAATGAACCGTCTCCTTTGAAATTAATGACACTGTACTCTTTCTCTTTCACTCCCTTTCTCGAGCCTATTGTGTAGGTGCAGTATAAAATGCACGCTGTATATCTTTTGTATATATTTCAGCGAAGCCGGACAGAGTAAAGTGAAATGTAATTCTGCAGCCGTTTTACAGTCTTTGGTGCCTCGTTTGGCCAAGGGAAGGTTGAGGAGGGGGAGGGGAGATGAGAAAGTAAATTGGAAGTTGGGTATGATGGAGCCTCAGCCTCCTCCGCCTTCGCTATCTTGCTTGTTACTTTACAGCTAAAGTTTTATTTCCCCCACAGCAGATACTAAGGATCGGTTTGTGCTGTGTTTTCTTTGAGATTCACGATGGTGAAAGCCCTTTTCCTAATTATGCTGACTCTGGCGTTGGTCAAGTCACAGGACACCGAAGAAACCATCACGTACACGGTAAGGGGTGATGGAATTTGAGATAAGTGCGGTTCATAGGGATTCTGTGGCACAAGGGAGACTTTATCCACTCCTGCCAGTCTATGTGGGCTGTTCGCTGTGGTGGATAATAAACGTTAGCAAGTTTCATGTCTAAGATTCGTTGTAAATTGCCTGTCCTTTCAAAACTTCACTTAGTGTAGCGAGGTGGATGGACCGAGAGTCTGTCACACAGAGTGAAGTAAGTCAGAAAGAGAAAAACAAATACCGTATGCTAACACATATATATGGGATCTGAAAAACGGTACTGATGAACCTAGTGGCAGGGCAGGAATAAAGACTCAGACGTAGAGAATGGACTTGGTGGGGGGTGGGTGGGGGCGGGGGAGGAGCTGGGGCGAAGTGAGAGAGTAGCATGGACATATATACACTACGAAATGTAAAATGGATGGCTAGTGGGAAGCTGCTGCTTAGCACAGGGAGATCGGCTGGATGCTTTGTGACGACCTAGAGGGGTGGGATAGGGAGAGTGGGAGGGAGGTCCAAGAGGGAGGGGTTATGAGGAGATATGTATACATATAGCTGATTCACTTTGTTGTACAGCAGAAACCAACACAACATTGTGAAGCAATTATACTCCAATAAAGATATTAAAAATACAACAACAAAAGTTCTCTTAGATCACCATTTGAGACAGGGACCAAAATGCAAAGATTTGTGCAAGGCCAAAAAGGGAAACCCCTTTAAAACAAAACACAAAGTAAGCTACATGTTTCTGACACATTAAACAAATTAATGAGTATAAGTAATTGGAAAACCTGAATTCCTGTATACATGCAGATGAAACCAGAACTCAAGGAGTAAGACAAGTCAAATAGGAATGTTAAACATCACAAAAGCCCATCACCTCATTTGTGCATGTGACTTATGTTCTCATGTAAGTGGACTTTCTTGACTTCATAAAGGCTATTATTCATTTACAGTATAACTGATAACTCATATAAATGCCATTCAGATAGACTTTACGTGTTACCAGGATGTGATATTTGGCAAAATGGCTTTAAAATGCATTGTATGAAATTTGGTTTTGCATTTTCTAATTAGTATATCTGATATTTCCAAGTAATTTTGATTAGTTAGTTAACTGTATGGATATAACCAATGTTTAATACAATATTGAATATATCATCTAACCCCTCCCACTGCCAGGAATGGATATGGTGAGAACAGAGGGCAGTGCTTACCTCACTTCTGGTGAGTTTGTTTGCACCTCTGTTTTGTGTTTTCTAGTCTTTAATCAGTGTTGTGAGGCAAATGACATTTGTCCTGGATCAGAATATGAAAAACATATTTTTCTGCTTGCTCCCAATTTAAAATTAAGTAATCTCACTCAAAAGAATGTGAAAAATTTTTGAAAATAAAACTCTTAAAAGTGAGCTAATGTCAATTACTGATAATAAACATTATCTCACTTTTTTGATATTATCCCTAGAATGTATTCATCTGGCAAATATTCCTTGTTGTTTAGATCAACTATAAATCAAATGGGGTTTAATATAAATATTTTGTTAACTTAATGGTAAATGTAGTTGCTTCCTCTGCTGAAGATAAATAAAGCAAGATAAATGAATACATGTGTTGTTTATCTTCAAATGAAATTGTTTTGTTATTCAGGCTAAACTTACTACCTTCTTAGGGAGCTAAAATTAAATTAGCTACCCACTTTTATATTCATCTAATAAAAGATTTTATTGCTTTTACAATTGCTTATCTTGTACCCCCTGCCCATTGCTAATCACCTAAATCTTACTCATCTTTAGCAGAGAAAGTTCCCTGTGGATTAAACACTGTAGTTTTAAGACCACTAACTAGGGTTCATCATATTATAACAGGTTTCCCAAATATGACACCCTTTTTGTGCTAAGATTAGAGCTATTCTCTTTTGAATTGTGTATGCCTATTAGTTCATGGCTAAAGGACAAAATGTAGCTATATTTTTAGTAATTCCACTGTGGAGACACTGTCTCCTTTCATCCTCACAGCAAAGTATGAGGTAAGTGACATCCTCTTCCTTCTGCTGATAGTGGAACTGAAGATCAGAGAGGTATCTAACTTGCTTAAGACTACACAGCCAGTAAGTGGTGAAACTAAATTCACTCTAGGCTTGTTTAATAGTAGATCCATATTGAATGTACTGGAACTGAAGACCTAAAGCAAACTGCAAATCTTCTCTATTTAGCATACAGATTTATTCAAGTGCACTGTCATTTTGCCTGGCTTGAAAGATACTTTTCAGAAGGATGGGTTCATATCCACAAGACAGCCTCATATTCTTTCATGTTAAAGATAGGGTCCATTCAGTTATTCACTCATCAAGTATGTGCCGTGTGCATAAGCAATGCTCATCACTATCAAAAGAATTTAAGTTTACTTGCTTACTAAAAAAATTCAGACCTTAACCTTAGGGAATTTACCTTGGGAAAATACTTTTGAAAAGTACAAAGTATTATACATGTTGCTAAAGAAACACAAAAGCAAGGAGGTAATTAATGTTCATACTGGCATATTGAAGGAGGTAGAACTCTGTGCTGGTTCTTGAAGGAAGACTTTGGATTATTCTAGAAAGGCTGAAGAGACACCTGAATCAGAAAAAGTGGCATAATCAAAGGTTAGAAGTGAAAACAGCCAAGTCAAGTCCAGGAGGTGACAACAAGTTAGGTAGTGGGGAGAACCTAGAGATGGCAATAGTGGGAGATGAAAGGTCTACAGGCCACTGTGAGCCCTTAGATGGAGGGGCAACGTAACCAAGAGAGCAAAGAAAGATTGTCATGGAGGCTTGTGTGCAGCATGTAGAGATATGGAGACCACCTAAGGAGACTTGCCTACTCATGAGGCCAGGAAGGCTTACACCAACGTGGGAGAGATAAAAGTGGAAACAAAGTCAGCAGAGCTTGAAGGAAAATAATTGGAAAAGTTGATGTTAAAGTTGTAATCCTGGGTGCTGAGAAAGGTGGTAGTGCCTTGGACAGTGTTGGGGAAACTAGAAAGAATTAGTCTGGGAGATAAAGTGAGTTTAGTTTTCTCCCTGTTAAGTCTCAGAAATCAGTAAAATACCTAAACTCATCTCTCTGTCTCCATTCAGCTATATAAGTAAATTTACTATTTACTTACTTGGCTCTTACAAAAGAATTTAAGTTTATTTATTTGTTTACTCTACTTTTGCTCAATCCTTCCTGAAGCCTCTTCCTCAAATCTGCATCTGATCAGATGTTTTCTTGAGCTTAAAGTTTCTTCAGAGGCCTCATCACTTATACCAGCATTTCTCAAGAAGCAGCCCATAGATGACTTGTATCAGAATCACCTGAGATGCCTGTTAGGAATTCAGATTCCAGGCCCCCAACCAAACCTACAGAATCAGAACCGTTGGTTGGGCCCAGGAATCTGCATTTTAACAAGCACCAGAATGATTCTTAAGCATAATGGAGCTTGAGATTCACTGACCTTTAAGGTAGAATTCAGTTTCCGTCTATCCCAAAGAAAGGCTTCCCAGGTTTGGCCCTGCCTACCTCTCTAACCTCACTCCACCCACCCAGGAATACTTGTAACTCCTTCCTTCTTTAACAACTCTGCGCCTTTGCTTACGTGGTCCCTCATCCTAGACTCCCCATATCTCTCTGGAAAAAAGTCCTGTAAGGCCCAATTCACTTGTAACTTCGCCCATAAAGCCTTCCCTTACACCCTGTCATGTCCACCCACAGCCCTGGGTAGGGTCCATCATTCCTTCCACAGGTAGACTTGTGTCACGACACCTGACATCTTGCTCCAACTTATCTACCTGTCTGTCTCCTCTTCAGGCCTGTGAGCTGCTTGAGAACAGGAGCAAGGTATTAATCATCTTTGCTTTCCCAGGGACTAGGGTGGTGCCTGGTGTGAGAAGGTACTTGACAGATGGTTCCTTCAGTGAGTGAACTAGAGAGGACCCATAGGAACTAAAGCTAGAAGGCAGGCCATGGTGTGAGAAGGAGGCTCAGGACTCTACTGAATAGGAATGATAAGGAAAGCCATGTCTGGAATGCTCTAAGAGGATTTGGAGAGAGAGAGGAAATTGTCAAGGGCTGAAGAAAAGAACTCAGCTGAATTTTTTTTTTTTTTGGTAAAATTTACAGTGTGGAAGAAGGGGCAAATAAAGCAAAAAAGCAGTCAGAGAGATTGCAGAATATTAGTATTGGGACAGAGAGAAAGGAATTCCAAGAAGATGGTTATGGGCAACTGGACCCAACGCAAATACAACAAAGGAGTTGAGACAGCTGGTGATTGAGAAGGGATCCCTGAAGCGGTCCAGTGCACAGATGTGTCTTTTTAAAATAGCTACAGAATGGTAAACTACACATCTCATCATCTATCTAGGACTCTAGCACAAAGATTGTTGCCATAAGTATGAAGCTTTTAGAGTGACTTCTCAGAGAATGGATACTCAATTAACTGTCTCCTGGCCCCATCTTGATGTTTTCTTCACAGCAATGCACAGATGGATATGAGTGGGATCCTGTAAGACAGCAGTGCAAAGGTGAGCCAACTTTCAAAGACTTCCCATCTGAACGTAGCTCTCTGTCTCCATCTCATATGTCCTTCATGTCCTGCCTGTATTATACCCAAAAGGCATAAGCATATATTTACATGTTGAGTTTCCCCTCTAAGAAGATTCCTGACTTATTTTATTACTGACCACAGATATTGATGAATGTGACATTGTCCCAGACGCTTGCAAAGGTGGAATGAAATGCGTCAACCACTATGGAGGATACCTCTGCCTTCCTAAAACAGCTCAGATTATTGTCAACAATGAACAACCACAGCAAGAAACACCAGCAGCTGAAGGTGCGGGTGCAGCTACAAATGCAGCTGTGACCTCTAGTACAGGCACTGGGGGTGTAGCAGCCAGTGGCATGGCAGCCAGTGGAGCGGTGCCTGGGGGTGGTTTTGTCGCCAGTGCTGCTGCTGAAGTGCAGACTGGCCGAAATAACTTTGTCATCCGGCGGAACCCAGCTGACCCTCAGCGCATTCCCTCCAACCCTTCTCACCGGATCCAGTGTGCAACAGGCTATGAGCAGAGTGAGCATAACGTGTGCCAAGGTAAGCATGACTTTCAATGCTAATGAGAAAGTTCTTGCCCAGGTGCACCTGTGGTGAGGATGACAACAGCTCATACTTACTGAGAGCTTCCCACTCGCCAGACTTTGTGCTAAGTGCTTTGCCTGCATTATCATATTCAATCATCACAATAGTCCTAAAAGGTAGTTGCTGCCAGTACCATCATCATTTTGCAAATGAGGAACTGTGTCTCAGAGAGGTCATCAGTGGTTCTCAACCTTAGCTGCACATATTTAGGGTCACCTGGGAGCCTTTAAAACTTCTCCATGTCCAAGCCACACCCCAGCCCAATTAAATAACAGTCTCTGGGGGGTGGGTTCCAAGAATCAGTATTTTTTTAAAGCTCCCCATGTGGTCCCAGTGTGCAGCCAAGTTTGAGAACTAGGGGTCACACAGGTGGTGAGTACAGAGCCAGCGTTCAAACCCAGACAGATGGGGCCAGAGTCACAGCTGTCAAAAGAAGCAAATTATTCATTTGGAATTTGAAATTGTGCTGTCAAGCTACTCCACAAATGTCCGCCTTTAAGGTCTCAAACTTTCTTTTTATTGAACTTGCCACTGACTTGTTTTCCTCACAGAGGAATAAAGAAATGGGACTTCTGCTTCTCATTACCTTTGAGGGAGTGTCCCCCACTCACATTTATATCTATTTTTAAGCTCTCGTTTGAGCACATTTCGCTTATATCACTTGCACCATGGCACTGTCCGCTTGGGTTTTTCTGTTTATTTTCACAAAGAGTACACATCACTGTGTATTCTAGAAACAGCTGTAGACTCATGCTAGCAAAGTGATAAGAATCTTGGGCTTTGAAGACATGTAGGATATTAACTAACTGGACTGTGCTAAGGGATTTTCTTCCTCTTTGCCTACTTAGCAAACCCTTTTATATCTGCCTAGTGTGGCAATAGAAGCTCCAGACTACTTTTTCACTACCAGGGGCTGACTGGGTAAACCCCATAAGACACCATAAGTGCCTGGTACCCCCTAGCCAATGGAAAGGGCCCAGGAGTTCTTACCTTCTACCTGCCTGAATGAGGAAGAGCACCTTCCTCCCTCAACACTGAAGGGTTCAACTGGGGTCACCTAGCTGCTGCATTAAGTGAAAGAAGCAACTGCTGGTCCTCTAGAATGCTGCCCCTTATTCACCAGTGTTGAGTTTTATCTTCTGTATAAAATATAGTAGATTTTAAATGGTTTATAAATGAAGTAAGGAAACCTATCAGGCTCTGACTTTTATTATTTTATATTTTGTGTTCAAATATTAAGTATTCCACATCAAGAGCTAACCCATGCTGTGATGGTGTCACTTTTCAGAGAACCTATCGTATTAGCATCTGTTTTGTGTTACTGTCATGAGTCAGAATTCCAATATTGATGATGAATGCTTCAGCATCTGCTTGATATTCAGATATTTAATTTAAGGATTATGTCAAAGAGATAACCTCATGAGGTTATTTATATATATAAATAAATAGATATTTACAAATAAATATATATTTATATAAAATATATATGGTGTGTGTATTTGAGTGAATACTGGTTTAAAAATACCTTGAATTTATTTAAAATACCAACTGTTAATTGTGTTATTTAAATATATAATTATACTGGAAGGTTTGGTGGTATTTTTCCTGAAACTGAAAAGTTTTACTGAAATTTTTGAAGTATTGACTTTTACATACTGAATTATTTTTTACACTTCAGATGTAGGTTTTAATGGTACTTAGGAGAAGAAAACTTAGGTAAATGAATGGATCGTTTATCAGAAACTGTCAAAGTAGTTTATGGTCCACCATTAACAGTTGTGGTTGAAAGCAAGAACAATGCCTAGAATCGAATGAAAAATTTCTAGAATAAAACATATTCAGGATTTACAACATGCATTGGTTACAGTAGAAACTGTATAATAAAAAGTGAATAATAAAAATAAAATCCTATTTAATTTTTCTTAAAGATTTAGACTATCTTACAAAGTAAGTTACTTTTAAAATATTTATAATCCTTAATTCTTTGGGAATTTCTTTTTAATTTTAAGCTAAAACTATTAAATGCTTATGGTAGATGCTAAATACATATTAATTGATTGTGTGCACACAGGGCATTTCCAACCCAAACTGTTTTGCATAATTCAAGTAATTTCAAAAATTTGGGATTGGGGGTCTGTATCATTAAAAGTAGGGTTAAAAGTTTTTTGGATGACTTAAGGCTTAAGTTGGATTTCTTCCCACCTCACAATTTTGCAAAGTGCCCATAAATGTGGATTTACTTAATTGTTGATAAAAGGGGGTTATTTCATATGATAACAACAGGATAATCTGTCTAGGGAATCTGACTAACATAAGTCAGGTCACACTTGTGCCCGTTTATTATTGAGCCAATCAAACATGCAGTCCAGTTTCTTCTGATTGCCTGCAGATGTATGACATTCTCATTCCAGGCCAGCAGCACAAAATAATATTTTATAACCAATGTGAAAGTGTGGGGACCTCCGCTTGAAACAATAATGTGCTCCAAGGACCTACATTACTGACATCATTGTGGAGTTTGAGGAGCCTTCTGTTTTAATAAAGATCTCCACTCCCTTTTAAATGTTGCATACTTATGACCAGTAATCCAAACATATTTACCATGGTTGCTGGATCAGAATAAATGAATGCCTGTAGATGGGTCGTGTTTGTATTACAATTATTTCTTTTTCCCACATATATTTTTCAACAGGTACAGTTTATCAGTACATAACTTAAAGCTGACGACATTTTTAATGTAATGGCTGAAATCTGAACTGTGTTTCAGTGTTAAAGTCAGTCGTGCCTTTGAATGCACTATTACCAATCACAGTTGCCACCTAATTTAAATACCACTAGATATTTTAAAATGTATTCTATTTTAGGGACTCCCCTGGCGGTCCAGTGTTTAAGACTCTCAGCTCCCAGTGCAGGGAACGTGGGTTCAATCCCTGGTCGGGAAACTAAGATCCCACATGAAGTGCAGCACAGCCATAAATAGATAAATAAATAAATGTATTCTATTTTATAAATATATTTTTAACCAGCTTTCCATGTTTTAACATTTAGTGAAAACATGATCCTTTAAATTTTATTCATCTATTTGTCCAGAGTTTTTCAATTTTGTGCAAAACCAAGGGGTTTAAAATATAACATCCAAATATCAATTCACAGTAAGCAGTTTTTCTCAGGTAATTTTTGCCAACTGAGCGTGATACTGGGGAGGCCATTCACACTGAGAATTTCAAAGACAGGTCCCACCTTTGGCAGCTATCGCATTACATGAAGATCATTTCAGTGTTACATACCTGGAGTCATGTAAAAATTAAGTTTTAGAAATTATTCATTTCTCCATGAAATATTATCTACCTCAAAGACAACAGATATTCATCTGCTCCAAAAGGAAGTTGGATCTTTAGTGCATAGTCACTATGTTATCTTCTTCAAGGGATGTGGAGTTAGAAATCACTAGTTCAAGCTGAGAAAGAATTTTTTTTATCATATATAAGTTTCCAAGAGCCCCATTCTTGTAGGAAAAAAATATCATTTGGGAACTGGCAAATAAGAGAAAGCATCAATTGCCCAATTCAAAGGAATTTGTTCACTTAATTGAACTTTCAAAAAATTAAATGTAGAATATTTTGCATAGCTGGCAATTAAGTCATTACTAACCTCATGCAGGTTTTACAAGTATCATTACTAACTTGCTAAAGAAACCATACCATCAAAAAATGAACTTGATACAAACGTCTAATGAAGCTGATTGTGGAGCCAATTCCAGAGTGCAATACCTGGCTTGTGTTATATAAGGTATAACTGAGAGATGTGAAAGCATACCCTAGAGTTTCCAACCATCCCTGTCTACCCAAGATTTTCCTGGTTTGAAAACTTAATGTCCCACATCGCTGGAAATGCCTCAGTCCTGGGGAAATGGCATTGTGGATCACCCTAGCAAACCCCCAATAACCAAATGTCCTGCACATCACAGCCAACAGTGAAAAAACGAATGGTAGAGCCACTTTTTCAGGTTAAGGCATTGTTTGTCCAGTAAAACTGTTTTTTCAATTTGTTTTGAACTTTGAAAAACCATGTTTCATTGATCTTTATGTACCTGGACAGAGCCTTTCTTTGCAGTTATCAGGATCCCGCCAGTTTGTCAGTTTCCACATTGTTCTAGATTGCATGTGTAGGATACCTATACATTAGCACCTACATACTTAGATACATGTCATACCATAGTTAGCTCGTCTTTCCTCATTTCCACTGGGAAAAATTTTACCACTCAGCTAAATTAAATACCATACTTCAATTATAAAGTTTTATTTGCCAAAATTTTTTTTTTCAATTTTCAATTGTATTTTCAATGATTTTATTTGATTTGTATTATTATTACCTATGACACAGGAGCAACTAAAAAGCTAAAAAGGAAAAACTGTTGCCTTTTGGAAAGCCTAAAGGAATGAAAAAATTACACTCAGGGTTAAAAAGCTCTAAGCTCTTGGGGAACATCTATTATCTTCCTCACGTTTCTTTATAAACATAAGGATAACTAAAATACTATTTTGAAAAGGAAAAATGTTATTATCTATACATCTACTTTAAAAAAGAGAAACTTGAACTAACATGTACAGATTCTCAGATGCTAGGGATGTCTCTCTTCGGCTTCTTTCATTTGAAACTTAAATGATCACATATCCAAAAGGGGATTTATAAACTATAGTGTAATCAAGTAGCTTAGCATACTTGGCATTGTCATTACCAAACAACTTTCAAACACTACCCTTTTGCTGATCCTCACTAATGTCATTAGGGTCTCTGTTTTCTCCTGTTAGTTTTGTGAGGAAACGCCTAATTTTTGTTACATGTAATTATACAGCCCAGCGAAGAGCTTTGAGCTCAGAAAATAGATATTTTGCAAAAGGAAGACTATAATTGAGTAAATTATGATATTAACAGAAAAGAAATATTTCAAGCACAAAGTAAAATGGGTATTAACTTACTACTAGTTCATTGTGTTTACTTGTTAATTACCTTTGAGTATCTGAAAATTCTCTAAGGCCATATAAATGGATAGGAGTTGAGTTTATAGGGAAAACTTAATTACTTTTAAAATAAACTGATGCAGTGTAATTGCATTGATTTCCTCCTGAAAAATCTAGCATTGTTTCATAATTTACTTTTCCAAACACTGTAGTCATAAAATTTCAGTTAATTTAAGACTCATTTTTAATATACATTTTATAGATAATATGTATATCTGATTCATGCATAGTCAGAAAATTCTTTAAAATTCCTTCATAAAAATTGAGTGACAGTTATTTGAGGTGGAAGGATGGAAGAGGTCAATATGATCACTCTTCTGCAACAGAAGACTAAGTTGTATAACTGTTTAACTCAATGATTTTCAAAGTGTGGTCCCCAGATCAGAAACATTAGCATTATCCTGTAACTTATTAGAAATGCAAAATCTTGGGCCCCATCAGACCTACTGAATTGGAAACTCTGGGGATGGGGCTCAGCAATTTGTGTTTTAATAATTCTATAATTTTGATCCCTGCTGAAGTTTGAGAACCAATGGCCTAACTTAATCTTAACTTCAGGAAGCTGCATTCAGTTATAAAAACGAGAGGGCAAGGTCAGAATACTTTACGTGGGATATGGGAAGTAATGAAGAGAAAACATCTAAAATATACATTCTACTTATAGGACAGAATAATATTTCCATTTCATTTCTCTCACCTATCTTGTTGTCATCACCAGTGCTCTGGTCCCTAAATATTATTGGCCGTGAGTCCTGGTTAGGACTATATCCCCAAACCAAGGACACATATGTGCAATCTAGAGGAAAAGGGGACATTTTAACCAGAAAACAAGAGATCTTGCACCTGTCTATAAAACCTGCAAGTGTAAAATGCTGTAACTGCCCTTAAATTGTCAGTAAGTGAAACTTGCAGTTATGTTTTGGCTATAGTAAGGATTGGTGCTGTGATTCCCCTACCTTCTATAGGCATCCCCCTTATACTCAAGGCACAAACATTGTTGTTTGGAGGTTCAGTTCATGTAGAGTTGTGAAAGAGGAGGAGGTTGACTCTGATTTTGGCCTTAAAGTGTGTTTTGGTTACCAAAGTGATAGGAGATCCTTTCAATATCTGATGCACAGCTGACATCTCCTTTAGATTCTGTGAATATCATCAAATATTAGAAGAGTATTCACATAAGTATCTTCTGTTCAATTTAAACTTTATCACAGATTTACTTCCCATCAAAGACAAGAAGACTCTTGTTAAAACTAGTTAACACAATCTGTAGAATGAACTTTCCTCTCCCCATAGAAGCAAAAAGAAGCAGATTAGACTAGAATTGCAAGCCTGGGTAACTTCAGGAATGTGCACTGGTACTGACTCATTATTTCTTTCTCCAGCAGAAAATTTCAAACTATAGTCTCTGAAATCAACAAATTGCCCCATTTGTAAGGATTGCCTTTGCACTTGTTGAATTATTGGCACAATTTTATTCTTTGAAACCAAAGAGTAAACAAAATTTGCCCCAAATGTGTTTGATTTTGCACGAAGGTACAAATAAGTAATTCATGCCACATCTGAAATTCATTACCATGCTTCTTTTTCCAGGAGGTAACTGCAAATTGCACACTCAAAAATAAAACTGATCAAGAAAACTGCATTCAAATATTGGCAGAAGAAAACAGCTGTCATTGCAAGCATTTAGCCACAATTGCAGGCTTGTAGCTTGAACCTAAATGATTTGTAAACATTTAATAAAGATGAAGTGAAGGAATGACATGAAAGGAAGGCTGAGTGCCAGGATACTGGCAGCAGCATGAACAGCTTATTGCTGTCAATTGCAAATAACCTTTTCAAATTAAAAGGAGGGATAGAGAATGAATCAATGTTATGTAAATGTGTACAAAATGACTTAAAAACTTGAGATATTCGGCTAACTCAACTCAACTAACTTGAACTACCTTTGAAATAATTGTACATCCATACTAGTCAAGGGTAACCAGGCAATATCACAAGTGAAACTGATCAAACAGAATGCAAAACCATTCAGTTAATGTTCAATAAAATGCAATCAAATTTTAAGAACCACTTTCTGTTGTAAGGCACTTTGATAGAATAAAAGTAGAAGGAAGGAGTGGCCATTGTCCTCAGGGAACTGACCATCATTAACCCATGAATTATAAAATAACAATAAAAGAAGCAAAATATATAGCTCAGGAAATTTAACACACGGGACATCACAGGAAGTACATAATGAATTGCCAAAAGTAGTAGCAAAACCAATATGTGATACAGGTATGCTTACAATTTATTAAAATCCACATTTAGACAGAAAAAAGAACATGTCCCCAGAAATGTGGTCAAGAACAAAAGCCTGGTTCCTCCCTGGAATGGAACATTTAGAAGAGAATGATGAGGGGAAGTTGAGAGGTCTGATGAGGAAATTAAGATCCGAAGAGCTAGGGAAGCAACCATCTTATAGCCAAGCAGAAAAAGCGAAAAGCTTTGGGTCCATGTTCCTTCTACCCAAGAGTGGTTTCCCAGGAGAGTCCCCCAGAAGCAGGGTGCTGCTGATAGGAATGCTAATGAGGTAAGGGATAGGGGTACGTGGAGGAAAACAAAATTTGATAGTACATGTGATGCTGAAGCACTGCAGAGCAAACATCTATGACTAGTACTCCATCCTCAGTAACTCTCCCCAACAAAATACTAATGTGTTCCTCCAGCCCTGTCTCAGTATCTTCCCAAACTGTGTCCCATTTTACTTATTATTGAAAAGGCACAAAGCAAATGTTTCGTGTTTGTGTGTGCGTGTTTGAATAAATGAATGGTTTTTAATCATCAGAGAATTCAGGCTTAAAGTTTACTTGACTTCTAAAACCATCCTTGAAAATGAGCAATTATGTACCATATGTGTATAAGGTGTATTTCCCAACTCTATATGTATCAAACTTCTATTTAATAATGGAGGGCGGGAGGGAGGCTCAAGAGGGTAGAGATTTGGGGATATATGTATACATACAGCTGATTCAACTTATTGTACAGCAGAATCTAACACAACATTGTAAAGCAATTACACTCCAAAAAAGATGTAAAAAAAAGAAGATAAAAAACAATAATGGAGGTCTTAAATATCTAGTTCCCATCTTAAGCTTAAGCCACTTGAAAGAAGGAACTATGAAGTCTATTCTTTATATTGTGGATTGTTAGGTTTTTAACAAACATTGGTGAATAAATAAGTTGCTGTTATTCCTAAAGCAAGACTAGTAATTAGAAATACTAGAATTCTTTTAACTTTCTGACAAGACATTTAACCAGTGAATGCATCTCTATATCAAATATATCCTTCCTCAGAAATCTCATGGTGAATAATGAAAATACAGTTGGGTTGGGGAAATGTTAACATTTATGATATTTGAAGTGAAATAATCACAAGGCTGGAAAATATTTATGTAAGCTCTCTAATACTGTGAAGAAAATCAAGACACTGGGTGAAGCTCTATAAAATAAGAGCAAGAAAGGAAGAAGGGATCAGAGCAATCCATCTTGGTTCTTTCCCTTGACTGCAAGCCAGAAACTATCTTTTTCGTAGTTGTTGTTATGTAGTTGTTTTAATTGAAGTAAAATTGACTTATAATATTGTGTTATTTTCAAGAGTACAGCAAAGTGATTCAGTTATATATTTTTTCCAGATTATTTTCCATTATAAGTTATTACAAGTTATTGAATATAGTTCCCTGTGCTATGCAGTAAATCCTTTTTGCTTATCTATTTTATATATAGTAGTTCGTATCTGTTAATCCCATACTCTGAATTTATCCCTTCTCTCCCTCCATTTCTCCTTAGGTAACCGTAAGTTTATTTTCTATGTCTGTGAGTCTGTTTCTGTTTTGTATATAGATTCATTTGTATTATTCTTTAGATTCCACGTGTGATATCATATAGTATTTGTCTTTCTCTGTCTGACTTATTTCACTTAGTATCATATTCTCTAGGTCCATCCATGTTGCTGCAAATGGCATATTTCATTCTTTTTTATGACTGAATAATATTCCATTATATATATACCACATCATCTTAAGTCAATCACCTGTTGATGTGCACTTGGATTGTTTCCATGTCTTGGCTATTGTAAATAGTGCTGCTATGAACATTAGGGTGCATGTATCTTTTCGAATTAGTTTTTGTCTTTTCTGGATATATGCTCAGGAGTGGGATTGCTGGATCATGTGATACCTCTACTTTTAGTTTTTTAAGGAACCTCTATACTGTTTTCCATAGTGGCTGCACCAGTTTACATTCCCACCAACAGTGTAGGAGGGTTCCCTTTTCTCCACACCGTCTCCAGCACTTATTATCTGTAGACTTTTTGATAGCCATTCTGACCGGTGTGAGGTGATACCTCATTGTGATTCTGATTTTCATTTCTCTAATAATTAGTGATGTTGAGCATCCTTTCATGTGCCTGTTGGCCATCTGTATGTCTTCTTTGGAGAAATGTCTGTTTAGGTCTTCTGCCCATTTTTTATTGGGTTGTTTGTTTGTTTTTTATGTTGAGCTGAATGAGTTGTTTATATATTTTGGATACTAACCCCTTGCCTGTCACATCGTTTGCAAATATTTTCTCCCATCCCGTAGCTTGTCTTTTTATTTTGTTGATGGTTTCCTTTGCTGTGCAAAAGGTTTTAAGTTTGATTTGTCCCCATTTGTTTATTTTTGCTTTTATTTCTATCCCCTTGGGAGAGTGATCTAAGACAATATTGCTACGATTTATGTCAGAGAATGTTTTGCCTATGTTCTCTTCTAAAAGTTTTATGGTGTCATGTCTTATATTTAGGTCTTTAAACCATTTTGAGTTTATTTTTGTATATAGTGTAAGGGAGTGTTCTAATTTCATTGATCTACATGTAGCTATCCAGCTTTCCCAACACCACTTGTTGAAAAGACTGTTTTTTTCTCCATTGTATATTCTTGCCTCCTTTGTCATAGATGAATTGACTGTAGGTGTGTGGGTTTATTTCTGGGCTCTCTATTCTGTTCCATTGATCTATATGTCTATTTTTGTGCCAATACCATGCTGTTTTGATTATGGTAGCTTTGTAGTATTGCCTGAAGTCTGGGAGGGTTATGCTTCCAGCTTTGTTCTTTTTCCTCAGAATTGCTTTGGCAATTCTGGATCTTTTGTGGTTCCATATACATTTGAGGGTTATTTATTCTAGTTCTGTGAAAAGTGTCATGAGTATTTTGATAGGGATCACATTAAATCTGTAGATTGCTTTGGGTAGTATGGCCACTTTAACAATATTAATTCTTCCAATCCAGGAGAATGGGATATCTTTCCATTTCTTTGAATCATCATCAATTTCCTTTATCAGTGTTTTATATAGTTTTCAGGATATAGGTCTTTCACCTCCTTGGTTAAGTTTATTCCTAAATATTTTTTTATGTGATTTTAAACTGGATTATTTTTTACTTTCTCTTTCTGATATTTCATTGTTAGTGTAAAGAAATGCAACAGATTTACGTAGATTAATCTTGTATCCTGTTACCTTGCTGAATTCATATATTACTTCTAAAAGTTTTTGTGTGGAGTCTTCAGTGTTCTCTATATAGAGTATCATGTCATCTGCAAACAGTAACAGTTTTACCTCTTCCCTTCCAATTTGGATATCTTTTATTTCTTTTTCTTGACTGATTGCTGTGGCTAGGAATGAAACTATTCTTTTTAAATTTATTCTGTTAAAATGCTAAAGGGTAGAATCCAGGAAAATCACTTAGTTGGTTGTAGGTGACTTAAAGAAGCACAGTTCTGATCTGGTCCCAAAGTAGGAAGAACTGAATTTCTAGAGAAGTGAGAAAGAAATCCATGGGTCCGAGGGGCCCAGGAAAGAACACAGATTACTGAGGGTCCTTTGGGAGCTAATAGCTAGCTTGTATTACGTACTTAACTGTATGTGAAATATGAGTGTGATGTAGACGATGGAACTAGAGACAACCATAAAAGCTGTGTGTATTGCTTTATGTGTGCCCAGCTAAAGGGAGAATCATGATGGAAATTGCAACTGCCTTTATGCAAATAGTTAAATCTCAAAAAGCTCCAGAGACTGTAGTGAAATAAGTTTTGCACTCTAAACAGCTGTGTGTGCTGCAGAGAATCTAATCCTACTCCCTTGAGTGGAAATGTGGAACACAATCCAAAACAGGAAACAACTCAGAGGTTCCCATTCAGTGTCCACCCTGGAGACCAGGTCTATCACAACCTGGATTAGGGAAGAATTTTTGTTCAGTAGTGATTAGTTAGAGCTCACTATTTTGCAGCAAAGCCCTCCTCTCATACATACATTCACAAAATGAGTATGCCATTAAATTGTTGCTGACTTTTTCACTATTCACTAAAAAACCTAAGTATCTCAATATGTTTAAATATACCAAAATTATGAAGAGCAGTATAAGTCTGTTTTTCAGAGTCTGTTGTTGAATCCTTCAAATTTGTTGTTTATTTGAGGAAGCTTCTTAGAGAATTAGTTCAACTTTAATAATTCTCCTAAAATATATGAGTGATTGAGGTATTTGGCATCATTCGGAACCCACCAGTAAGCTTTTTTCCTAATCACTGTTTTTCATCATTTGAGGCCTAAAGAGATACTGTTATGTAAGATGGTTTTCCCTCCTTATCCATGTTCTGTCCTGAGCAGTTTGTGATATCAGAAGATATCTTGTCTAAAAAAGGAAAGGACATTCCAAAGGAAGCTGTTAAAAGACACCTTAGAAACCTGCCCACACAGCCTAAATACCCCCTTTCTTTCCTAGATTTAGTTTATTCCAGCTATTTACACTCACACACATGCACACATACACATACCCACTCAAGTTCATGCCCATATACATGCATGTGCACAAACATGTAACAATGCACCATTTTTTGGTAGGAAAGTAACATGTACTGAAATTAAACTGATCAAAGCTGATAATGCTTCTAAAATGATTTGGAACACAGTTCCTCCTCTTATTATTCTCGTAAAATCAACACTGGGAACTGCTTTCTAAATTCATGTGTTTACCTATCACAAGGGAAAGGGCACCTTGGACAGCTACTACATGATTTAATCAATAAAGACATTATTGGATGGAATATAGAAAGAGTCAACAAAGAAATAAAAGTGTTAAGGTATAACCTCTAACACTCTGTTGCCTTACACTTCAGCAACATCCTGACCATGTCTTGACTAATATTTCTTAGAGGTTTACCTGGATTCCATCCTGACCTACCTTTGTGTTCTTGGGCAACTGAATTTTTAACAAAATAAAGTTTTTAGATAGACCATCATAGAGTGGATTAGAAAATAACTTATCTGGGACTGACATTGAATGCCCATGCTCTTTTATTCCTCAGACTTTGGCAAATTATATAGTCAGTATGTAGCCAAGAATAAAACGTCACTCAACAAACAAGGCAGAAAATTCCAGTTATTCATGATTAATTAAACTTCCCAGTAAAAGCTGTGGGCCCTTTTTGTAAAACTATTTCACGACTTGGTGCATCAGAAGAGCCCTAATCCAGGGAGGAAGGTAGCCAGAGAAAAATGTCCTTCCACACAAGCTGGTAAAGATGCTGGGCTTCGTTCTCAACTTCAATTTCAAGACCTCCTTTCTTTAGTAATTGGGCAGGGGGGAAAAGCTAATGATAAAAAGAAGCTAAATAAAAGAAGGAAGTTTAATTGTGGTGCAATTTATACAGCTAATGATAGTTCTGAAAAAACAGGAAAGATTATTTGGTGACTAGTTCATTTTAAAAAATGTTTAATAGCAAAGCCATTGTAAATTAGAGTCCAACTGTAAGTAAACTAAACAATCTTCTCTGATTTTTTTCAATTTAAACAGAAAAATGGATTGTTTAAGCATGCCAGAGCAATAGTTTCCAATAAACCAAGCTATCACTGATGGTTAATACCCCAAATAGAATATCACTGTATTAGAAAAAGAGCTTGGGCTATTTAGTTGTCATTGTAAAAACCTGGCCACAAACAGTATTAGGGTTCTAACAGAGTTTTAAAGAATTATTAGAAAAGCTGGTTATAATATCAAAGTCAGGAGTAGGCACAATTACACACTCCCCAAAGCATTATGAATCCATAACAAAATGTATGTATTTTTCTTGGTAAAATACACAGTTTCTGGTCTTGTATTAAAGGGAACAGTTTATAATGACAAGGGAGAATAAGAACAACATCAATAAGGAAGACTGCATGAATTATTTGATTAAATATGAATGATGTTTTGAATTTTCTCAAGAGCTTAAAAAATCAAATAGAGGTCCTGACAAGGGGTAAAAGTAACTGCAAGCAACTGGCCTGCCTATTCCTCAGTATAAATCTCAAATTAGGAAAAGAAGAATCAGGTGCAGATTCAAAGTCAGACCAAGCCTCTGTAGTTGATTTGGAGAGCTACATCTTAAAATTATTCTAGTAGATGACACATCAGTGTTATGTCAACTCTATTACTCAGCAAAAAAGAAAACACCACTTTCCCTTAAAGGAGAAGAAATACTTTCTCTTCTCTGTTACAGTTAACTACAGAGATCATAACTGGGTAACTACTGTAGCTAAAAATTCATGACTTAAGTATTGCTTGCCCATTGATCGATTTTAAATACAGTGTCCCCACTTATCCTTGAGAGGTATGTTCCAAGACCCCCAGCAGATGCCTGAAACCATGGATAGTACCAAACTCTATATATACAATTTTTTTCCAATACATACATACCTATGATAAAGTTTAATTTATAAGTTAGGCACAGTGAGAGATTAACAACAGTATCTAATAATGAAATAGAACAATTATAACAATATACTGTAATAAAAGTTATATGAATGTGGTCTCTTTCTCTCTCAAAATATCTTATTGTACAAATTTAATGCCTTTTCCATCTTAACTAAGCACTTATCATGCACTGGCCATAACTTTTACAGTTTGAGTTTGGCAGCAAAACTAGCATGAATTTCTTTTTCCTTTTTTCACAATTTCACATTTAGAAGATTCATTCTTACCATAGATCTTAGCAACCTCAGCATACAAAATGTTTTTCTTTCCTTATTAAGTCGAGAACTTCCACCTTTTCACTTAAAGGAAGCACTTTACGGTTTCTCTGTAGCATACCCTAGTTGCCAGCATCACTACTCTTGAGCTTTGAGACCAGTATTAAGTGAAGTAAGGGTTACTTGAACACAAGCACTGCGATATCCAAAACAGTGGATCTGATAAGCAAGATGCTACTAATCGGTTGATGGGCAGGCTATGCTAGACAAAGGGATGATTCATGTCATCAGCAGGATGGAGTGGGATGGCAAGGTATTTCACCACACTATTCAGAATAGCAGGCAATCTAAAACATATGAATTATTTCTGGAATTTTTCATATAATATTTTTAGACCATGGTTGACCATGTGGGTAACTGAAACTTCGGAAAGCGAAACCAAAGATAAGAGGGGTAACTATATATATATACCACATATTCTTAAGATGAAACAGTGAAGCCAGTTATGAGAATTTCCCTGGCTCTTCTGCTGAGTGACTCAAGTAACAGTGATACTTTACCCCCAACACCATCTACCATCACCACACACCACTCAGTATGAAAATCAATCACCTAAGGAAAAAAGCAAAAATGCAGTGAACACCTGTGAGGGTAGAGGCCAGGAATGTATTCATACATTTATGGAGAAAAAAAGCAAAACAGAGCAAACAGTTGAGCTATATCCTTCTCTTCCAGGGACCTCCTCTTACTCTGGGAGACAATAGCAGTTGTAAGAGGAATGAGAGGCAGAAAAAGAGATGTAGAATGGAACTGGAAGAGAGAGAAAAAGAGAGCAAGATAGGAGAGTAGAGGACATGAGCAAGCATAAGACTATTCTAATCAAAAATAGGTTCTGCTGAAGTATCTTGTAAAATAGTATTACAGTGACCATTTTCTACCTGTGTATATGTGTATAAGTACATATTTTCCTCAAAGGACTGATGAAGAAAAAAAGAAAAGGTGACACCTGAATAAATCAATTTTTCTGTTTTTATAAAATTGTCTGAGGGATTCTTTAAAATTGGGATTCCATTCTCTAATATGTTTTTGAGGATCTTCTATATGCTATGTGTGATAGACCAATGATTCTCAAACTTTACGGAACATGTGAATTCCTTGGGGATCCTATTAAAATGAAGATTCTGATTCAGTAGGTGTTGGGTGAGACCCAAGGTTCACATTTCTAACAAGCTCCCAGATTCTGTTGGTATATTCAGAGCCTATCTTCCAGTAGCTGACAATTTGTGCTGCCCACCAAGAAGCTGATATGTCTAGTGATTCTTCATTCTCTATTTTCTGCAGTTAGCAGTGTGATATACTTTGGATAGAATTAGATCTGCATGTGGTGGGTTTTTTTCTTTTTTTTTTTTTCAAAAAGATATTCTTCTCCTCTGATTAGACACTCAGTTTCTCCAATATAAATTCCATTGTAACAGTTACAGCTGTAATGCACAGATATCTCCCTTATTAATTAATAGAATTTTCTCCTGTAGTGGAATGTTTTTATGCTTGAATGCTCAGGGGGATCCAGAAAGTAGTCTTTGGCAGCAAAAAGTGGCAGAAATTCCATAAAACTCAGCAAGAGAAAAAGGTTCCCATCTGAATCTTCCCCTAAGTGACTCTGACTGTATTAAACCAGTTAACCTCTCTGGGCCTCAGCTGTCAAAGTTAAGCGTTGTCCCTTCCAAGCTCTTATTCAAAATAATTTTAAAAGAATGAGAAAGAGAAAAAAAGAGGTAGAGAGAGTGTACTTTGTCTAGGCTACAAGCCTTGGAAGTGTGGTCGCTATATGGTTCTTGACTGATACGTGCGTGGCATTTAAACTATTTCTATTGATAGGAACTCTTCTTTGACTTTCAAATGGCATTTTTATCAGGAAAACATACCAGAGCAAGTTAAAATCTGCCCTGAGAAGAATGCAGGTGTATTCTGTGATTATAATAGCATTAATGACTCAGAAACAAAAAACCAGACAGTTCTAATGTCTTGAAGCTTTATTGACAAAACAGTTCACACCTAGTGCTGGTTGTTTGCTAAAAGTCTGGACCAAATCACTGAAGCTTTAAAAACTAGATCACTGCAGTCTTCCCCCCGAGGCATGGACATGGGTAATTATTATGGTTCATGCCACAGCCAAGGACTCCATTTCAATCCTAGCTTGGAAAGGAGTTGTTTTTTTGGTTTTGTTTTTTTTTTCGTTTTTTGTTTTTTGGCGCAGAGTAAATATACTTTTTGCATGTATTACTATAAACTCATTTAAAACATAAAGGTGACAACATTAAATATTACGGGTTCTTTATTATTTTCTGAATTTTGAATTAAGATTTTCTGCCTTCACTGGGGGACATGAATACCTTTTAGCAAAGAACAGCCTGTTTAAAGTCTACAGGTTTGTTCATTTCATATTTCAGGATGTTTTTCAGCCTCAGATTCAAACCAGGCTTACAACCAAAGCAATCAGTCTTTCCTGAGCTCATGCATTATTATCCGTTACACAAAAAGCATAAGGAAGCCTATGAGTTATCTGTTGCCACGTGACAAATTGTCCTAAAACGCAGCAGCCTAAAACAACAAACATTTATTATTTCACAGCTTCTCTGGGTCTGAATCAAAGTACGGCTTAGTTGGGTCCTCAGGCTTTGGGTCTTTCACAATCTGCAGTTGTCTCAAGGCTTGACTGGGAAGAATCCCCTTCCGAGCTCACTCAACTAGTGGTTGTTGGCAGGATTCACTTCCTGCCGGCATTTCTTATGAGTTCTTCCTCCATGGCTCCTAGCCACATATACCTCTCCCTAGAGCACCTCACAGCACAGCAGCCTTCTTCGTCAGAGTCAGCAAGGGAAAGGGCAGGAGAAAGTGCCAGCAAGAAAGTGAGTGCTAATAAGACTGAAGTCACAGTCTTCTGTAACTCAATCACTGAAGTGACAGTCTATCACTTTTGCCATATTTTGTTCATTAGAAACAAGCTACTAAATCCAGCCCACAGTCAAGGGTGTGAATGCCAGGAGTCTGGGATCATTGCAAGCCATGTCAGAAGCTGCCTACCACAATCTGTAATTAAATTCTCCCTGAAATGATTCCATCCAAAACTTTAGAGTTAAATCTAGAATATTAAATGGTTTCAAAAGCAAAATATGAGTTAAAAAGCAAAATGCACCCACCTCCCCAGCGGTGCAGGAGCCTGGATGACTCACTCAGATACGTATCCTGATGGGTGTGGTTGAAACAGGCAAAGTACTGTTCGAAAGAAGAACCTCACAGCTTCTAACAGCTCGTTTTGAATGAATGTACCCTTCTCTTCTTCATGGATATGGAACTTCTAAAATGCTATCAATCCTCTCCAAAACCACTCATAAATAATTATGAATATATACTCTGATTTTCAGACTTTTTAGTTAAAATCCTGCTTTACTCCACTCTACAAATAAACAATATCCATGGAACAAAAACTTTATGAGCAAACACAAAAACTCCCTTTATTTTTGCAGATTAGCATGTATCCACATGCCTGTTATATAAAAGAAATTTAATAAACACTGTTCTTGCCTCAACGTGAACTTTTGTCCTAGACATCTGTAATATTTGTGTGTTTGTTAGGGAATCATGGAAAATGTTCTCCATCTCTCTCATAGAAATCTCTGTTCTGTTTCAGTCACATTTTTCTTCCTACAGCCTATTCAAAAGCCTGCTTCCTAGTCATCATTTTTGTGTTTAAATATGTTTACATCTTTTGCCTCAAAATTCTACAGGGAGACGTGCTAAATATAACCTAAGGTTACAATAAATAAGTTGTGTAAGACCTAAAATTTCAGAGGCCATAAAGTCCAACATGAATTTTCATCAGTTCTGAGGAGCAGTTATCATGATAAGGGGCAGAATAGTGATTTGTTTTTCGACAAGGAGGCAGTAATGAAGTAGAATAGCACTCTAAGGGAAAGGGAAAAGAGAAAGGATATATGAGCAAAAGTAGAAAATCACCATGAGGGTGGAAACCAAGAAATTGAACAACTAATAAAAACAGATGGTGACATGTAGGGAGCGCCACCAGCCACATCCAATCTCCCCAAAAGAATATTCTGATGGCCCGATTGTGACTTAACCAGAGGGAAAGAATAGAGAAAAGGCTAATGCAGCTGTTAAAAGGAATAACCAAAATCCAAAGCAAAGGGGTTTTTTTTTCCTTAAAGAAAATGGTAACGGACCAAATTTAAATTGCTTTTTAAAGTACATAATACAGCTCTGTATAGAGAACAGTACATTTTCTCCTAGGTTCACTCTCCCCCAGAATTAGCTTCCAGATTTTCTCAGGTGTCTCTGATGCCAATAATAAAAACCTCTGTGGGCCTATTGAGTGGGTAGTAGGATAAATGGGTGCCTCAGCAGCCAGGTAGAAGCCAGCCTCTGACCTTGGGCCTGGAGCATCCCCGGGAGGCTGGGCTAATTCATGAAGCAGGCAGCAGGCAGTGAGAGTTGGGGAAGCCCTTGGGGGGCTCCCGGTCAGATCTGGTTCCCTTTACCATGATGTACAGAGGAGGAAAAAAAAGCATTATGCTCATAAGATTCCCTCATATTCAGCCATCCATTTACTAGTACATTCTCTTGACATAAGTAGCCTCACTAAATTCCTCTTTCCTCATCACTGACTCTAAAATGACAATTTAAGGATTATCCTTTCTGCCACTTACCGTGAAACACAGCTCCAGATCAGTTTGTTGTAGATTTCTGAGCTTAACCACATAGCTCGCAACTGAGTGGATAATCAATCATTCTATGACTAAATCCATCTGGAACAAATTTGAAGCAGTGGCCATGTAGGTTTCTTCTGAAAAAAAAAAAAAAATTAAACTGAAACCAGAGTTGATCTTTTCAAAGGTTCAGAAAAAAAAATACATATACAACTTAGCAATGACTTTTCCCCCCAGGAATCATGCATGCTCTATTAGTAAGACTTGTTTTGCCCTGGACCCATTTTGCATTTCATTTAATCTGTGAAAGAAGTGGTCCTCAAATGCTTTGGAGGAGAGTCCACTTCCCTGAGAATGAGGTCATGATCCCTCCTTGGATAGAAGGAAAGGGGGACATTGTGTGGACAGGTTGTCACCATAACTTCATGCTGATCTTAAATTCCTAAACACACAGGACTCAACAGAGTCCTGTGGAACTAAAAGAGCCCATTTCTGGCTGTTCTTGCTAGACCCACTACTTTTTTGCCCTGTAGACATTAAAGGATAATTTAAGTATCAAGAGCCTTGGCTTTTAAGAATTCTACCTATCTTATCCTCAGTAGACTCCAAATTGTTTGTATTAATTTAGGATATATTTTTCCATGTATACCCTGAAATCTGTACCATTCACACATTCATTTATTCAATTTTCAGTCACTTTTTCATCAATTCATTCATGCATCAATGCATTCAGTTAATATGTGTTCAAACTGTACTAGATGCGTAGACACACCACCTTTTTTTTTAACATCTTTATTGAAGTATTATTGCTTTACAATGGTGTTAGTTTCTGCTTTATAACAAAGTGAATCAGCTATACATATACATATATTCCCATATCTCCTCCCTCTTGCGTCTCCCTCCCTCCCTCCCTATCCCACCCATCTAGGTGGTCACAAAGCACCAAGCTGATCTCCCTGTGCTATGCGGCTGCTTCCCACTAGCTATCTATCTTACATTTGGTAGTGTATATATGTCAATGCCACTCTCTCACTTCATCCCAACTTACCCTTCCCCCTCCCCATATCCTCAAGTCCATTCTCTACGTCTGCGTGTTTATTCCTGTCCTGCCCCTAGGTTCTTCAGAACCTTTTTTTTTTTTTTTTTAGATTCCATATATATGTGTTAGCATACGGTATTTGCTTTCCTCTTTCTGACTTACTTCACTCTGTGTGACAGACTCTAGGTCCATCCACCTCACTACAAATAACTCAATTTCGTTTCTTTTTATGGCTGAGTAATACTCCATTTTATATATGTGCACATCTTCTGTATCCATTCATCTGTCAATGAACTCTTAGGTTGCTTCCATGCCCTGGCTATTCTAAAGAGAGCTGCAATGAACATTGTGGTACATGACTCTTTTTGAATTATGGTTTTCTCAGAGTATATGCCCAGTAGTGGGATTGCTGGATCATATGGCAGTTCTATTTTTAATTTTTTAAGGAACCTCCATGCTGTTCTCCATAGTGGCTGTATCAATTTACATTCCCACCAACAGTGCAAGAGGGTTAACTTTTCTCCATACCCTCTCCAGCATTTATTGTTTGTGGATTTTTTGATGATGGCCATTCTAACTGGTGTGAAGTGATACCTCACTGTAGTTTTGATTTGCATTTCTCTAATGATTAGTGATGTTGAGCATCCTTTAATGCGTTTGTTAGCAATCTGTACATCTTCTTTGGAGAAATGCCTATTTAAGTCTTCTGCCCATTTTTGGATTGTGTTGTTTGTTTCTTTGATAATGAGCTGTGTGAGCTGCTTGTAAATTTTGGAGATTAATCCTTTGTCACTTGCTTTGTTTGCAAATATTTTCTCCCATTCTGAGGATTGTCTTTTCATCTTGTTTATGGTTTCGTTTGCTGTACAAGAGCTTTTAAGTTTCATTAGGTCCCATTTGTTTATTTTCGTTTTTATTTCCATTTCTCTAGGAGGTGGGTCAAAAAGGATCTTGCTGTGATATATGTAATAGAGTGTTCTGCCTATGTTTTCCTCTAAGAGTTGTATAGTGTCTGCCCTTACATTTAGGTCTTTAATCCATTTTGAGTTTATTTTTGTGTATGGTGTTAGGGAGTGTTCTCATTTCATTTGTCTACTTGTAGCTGTCCAGTTTTCCAGCAGCAGTTATTGAAGAGGCTGTCTTTTCTCCATTGTATACTCTTGCCTCCTTTATCAAAGATAAGGTGACCATATGTATGTGGGTTTATCTTGGGCTTTCTATCCTGTTCCATTGATCTATATTTCTGATTTTGTGCCAGTACCATACTGTCTTGGTTACTGTACCTTTTGTAGTATACTCTGAAGTCAGGGAGCCTGATTCCTCCAGCTCCGTTCTTCTTTCTCAAGATTGCTTTGGCTATTCAGGGTCTTTTGTGTTTCCATACAAATTGTGAAATTATTTGTTCTAGTTCAGTGAAAAATGCCATTGGTAGTTTGATAGGGATTGCATTGAATCTGTACATTGCTTTGGATAGTATAGTCATTCTCACAATGTTTCTTCTTCCTATCCAAGAACATGGTCTATCTCTCCATCTGTTTGTATTGTCTTTAATTTCTTTCATCAGTGTCTTATAGTTTTCTGCATACAGGTCTTTTGTCTCCTTAGGTAGGTTTATTCCTAGGTATTTTATTCTTTTTGTTGCAATGGTAAATGGGAGTGTTTCCTTAATTTCCCTTTCAGGTTTTTCATCATTAGTGTGTAGGAATGCAAGCGATTTCTGTGCATTAATTTTGTGTCCTGCTACTTTACCAAATTCATTGATTAGCTCTAGTAGTTTTCTGATAGCATCTTTAGGATTCTCTGTGTATAGTATCATGTCATCTGCAAACAGTGACAGTTTTACTTCTTCTTTTCTGATTTGGATTCCTTTTATTTCTTTTTCTTCTCTGATTGCTGTGGCTAAAACTTCCAAAACTATGTTGAATAATAGTGGTGAGAGTGGACAACCTTGTCTATTTCCTGATCTTAGAGGAAATGGTTTCAGTTTTTCACCATTAAGAACGATGTTGGCTGTGGGTTTGTCATATATGGCCTTTATTATGTTGAGGTAAGTTCCCTCTACATGTACATTCTGGAGAGTTTTTATCAACAATGGGTGTTGAATTTTGTTGAAAGCTTTTTATGCATCTATTGAGATGATCATATGGTTTTTATCCTTTGATTTGTTAATATGGTTTATCACATTGATTGATTTGCATATATTGAAGAATCCTTGCATTCCAGTGATAAACCCCACTTGATCATGGTGTATGATCCTTTTAATATGCTCTTGGATTCTGTTTGCTAGTATTTTGATGAGGATTGTTGCATCTATATTCATCAGTGATATTGGCCTGTAGTTTTCTTTCTTTGTGACATCTTTGTCTGGTTTTGGTATCAGGGTGATGGTGGTCTCATAGAATGAGTTTGGGAGTGGTCTTCCCTCTGCTATATTTTGGAAAAGTTTGAGAAGGATAGGCGTTAGCTCTTCTCTAAATGTTTGATAGAATTCGCCTGTGAAGCCGTCTGGTCCTGGGCTTTTGTTTGTTGGAAGATTTTTAATCACAGTCTCAGTTTCAGTGCTTGTGATTGGTCTGTTTATACTTTCTATGTCTTCCTGGTTCAGTCTCAGAAGGTTGTGCTTTTCTGAGAATTTGTCCATTTCTCCCAGGTTGTCCATTTTATTGGCATATAGTTGCTTGTAGTAATCTCTCATGATCCTTTGTATTTCTGCAGTGTCAGTTGTAACTTCTCCTTTTTCATTTCTAATTCTATTGATTTGACTCTTCTTTTTTTCTCGATGAGTCTGGCTAATGGTTTATCAATTTTGTTTATCTTCTCAAAGAACCAGCTTTTAGTTTTACTGATCTTTGCTATTGTTTCCTTCATTTCTTTTTCATTTATTTCTGATCTGATCTTTATGATTTCTTTCCTTCTGCTAACTTTGGGGGTTTTTTGTTCTTCTTTCTCTAATTGCTTTAGGTGTCAGGTTAGGTTGTTTATTTGAGATTTTTCTTGTTTCTTGAGGTAGGATTTTATTGCTATAAACTTCCGTCTTAGAACTGCTTTTACTGCATCCCATAGGTTTTGAGTCATCATGTTTTCATTGTCATTTGTTTCTAGGTATTTTTTGATTTCCTCTTTCATTTCTTCAGTGATCGCTTGGTTATTTAGGAGTGTATTGTTTAGCCTCCATGTGTTTGTATTTTTTACACATTTTTCCTGTAATTGATATCTAGTCTCATAGCGTTGTAGTCAGAAAATATACTTGATACAATTTCAATTTTCTTAAAATTACCAAGGTTTGATTTGTGACCCAAGATATGATCTATTCTGAAGAATGTTCCATGAACACTTGAGAAGAAGGTGTATTCTGTTGTTTTTGGATGAAATGTCCTATAAATATCAATTAAGTCCATCTTCTTTAATGTATCATGTAAAGCTTGTGTTTCCTTACTTATTTTCATTTTGGATGATCTGTCCATTGGTGAAAGTGGGGTGTTAATGTCCCCTACTCTGATTGTGTTACTGTTTCCCCTTTTATGGCTCTTAGCATTTGCCTTATGTATTGAGGTGCTCCTATGTTGGGTGCATAAATATTTACAATTCTTATATCTTCTTGGATTGTTCACTTGATCATTATGTAGTGTCCTATTTGTCCTTATAATAGTCTTTGTTTTAAAGTCTATTTTATCTGATATGAGTATTGCTACTCCAGCTTTCTTTTGATTTCCATTTGCATGGAATCTTTTTCCATCCCCTCATTTTCAGTCTGTATGTGTCCCTAGGTCTGAAATGTGTCTCTTGTAGACAGCATATGTATGGGTCTTGTTTTTGTATCCATTCAGCCAGTCTATGACTTTTGGTTGGAGCATTTATTCCATTTATATTTAAGGTAGTTATCAATATGTATGTTCCTATTACCATTTTCTTAATTGTTTGGGGTTTGTTATTGTAAGTCTTTTCTTTCTCTTGTATTTCCTGCCTAGAGAAGTTCCTTTAGCATTTGTTGTAAATGCTGGTTTGGTGGTGCTGAATTCTCTTAGCTTTTGCTTGTCTGTAAAGGTTTTAATTTCTCCATTGAATCTGAGTGAGATCCTTGCTGGGTAGAGTAATCTTGGTTGTAGGTTTTTCCCTTTCATCACTTTAAATGTGTCCTGCCACTCCCTTCTGGCTTGCAGAGTTTCTTCTGAAAGATCTGCTGTTAACCTTATGGGAATTCACTTGTATGTTATTTGTTCTTTTTCCCTTGGTGCTTTTAATTTTTTTCTTTGTATTTAATTTTTGACAGTTTCATTATTATGTGTCTTAGTGTGTTTCTCCTTGGATTTATCCTGAATGAGACTTTCTGCACTTCTGGGATTTCACTGACTATTTCCTTTCCCATATTAGGGTAGTTTTCAACTATAATCTCTTCAAATATTTGCTCAGTCCCTTTCTTTTTCTCTTCTTCTTCTGGGACCCCTATAATTCAAATGTTGGTGCATTTAATGTTGTCCAAGAGGTCTCTAAGACTGTCCTCAATTCTTTTCATTCTTTTTTCTTTATTCTACTCTGCCATAGTTATTTCCACTGTTTTACCTTCCAGATCACTTATCCGTTCTTCTGCCTCAGTTATTCTGCTATTGATTCCATCTAGAGAATTTTAAATTTCATTTATTGTGCTGTTCATCATTGTTTGTTTGCTCTTTAGTTCTTCTTGGTCCTTGTTAAATGTTTCTTGTATTTTCTTCATTCTATTTCCAAGATTTTGGATCATCTTTACTATCATTACTCTGAATTCTTTTTTAGGTAGACTGCCTATTTCCTCTTCATTTGCTTGGTCTGGTGGGTTTTTACTTGCTCCTTCATCTGCTGTGTGTTTCACTGTCTTTTCATTTTGCTTAACTTACCGTGTTTGGGGTCTCCTTTTTGCAGGCTGCAAGTTCATAGTTCCCGTTGTTTTTGGTGTCTGCTCCCAGTGGCTAAGTTTGGTTCAGTGGATTGTGTAGGCTTCCTGGTGGAGGGGCATGGTGCCTGTGTTCTGTTGGATGAGGCTGGGTCTTGTCTTTCTGGTGGGCAGGACTGTATCCAGTGGTGTGTTTTGGGGTGTCTGTGATGTTATTATGATTTTAGGCAGTCTCTCTGCTAATGGGTGGTGTTGTGTTCCTGTCTTGCCAGTTGTTTGGCATAGGGTGTCCAGCACTGTAGCTTTGCTGGTCATTGAGTGGAGCTGGGTCTTAACGTTGTGATGGAGGTCTCTGGGAGAGCTTTTGCCGTTTGATATTATGTGGAGCCAGGAGGTCTGTCGTGGACCAAGGTCCTGAACTCAGCTCTCCCATCTCAGAGGCACAGGCCTGACACCTGGCTGGAGCCCAAAGACCCTGTCAACCACATCGCTCAGAAGAAAAGGGAGAAAAAAAGAAAGAAAAAATATAAAATAAAACAAAATAAAGTTATTAAAATGAATTTTTAAACTTATTAAAAATTAAAAAAATTTAAAAATATTAAAAAAGGAAAGAAGAGAGCAACCATACCAAAAACAAATCCACCAATGATAACAATCAGTAAAAATTATACTAAAAAAAAAGTCCAAAAAAATGGACAGACAGAACCCTAAGACAAATGGTTAAAGCAAAGCTATACAGACAAAGTTACACAAAGAAGCATACACATACACACTCACATAAAGAGAAAAAGGAAAAATATATATATATGTCTATATATAAAAAAAAAGGAAGAGAGCAACCAAATCAATAAACAAATCTACCAATCATAATAAACTCTAGATACTAAACTAAGATAAACATAAAACCAGAAACAAATTTTAGATGCAGCAAGCAAACCCCAAGTCTACAGTTTCTCCCTAGTCCACCACCCCAATTTTGGGATGATTCATTGTCTATTCAGGTATTCCACAGTTGAATGGCACATCACGTTGATTGTGGAGATTTAATCCGCTGCTCCTGAGGCTGCTGGGAAAAATTTCCTTTCTCTTCTTTGTTCCCTCAGCTCCTGGGTTTTACCTTTGGATTTGGCCCTGCTTCTGGGTGTAGGTCGCCTGAGGGTGTCTGTTCTTCGCTCAGACATTACAGGATTAAAGGAGCAGCTGATTCGGGGGCTCTGGCTCACTCAGGCCGGGTGGAGGAAGGGGTACGGATGCGGGGCGAGCCTGCAGCGGCAGAGGCCGGTGTGACGTTGCAATAGCCTGAGGTGCGCCATGTGTTCTCCCAGGGAAGTTGGCCCTGGATCCCGGGACCCTGGCAGTGGCGGGCTGCACAGGCTCCCGGGAGGGGAAGTGTGGATAGTGACCTGTGCTTGCACACAGGCTTCTTGGTGGTGGCAGCAGCAGCCTTAGCATTTCATGCCCGTCTCTGGGGTCCGCGCTGATAGCCGTGGCTCGCGCCTGTCTCTGGAGCTCGTTTAGGTGGTGCTCTGAATCCCTTCTCCTCGTGCACCCCGAAACAATGGTCTCTTGCCTCTTAGGCAAGCCCAGACCTTTTCCCGGACTACCTGCCGGCTAGCTGTGGCACACTAGCCCCTTCAGGCTTGTTCCCACCGCCAACCCCACTCCTTTCCCTGGGATCTGACCTCCAAAGCCCCGAGCCTCAGCTCTCAGCCCCCGCCCGCCCCCGGGTGAGCAGACAAGCCTCTCGGGCTGGTGAGTGCTGGTCGGCACCAATCCTCTGTGCGGGAATCTCTACGCTTTGCCCTCCGCACCCCTGTGGCTGTGCTCTCCTCCATGGCTCCGAAGCTCCCCGCTCCACCACCCCCGTGTCTGCCCGAGAAGGGGCTTCCTGGTGTATGGAAACTTTCCCTCCTTCACAGCTCCCTCCCACTGGTGCAGGTCCCGTCCCTATTCTTTTGTCTCTGTTTTTACTTTTTTCTTTTGCCCTGCCTAGGTACGTGGGGAGTTCCTTGCCTTTTGGGAAGTCTGAGTTCTTCTGCCAGCGTTCAGTCGGTGTTCTGTAGGAGTTGTTCCACGTGTAGATGTATTTCTGATGTATTTGTGGGGAGGAAGGTGATCTCCACATCTTACTCCTCCGCCATCTTGAAGGTCTCCCCACACCACCTTTCTTGCAAGGACTTTTCAGTCTATCTGAAAGGGGTTAGATAAGGTCAGATTTTTAAAAATTAGATACATAGATAGAGAGAACAAATTGGTGGTTGCCAGAGGTGGGGGGTGGGGGGTGGGCAAAATGAGTGAAGGGAATCAAAGGTACAAACTCTCAGTTATAAAATAAATAAGTCATGGGGATATAACATACAGCATGGCAACTATAGTTAATAACACTGTAGTGTATATTTGAAAGCTGCTAAGAGAGTAGACTTTAAAAGTTCTCATCACAAGAAAAAAAATTCTGTAACAATGTATGGTGATGGACATTAACTAGATGTATTGTGGTGATCATTTCACAATATCCACAAATATCAAATTGTTAGGTTGTACGCCTGAAACTAATATGATGTTGTATGTCAATTATACGTCAATTTAAAAAAGAAAAGAAAAGTAACCAACACAAATAATTCAGCTCAACAATTCAAGTCAACAAAACCCTCCTTGAGGGCCTCAGTCCCCATGTAGTCAATGGTAGTTATGGTTACCAAGAAGCACTGGAGGGGTCCAAAGGAGGGATTGGTTGCTACAACCAAGGGCCAGTTAGGGCTTTGTGGAGGGAGCAGATGTGATATGGGTCATGAAGAATGAACTGGATGTTAATAACCCTGAGAAGAGAAAGGCAGGCTTTGCTGGGTGGACACCCTGTATACAGAGTAATGGGTTTGGGGTGAGGGAAAGAGGGACTACTATAGGGGAAGCAGGAAACAGGATAGGAAGGTCATTGGAGGAAATTTATGTAGAACCCTGAATTCTTGTTAAGCCATTTAGATTTAGTACTGTCAAAATTAGTGAAAGATTTTGAGCAAGGAGTGACCTAATAAAAATGCTACCTCCAGATAGTTGTAGGATAAGGAGGAAAAGTAAGCATACACATATTGTTAAATGTATTAAATCACCCTAATAGGACTTGGGTGGGGGACTGGGACAGTGAGGGCATATGTCAGTCTGACTGACTGAAAATTGAGTGAGTTTCTCAAGAAAGAATGATACTAACTTTCAAGTTAGTACATATAGTAACGATGCTAATAAGAGGTATAAAAAGGTAGTTGAATCCATAAGGACTATTTTCAGAATCATAATAATAATTTAATAATTTGTTTAAAACTACTTCTAACAGACACATTCATTATTTTTGTATGTAAGTGCTTCTCCTGAGTCAAATGATGATTCTAAACAAGTTCCACTCCAAGTAGGGTCAACAGTTTATGATATTGTTTAGCAATACATTTATTCATAGGCATTACAAAGGTAAACATCAAACTTGTAAATTAATAACATGTTGGTGTAACTTCATCTTCTGCACCCAGTGAAATAACCAGTTAGGAGCTAAGTAAGCCCTTAAAGGATCTTCTGGCCAATCATCCTTTCTGCTTCGTGCCCACATCCATTAAACAGTAGAACGTTCGTTAGTCATAATGTATGACCGAAGGAATATGGAGCAAGTCTCTAACCATAAACTGTGTTTAAACATAGACCTTTAAGAGTTTCTCTTATCTTAACATGTTTAAGTCTGTGACACTGCAATATGCAATGAATACAACCTAAGCAGACTCATGCCTTAGTTAAAATAAGGTTTTGCAATTACAGAAAATTATGGCAAGAGGCAATTATCCATAGGCCCACTCTCCCCTGTGAGTCTCCTACCATCCATTTTGCAAATAAGCATGAACTAAGGGAGTAATCTGTTTATAAATAGAGGAGAGCAACAAGTTCTCCTGATATGTCTAGGGGAAATGCATTTTCCAGTTAAAAATTATCTTTGTTTAAAAATAAGAATTTGAATGGAATACAAAAAGGGGAACGGCAGTTTTGGAGTGGGGGTGAGGCTAGACTGCTAAGCTAATAAAGCAAGAACTTAAGAATATAAGAATATATAGTTTAGCCTATGGAATAATCCAAAGGAATTTTAACTAGACTTAGAGATCACTTCACTAAGTCTTGATACTCTTTGTTTTGGGGGGGGTGGGGACATTGTTTTGTTTCGTCTTTGCTTTTGTTTTTTTGAAGACCTACCCAGAGCAAGAATTTTGCAAAGGCAAAACACCTGGTTTGTTCATTTATTGATTTATTTAAGTGTCCATTCTGGAACACTTCATAAACAATAGTCAGGTCTATACTTTTCTTCTCAAGAGTGGGGTCTGCTGGAGATGATGTGTTAGTTGTCTAGGTTTGCTTTTTAATTTTATGTTGGATTTGGGAATAATAAGATGGGGGGAAATATTTTAACAATTGCTCTGTTACTTACAGTTCGGGAGATAGCACAAGACCACAGAGGTATCCTGTAGCTGGATCCCTAAACATAATTTCAAAGTGTGAGATTATTCAACAAGCCTGAGTAGAGTAACTACTGTGTGCAAAGCACAGTAGGTGTTGAGAATACAAAGATGAAAGCTTATGGTGCCTGCCCACAAAGCGCTCACAGTCTGAGCAAGTAGACAGTAACAGCAATGTGAAATTTTGAGTACCGTTTCAGAAACTTCCCAGAGAAGGTACTACCAGGTGTCAGTCTTGGGAAGTTGTGGGAATTAGCCCTTAATGAACTGGGGGAAGGAAAGGAGGGAAAGAGAAAGAGTGTTCTAGGCAGAGGGAACAGTATTTGCTAAGGTCGTTAAGTAGAATACAGAAGAAACAAGTGTTCTGTACAATTCAGTGAGCAATACAAGATGACAGGTTAAAGTCAAATAATGAAGGGCCTTGCATGTCATGTTAAAAAGTTTGGATATCATCCTGAAGATAGTGGGAAGTGGCATAATCAGCTTTGCTTACAGAAGAGGTACACACATCATTCGCTTTTAAAACTTATTTCTGAGTTCTAAATTTGTTAACCCAATAAGATAATTTTATTGTAGTTAATTAGGACTGGTTTTATTCTTCATTTATACCAGTGCTACAAAGGCAAATTAAGTATGAATTTCATTATAAAAATAGTACAGTTCTGTTTGTAAGTTTAAATCTTTATCAAACATAACACAGTGGGGAAAATACCTTAGCTCAAGGAAAAGCTTCTATAAAGTCAAAACCAGCCTTAAAATTCCACTCGGCATGTAGTCATTGTTCCAGGCCATTACGATTTTATCCACACAGAATATAACTGTATACTCTTAAAGCATTTTTACTACTTGAGATTTGTTCCATCTTAAAATTTGTACTAAAACTTACTGGAAAACTAGTTTGAAAATAAAATTGTAACTCAGCCTTTGCAGAAGCTACGAGAGGTTCTACACATTTCCCTTATTTGGCATAGCATCCCCTATTATATTGTATTGTAGAAATATAATATATATTATTATATTATATAATATAATTGTAGAATATAATTGTAGAAATATAATTGTAGAAATACTATGGAAGCATTGAGTGTTATTTATCTTAAGTGTTTTGCCACTTTATAATATAATAGTGCTAGAATTTTCACATCAAATCTAATGGAGAGCTCAACTGGTACCTTTAACAAATTGAGGCTATAAAATTATATAGGCCACTGATGTGTGCCTAGGGATGGATATTCAGCTGCTGGTTTCCTAGTGGAGAACGCCAGAATTCAGTGATCGGAGAAAAACTTGTTTAGGATCCTAAGCCACACAGAGTGCCAGAGGCACCCCTTCATCCTTAAGGTGAGTCTAGTTAAGGAGAAGAGGGGTGGGGGAATAGCTGTCCAAGATCTCTCCAAGGCAGTGGATTTTCCACAGATAGCAAGTATGCTGCTCTTCCTCTTCCTTAGCAAGGATAATCTGTAGATAGAGCAGTCCCAGAGGTCAGTTGGACAAGCTGCTTTCTGCAGTTATCTTACATTGGCCAAAGGAACCCAGGAAAAGAAACTTAAAGAAGGTGGACGTGAGCTGGACCTAGAAGGGGAATCTATCCTGTTAAGGTAGAAGGGTTGGAGAGAGGATTACGGTCAAAGGCAGACAAGTGGCAACATATGTCTGCACATGGCAGTATATTGCCTGGCTGATATGGAGGGCCATACAAGATGGCACTGATGAAAGGACTAGTGTTTAGATGAAACTACCTGTTATATTGCAGTGAGGTTCATCCAATTATACAGGACCTTCTGCCTTTTACTGACATCTATGTGAGTAGTCACAGGATTAGGTGGCTGGTGTTGGGGTTCTGGGGGCCTGTATAGCAGCCCACCTCCCTGAGGAGATGAAGACGGTGGGGACAGCCTGCTGAGCTCCTGAGGGGTGTACTGGAGAGTCATAGCACTGGGCTAGGGAAACAGCACTCACAAACCATTGCTGAAGCAGCAGTGCCCAAGGCCTGCACACCAGTAGGAGATGGTCCTCACCCTACCTTGGATGTGGCAGCAGTCAGAATTCTCAAGGTAAAAGAATGGTCTGCCCAATTGAGGTGAACTTGAGAAAGGGCAAATGCAAAAGCAAATACTGAAATAGGAAGAAGGAATCAGAAATGCAGGATGGAAAAAGGTGGGATAATAAGACAACAGAGAAGGAAGTCAGCCTTGTCACCTGCTAATTTGTCACACTGCCACCATAAGCATAGTGTTTTTCCTCAAGCTTTAAATTCTTTAATTTTTCCTATTAATTTTCTCTGTTTTACCTTTAATATGGGAACAAGAATCTATCATATATACATATATAATTTTTGTAAGGCCATAATAAAAGCATTTGGAGGTCATTTGGTTTCCAAAAAAACCAAAATTAATTTTCCAAAGAAAATTTTTCTAATATGCCATGAGTTTTTACTATATTACTAGCATAGCTTTTTTTCTTTTTTTTTTTTTTTGCGGTACGCGGGGCCTCTCACCGTTGTGGCCTCTCCCGTTGCGAAGCACAGGCTCCGGCCGCGCAGGCTCAGCGGCCATGGCTCACAGGCATGTGGGATCTTCCCGGATCGGGGCATGAACCCGTGTCCCCTGCATTGGCAGGCGGACTCTCAACCACTGCGCACCAGGGAAGCCCCTACTAGCATAGCTTTTAACAAACAAGAATTGGCTCCAGATCAAATCCTCCTGTGTGATATGATTGAATGGGTGCTTCACCAACTACAAATGATATAGATCACTATTATGTTTAGCGGAGACTCCTCAGACCTGCTCATTTGACTCATTTACATGCAGTTTTTCCCACTACGTTTGAAAATATTCCCCATCTGTTCTCTAGTTCTGATTTATAATTTCATCACTGTCTTGAAAGATGATGACCATAATATCCTTGACATAGTCAATATAATAAATAAAAATTGCTTCTGAATTTTACACTTTCACAGCTTTTTCATAGCTAGAACTTGTTCACACAAAAGTTCTCAGAGTTACACTTAAGTTCTAATTAGAGCTCTAGTTAAAGCTATGTTTGCTAAGTAGTCTTCATAAGCATTAACATTCCATTTCTGTGTCTGGGTCCTATTGCCACCAACTGTCCTTTCATATCACAAAATATTATAAAATGCAAAAGATTCTAGATTCTTTTTGTTTTGCCAGATCACATTTGTGTGAATGTTTGCAATTTCCCTAATGAGAAATAACTTTAAGAAAGAAAGGCTGATTTTGCCTGTTCTTGCATCCATTCATCTGGAATACGCAAAAGCAAGGGAAGTCATTTGATGCTATGGTTGTTCCTCATGATTGGATTTCACTGTCACACTCAAAATACGACACTGAGCAAAGAAACCAAGATAGGATGTGTAATTACATGCAAGGACATAGAAAACTATATTAAAAAGCCCTGCCTTTCTGCAGTTTTCTTGCTTCCTTCCACTTGTCTATAACAGAAGTACCACCCTTACGTATAGCAAATTCACAGTTTTGTTAAATACAATTTATTGAGCCCTAGTGTCAACCAGGTACCATTTGGGGTGTGTATTACTTCAGTTAGTCCTCACAAGAATATTAAGAAATGCATATTATCCCTACTTGACAGACATGGCAGTGAGACTTGGAAAGGTTAAGTGACTTTCTCCCGACACATACCAAAAACACGGTGTTGCTTGGGTTTGAACTGAGACTTATTTGACTCTAAAACTCATGATCTTACCCACTCTTCTGTCTCAATCATATTTCATATCTTTCTGTCAGGGAGTTGTATAAGAAAAAAATTTATTCTGTGGTTCTCAGACTTTCTAAAAAGGTCAAGTCTTCCTGTAAACTCTAATTCTTGGTATAATAAACTCTTGGTATAATAAGGCTAGAAAAAAGGCTAGCACAAGCAAATAAAGAAGGAAACAACCTCAAATAAAATAATTTAGAACTTAAAAATACTATGCAGTGAGACAATATTATGGTTGTTCTAATTATGAAAGCCATGGAAAGAGACCTGTAGTTGAAGGTCACTGACAGGACCTCCTTACATCTACCTGGCAGCTTCACAGTCATCCATATTGAGCACATATGTGCCTGAAGCCAAAGGTTTTCATTTAAAGGTTTCCACAAACAAATTATTACATTTCTAGGGAGAAATAATTCTAGGCTAATTTTAAAATTAACAATATGAATTGCTCAATTTTTCCATTTTCTTCTAAAATGAAAACTTGGAATATGATGGACTCTACGGATGTGCTCCATGCAGTAACCATTTTAAGTATATATAACAGATCTAAGAACATAGACTTTTTTTTTAATCTGTTTATTCATGCCAAGAAACTCTCTCAAAGACTGCCTTAGTTTGGCATCTACCTTTAACACATCAACTACATAACTGGCACACGTCCATCTCCCTTTGTACTCTACAGACAGAAACCATGTATGGGGCATGTTTCCCCACAAGATTTTTTTCAGAGTTTATGCTGCCAAACAAGCATTAAGCTAGTCTAAATTCCGGGCAAGTATGTAACTTTACAGGCACACAGTACTGCACCAAAACATTGAAGAGAACTTTCTATTCATCCCACTCTGCTAACAGAGCCATTCAATCCTGTCCAGAAAGATGAGTCCATTTTAAACCCTCCTTTGATTCTACAGATTAGGAGGAGGGAGAAGTTACTGCTGAAAAATGAAAAAGAAGGGAAGAAGAAACGGTCATGGCCCCCAAGAAGCAAGAGCATGTTTTTCAGGTTTCCCAGGTTCCAACATTTTGTGTTAGAGAGGGCAGAAGAGATAAGAGCTGGAAAATGAATCCTTTTCACAAGTGTTCAGGATTTCAGCAAAGTGAGCTTTAATTTCAGATTTTTTAAACTGAAAGACATTTCAGAGAATATACAGTCCAAATGTATTTTTGCTTCTAAGAACTGTAAGGTAAAATGCCCCAAACTCATTTAAAAGTCCAAAGACTATTTTATATGCTAGCTTGAGAATTCTTTAGCATCAAAACTCACCAGGTCATAGTTTTAGGAAACAGTATTTTCTTTTGTCCCCTATTGCCTTTAGGTACTCCTCAAACTAATACTCAGGAGTTATTTGAATGCTATTTCTTCACATCACTGCAAGTGTTTTAACACAGGGGCTGGGAGATATCCCACAGCCTATGTACATCAAACACAATTTATCAGCAAATTAAATTCAAGTATGCATGATAATTCATGAATAATTTGAGGGAAATAGTAACTATAGTATCAGTTTGGAACAAAACCAAAAAGTCAAATCTCACTTGGTTTAATGGCATATGAAACACTTGGGCACAAGCTGATAGTTGCTTGCATTTAACATTTTGAACACCAAATAATCTTATGCCTTAATATGATGAAGCCTGCAGAGTCCCCCTTCCTGAAAAATTCTTAATACTTACAAGGAATAATAAGTCTAGGATTTCTTAACTATCTCCTTGCTCAAGGAAGAGAGAGAGAATAAATAACCACTTAGGATGAGATCTTTCCTTGCTATGCTTTATCATAGAGTGAGTTTTTCATATGTTAGAGGAAAAATTATAAAAGTAAGCATCACAATACATATTGTATATATACAAAGATATATGTATGTACACCATATGTCAAAGAGAGAAAGTATAGATATTCAATCTTGTTGAATCTTCACAACTTTCTATATTGGGGTGGATGCAGCATCTATTTTTCAATGTTTTTTAATCAAGTTTTCAAACTTGAAGTTGAAGGTATGACACAGATTCAGAAACTGTTAACATTCTGCCATATTTGCATGCAGTGCTTTAGCACCATCTTTAAACACAGGTAACTGGTCAAATCCCCACACACACACACTACTGGGATTCACATTGCACCATTTGCATATTTCCAGTGATAGGAACCTCATTATCTCCTAATATATTAAAATGTCCAATGACCACAACATTTTTTTCTTTCACTGAACTAAAATCTGCCTTTCTTTTTACCTGCTTATTCTAGTTCTGCTCTTTGGAAAGACATGGTCAAGATCTTTTCCTCCTTCTCTAAACAGCCTTTCAAAATCCTCAAGTCCACTCTCACAACAGACTAGCTCAGATACAAATCTCATCTTGTAAGTTGAGTACAGTCAGGGGGGTGGGCGGAAAGATAGGATGATGTAAGGAGAGGAGGGACTATAGGCCTTCTTAAGGGTTGGCCTTTTTCCCCACAGGTTTTGATACGTAACATTTCCATTTTCATTCAGTTTGAAATAGTCCTAAATTTCAATTTTGTTATCTTCTTTAAATCATGAGTTCTTTTGAAGTGTATTTCTTCTTTTCCAAAAGAGAGGGATTTTTTAGTTTTGTCATTGTTGTTGCTGTTTCTATCTTATTTGCATTGTAGTTAGAGAACAAAATCTGTATATTGCAATTTTTGAAGTTTATTTAGACTTGTCTTAAGACCAGAATATAGTCATTTTATTTTAATATTTCCTCAATACTTGAAAAGGTTATGTGTTCTGTACAGTGTTCTGTGTATGTAAGTTCAGTTTTTAATCATGTTATTCATGTTTTCTATTCATTTCTGAAAATGTAGGTTTATTCTTTTAGTTACTGGGAGAGATATGTTAAAATCTCTTACTGTGTTTATTCATTTTTCCCTTTAGTTTTATCCATTTTTGCTCTATCTATATTGAGGCTATGTGATTAAATGAAGTTAAATTTAGAATTTCTACATTTTCCTGGTGAACTAAACTTTTATCATTACACAGTACTACATTTTATTCTGTAATCTTTTTTCCCTTAAAGTCAACTTTGATATTGCAAAGCCAACTTTCTTTTGGTTAGCGTTTGCATAGCATATTTTCCATCTTTTTTCTTTAATCTACCTGTGTCCTTATATTTAAATCATTTCTCTTGAAGCAACGTATTTGGGTTTTGATTTTGTAATCAACCTGAGAATTTTCAGTTTTTATAAGAGCATTTAATTCACTTACCTTTAATGTAACTATTGATATGTTTAGGTTTAAACTACCACTTTACTCTCTGCCTTTTTTGTTCATTCTGCACATTTTAGTTTCTTTTTCTTTCCTTTCTTGCTTTCTGTCTAAAATGATGTACTGTTTTGTACTATTCCATTCTCCCCTGTATTAGATTTGCAGTTTTATACTCTTTGCTGTTCTTTTAGTGTTTCCCTAGGGAATACTTTAACATGTACCCTTGACTTATCAAAGTCCAAAATAAATTGGTAGTTTTACCTCTTCCCAGACTATAGAAGGACCTTAAAAAACTTAAACTCCATTTACCTTCCTGCCAACCCATGTGCTTTATTCCCATGTATTTTAATTCTAATTTTTTATAAATCACAAAACACCTTACTATTTTTGTTTTATATAGTTGGTGTTCATTAAGATTTACCCACATATTTATCCTTTCATTGCTTTTCATTTTGCTGGAATTTTGAATCAGAAAGAGACAAGAAATAGGAATTTAGTACAAATTTGATGAGTCACACCCCTCACTCCCTTCATACTACTATCCATTTGGAATTCAGAAAAATATAAGGGCCCTGAGGCATATGGGGAAACATTGTGCAGAAACCTCATAAGTACGATGTAATGAAATGGGCAGGAAAATACACACAAGAATGTAACATTCTCTGAAGGCAAGAGGCACAAAGATACACTTTATTTTCAAAGTCTTAGGCAGTTAATGATTTGGAGAAGTATTGCCAAGTTATACTCAGCAAATTTAGTAGTATGCCTCAATTTAATGGTCACAAAAGCTGTTTATTGTTGAATGAACAACAAGTATAATGTTAATTGGTCTCATACAATTAGGAGGTCACCAGGCCATGCTTGTTATAATTGGCATTGCCACAGCCAGGGGCTTATGTGACCTCAAGTGATGATTGGCCTGATGGAGTAAGCCAGGAATGTGTGTGCTTTGGGCTAGAGAGACTGACTGATCTGACTGTAAGGCCTCAAGGACGGGGACCAGGAATCAAGCCACAGTGCTCACGGAGGGCATGGAGGACTCAGTTGAATGTTCTCAGTCTCCATCCAGTTCATCAGTCTCCAGGGGTTTGATCTGGAGCTGGGGATAGGAGGGAGGTGGGAGGGGCATGGTGAAGCAGTGGAGCACCAGGAAAACACAATTGAAATATCAATGCAGAGGCATCCCCTAATAAGATGGGATCATAATTCCTCTGAAGGCCATCCAGTTTGAAGTAGATGGCCAGCTTGTATGGGATGGGCTTCAACTTGCATACAGTCTTTAATTCCTGGTGCTCAGCCATCCTAGAGCAAAGGCTAATGGTGCTGCTTATTTCAAAACACAGTTTTACCTCTACAAGGGTGTAGATTGATGATTGATTGTAATATCATTCCAAATACCAGGGTCATCCTTTCCCAAACATTTTTTAATGGATAATTAAGTTTAAGAAGAAAGAAGGGAGTTTACCTGGGTATGACATATTCTCAGAGATGCCAGAGAACACTCCTGACAATTAACAATCATTTATCAGTAGAAAATGTCTTTCCCTTAAGATTCTGAAAGCAATAAGCTTCACTTTGCCAGTGTGCAAAAAGAGGGGAAGAATGAGGATTAAGGTCTTTGTGTCCTTGCTTTTCTCTGTTTTAGCCTATGATTGGTCCATTTGGTTTGTGTGTAGTACAGAGTAGTCACGAGTTGATCGTTCATGTTCACCAGTTGGTTTTCTCCCCCACATTCATGAACATTTAATATGAATTCACGAGGTTAGACATGAACTGTATGTCTAACCTCATCCAATCATCTTGCAAACGAACACCACTAGCCACAGAGGAGACTAGGTGAGAGAGGGTCGATGTGCAGTGCAAATCCATCATCACTGCTGGTGAAGCAACTGCAAGTACATGTAGCACGATTTTTCCATACGGGAACAGCGTATTTCAAGGTTCTGTTAGAACACAGTGCAATGTCAAGGACTTCCAGAACACTTGATTCACCACTCTCTAAAACAAAGAAATTAACTATCAGGGAGGCTGATATTTGTTGATTTGGGTGATATTTTTGTTTATCATTTAAAGCACACCGAACTATTAACAATCTGTTTGGCCAGAACAGATAAGAATTTAGAACTATAAATCTACTGCTGGCCATCAACGAAGTCAGTCCTCTTTTGTTACTTAATATCAGTATTTACTTTCTCCTCTAGAACTGCTTAGCTTGGGTGAATTCTAGCTGATAATTTCAGAAGGGTGAAAAGCTAACTAGAACTGGGCATTTTGCCCAGATAAATCTGATTCCAGTACTATGAAAGAAGCAGCAAGGGAAATAGAAAATTTTGACAAAAATTGTTGATAATTGGCTAAGGATTGAGGAGGGAAACAAAAGATTTGGAGAGCTATGAAAGTTATTCTAATGTAGAAGAAAGATGCAAGGGAGGAACCAACGCCCTAAAGATTAACAATCTTCTCTTTAAATTTGAGAAAAATTACGTATTTATATAATATATATAAGAAATTTATATACATATATGACTACAATGAAACTCCTGCTATCCCGAACTCTTAAGAAATAAGCCTTTCTGGAAACCTAAATTGCAGAAGCAAAATAGAAATCTTAAGTTTGAATCTCTGCTCTGTGTGACCTTGGGCAGGTCACTCATCAACCTACATTTCAGTGGCAACTCCTGCCTCACCCAAAAATTGTGGATAATGAAACCATTATTCCACAGGGTTGTTACTAGGATTAAATCAGAGGCCTGTAGATCTAATTTCCTAATCAAATAATGGATGTTTAAATACTGTTAAATATTTGCCTATTTTTATGCCAGTTAATTTTAGAATTTTAACAAATTTGTATGTGAAATTATATAAAATATTACACACCTTCTCCTTAATCAGATTTCAATCAACATAATTTAATGTCTTGATTACTCAGGTTATCATTATTAATAGCCATTAATGGATGAGGCAGTGATAAAATAGCAATGCCTCAGCACTTGTTGAAATAGTTGCTACCTTCCAGGATTATACTGAAAAATAAGATTAATATCCTAAATAACTGTAAGATCTTCACCCAATGAGTCCCTTTTATTCAAAAAGTTTCATAGATGAAGTAGAAAGAGTACTTTGCTGGGAACTAATTTATTGTCCTGTCACTAGAGAAAGGAAGAAAGGAAGAGAGAGAGGGAAAGAAGGCAGGCAGGCAGGCAGGCAGGAAGGAAGGAAGGAGGGAGGGGGAGGGAGGGAGGGAGGGGGAGGGAGGGAGGGAGGGAAGGAAGGAAGGAAGGAAGGAAGGAAGGAAAGGAAAGAAAGGAAGGAAAGAAGAAAGAAAGAGGAAGGGAGGGAGGAAGAAAGGAAGGGAGAGAGAGAGGAAGAAAAAAAGAAAGAAAGAAAGAAAGCAGCCAGGAGTAAAGTAGCTCATCCTTATAGCAAACATGAATCTTGACCTTTTTTTTTCCTATTTTACTCCATTTATGAGATTGAATTAGTATGGTTGGGGAAGACACAAAATAACATTTTAGACCCACACAGATCAAGAAATAGCAGCAACTTGAACTTAACCACTACCTTTTCTTTACCATCAAATAATATTTACAAAGCATGCACAGTGTCCAACTCAGAACTAGTCAAGATATGGTTATTTTACTCTAAGAATTTACGGTCTGGAAACAAAAAGATTTATTTTGAAAATTCTGAACTTTTTGAAATCTGTGCATTATCATTAAGGAAGACAGTCTATTTTACAGGTGGAGAAACAGAGAGAAAAAGAATTGATGCCATGATCACAGAGGCAGTGACAGAATAAAAATAATAAAAATAATAATTATTTTTATTTTTATTATTCCTATTTCAGGAATAATATTCCTATTTCAGTGCATTATCATCAAACACACCATCTGGTCAATGGTGGCTTATTCCAAAGTAGTTCTGAATTATTCCCTAAATGTAAAGCAGCACAAATTAGAAAAGTTTAAGTGGTAATCTAAAGCATTTAAGGTACACAAAGTCTTTGCCCAGGAAAACACAGTGAAGTGACTCCATGTCGTGGTAAGTTATCAAATTATGGAAAGAACATAGCAGAGATTAAAATGTTGCATAAGAGAGAGAAAGCAGCATGAGTCAGGGGTTTGGGAAATATGAGTCAGACTGAAGGGCAGGAGCCAAACACATAGAGAATGTGGGCCTAAGCAGGGACTTAGTGGACACGACAGAGATGTGGACACAGTTGCCTCCATTAACTTTGAGAGAAACCCAAACATGCAGTTCCATAGACTGGGGATCATTGTGATAAAGGGGCTAGCAGTGAGAGCTGAGCGAAGATCAGCTGGATTATTTAACGCAATGAGGATGCCAAAGTCAGCAAGAGAGGGACCTACAATAGTATAAATCACTAGTAGGGAGAGTGTGGGCACATTTCTGAAAAATGAGGAAATCACCAAATATTGCCATTAGCTATTCTTAATGCATTAGAATGATGAAATGTGAGTTGATTTACGTGTTGTGATATTTTAGGAAGCACATTCTATTATTTTGTACTTTGGTAATGTTTCCATTAGGCTATGTCTACATAGTTCAGAGCTGCTTCCTGTGGTGTGCAATCCAAACTCTAATTGCACCTATAAGGCCTTGAATTTTGCTCATGACTTGAGCTACCATTTTATGAGCACCTTCAACCAGGCACTGCACCAGACTCCTCATACACAGCACCTCCAGCCGTGCTGATTCCAGCTATCTGCCATTCTTCTCATGCAAACTGCTTTTGTCTTATCAGCGTTTTCTAATGTGATCTCCCTTCTGCCTAGAAATAGCCTCCTATTTCTGCCAATCCATGTACCTTACCTTCTTCAAAATGCAGCTCAAAATTCACCTCCTCAGGCCAGCCTTCCACCACTGATGCTGCTGTCTTCCTAGCTTTGCACTTCTCCACTCCATTGCTTTACAGCCATTTCCATTTACTGACATCTTGCTGTGTTTCTTACGTCTTGCCTGTTACTCAGCCTGGTAAATGTTTAGTTCCATGAGATAAAACACTGATCCTACTTTCTTTAAACTCTAGGCATCAGTTCTTAGCAAACAATCTTGGTTCATTCATCCATTTATTGAACAAATATGTTTCGAAAACCCACCCTGTTTCTTGTACTCTGCAAGGTGCTAGGAATACAGAAAAAAGTAATACATAGTCCCTGTCCTCAAAGAGCTTGGGTTCAGGGCCCAGGGAATGTGTTAACTGTCTGCCTAAAGAACCTAGTGAGCTTAACTGTCAAGGATAACTTACAGATAGTTTAAAAACAAAACAAAAACGCCTCTCGCCAAAGTACTGTTTCCTAGATTATCAGGAAAACCATAGCTGATGTGAGTAGTTTCCATTATGAATAAAGAATTGCTTTTGCTAATACAGGTATTCCCACCACGGAGGACTTTCATAAACATACCTGGGGGAGCCAGGTCTTCTGGTGCATCTGCACAGAGATGGATATTCTGCTTTGAGTTTCTAACATAGGAGTATATTTTAGTGATTTTCTTATCACATGATATTTAAGACATAGAAATGCATACAAGTAGAAAAGATAAGCATAAAAGAGTTTAACAATGTAAAACAGTTCTTACATGATTTTGTATAGATGTGTGAATAAACAGCATCTCAAATTACAACTTTCAAATTAATAAAACCGTGTTATTTAAATAAACCAATAAATTGATGGCATAATTGAAGATAGTTCAAAGAAATCCAGTCAATCTACACAACCTTCAGCATTAGATAACCTGCTAAGAGCAAAGAGGATAAATATTCTAAACTCGAATTGGAAAAGCCATAAATGAAAATGTAGTCTGTTCATTTACTAGCAGATCCAGCTCAAGGTATAAGATGAAGCATCCATTCAACTCCTTTGGAATAATTTCTTGAAGGGGATTTCATGCAACTGTGTTTTATTGAATTTCAGGGAGGTTTCCCATCTGAAAGAATTAAAACTAAAAGTGAATCCAAGTAAGTAGAAAGTGTATTTAAAATACTACCAGTCAGGGACATCCCTGGTGTTCCAGTGGTAAAGAATCCACCTTCCAATGCAGGGGACACGGGTTCGATCCCTGGTCAGGGAGCTAAGATCTCACATGCCGCAGGGCAACTAAGCCCACGTGCTACAACTATTGAGCTCGTGCACCTCAACTAGAGAGGCCGCGTGCCGCAAACTGCAGAGCCCATGCACCCTGGAGCCTGCGTGCCACAGCTAGAGAAAAGAAAACCCATACACCACAACTAGAGAGAAGCCCGAGCACCACAACAAAAGATCCTGTGTGCCGCAACTAAGACCCAATGCAGACAATAAATAAAATATTTTTTTTTGTAAAAAAAGCTTATTCTATAAAATAAATAAATAAAATAAAATACCACCAGTCAATCCTAGGTGAGGTGAGTCCTGTTGCAGTTTTGTTTGTTATTGATAGAGAAAGGAAAAGAATATAGTGGCAGTAGAGATAGTGGTATTTTATTTTATTTTTTATTAAATTATTTTAACTCACCTAATAGTTTTATTAAATAATCCTCCTTAGAAGGCAAACAGACCTGGTTCTTAAAAAGGAATAGGTCCAGGGAGCATGGCTTTTATGTTTGAAATCTATTTAATGATATATTAATTCCACTGGAAATGTTAGCCTATTAATCAAAGAGAGAACTAAATGACAAAAAATAATAGGAAGGAAATCACATCAGGAATGCGATGGGGTGGAGGCAGTTTGCAGAGGGATGTCTCAGAAAGAAAAGCCACAGTCACTGGTGAAGCCTCCTTTAGAAAATGTAGCAGCCAGCCTGAGCCCTTGATCTTCTGCCAGCATGTACCAAGGAAACTTGCCACATCTGAATCTCACATTGCCGTATCTCTCAGTGCTATTATCACTGCAAATGCTGGCAGATGTTCTTGACATAAAACAATATGAACTCTGCTGTCATTTCTGCATTAGCGGGTCACAAAGCTCTGAAGAAACCCCAGTAGACATGTTTTCATCAAGTGCATACGAGAAAATAATAAAAGACACAAAAAGGGCAGATAATTTCAAAGCAAGATTGCTGTACCTCTGCATAGTACCTGAAAAGGACAGAGTTGTAATCACCGCTTTGAAAATAATAGTAATAATGATAAAAAATTTCAAAACAAAAATAAAAAACAATAAGAAAAAATTCACCAAAACTTTAAAACCAGATAATAAGAATTATGTAAGTAGATGCTTTTATAGGTTATTATCCAATAAACAGTCATACATCCCTTGAGTATTCTTTATCTCCCCTCCCTCCTTCTTTTGGAGAGAATCTCTCTTATCATTTCCACACCCAGCTAACTAAAGCCGATATCTGAGGGCAACTCTCTTATAACCTGAGCTTCCTACATTATTACACTGGGTGTAATATTACAGGGTGTAATAATGTGCATTTATGTGCACAGTGCAGCAGTTATGTTTGAAAATAAAGAAAGATGAAACACACCAGGGGCTACTCTCTGAGCTTCTTAAAGGGAAGGCAGGATTTAAGGAATAAATTCTAATTACTGATGATTCATTTTTGGTACTGATTTTTGCCCCACTATTTCTTCCAAAGCACCACCATGGGTCTGCCACAGTGATGATCTAAACACCCCTAAACCTTTCTCAGTTTTTATGCAAAATTTGTCATCTAGGAATTACAAATTTTAGATATTTTTTAATGAAGCTTAGAGTCTTCAATTGTTGAAGAATGCCAAAATTTTATAATCCTTTCATCTGTGCTATTTAAACTCATAATATGAGAGATTTGAATGAATGAAAGGTGATATGGATAAGGCAAAATTATATTTCACTTATAAATTACTGTAATATGAGAGACACACACAAGTGCCCATCATATTTTGATCTCAAAGAAATTTGTTATAACAAGTTCATATTATGACTGAATATTTTTTACTTTTCTGGAACTATAATCTACCTACTCCTTAAGGTACATTTAGTAAACTATTACAAGAAGTGAAATGCTTTGGGAAAATATGTATTTTAAACTACACCAGCCTATCTCTCCTAGAGGAATGTGATTAAATTGAATCCTTTTTATTTTGAAATTTGCAATGAAAAGTTTATACATTTATGTTGTGCTAAAGTTTACCAAAAAATAAAAAACAACAACAGCAACAGGGAATGCATAATATTAAAGTTTGATTTTTACCTAGTTATTGGGAAGATTTTTAGAGATTAGTTACTAGAAATTATTTCAAATGTCATATACTGGGTGGAAAAGCAAGTATCATACAATTTATTTACATTTTAAAACAATACTGTATGCTCTAATGGGTGCATAACTGTATAATAAAAGTATAAAAAAATCTCAGGGAAGGATTCACACCTACCAGGATGGTAGTAGGTGGGGGGGTAAAGGGATGAGGATGCAGTAAGGCTTTAGGTACATCTCCAGTGTTTCATTTCTTAACAAAACAAAATGAGCTGAGGCATGCATGGCAGAATGTTAGCATTTGTTAAATCTAAGTGGTACACACTGACATCTATGAAATTACTTTTTGAACAGTTGAAATAATGTATCATTTTAAGCATTTCCAATATAACAGTATTACAGAGTAAAAACCTGGTTTCTTTAAGAAAAGTATGATGGCAAAATGGAGGAACTATCAACATCTTCACAACCGACTCAAACTATTTTTGTGCTGTGTGTCTTTAACAGACATAGATGAGTGCACTGCAGGGACGCACAACTGTAGAGCCGACCAAGTGTGCATCAATTTACGAGGTTCCTTCACCTGTCAGTGCCCTCCTGGGTATCAGAAGCGAGGAGAGCAGTGTGTAGGTAAGTACAACAGTGCACTAAGCCAAGTCCTGTCTGGAGCATCTTAACTGTTTAAACCTCAGGCCTTTAAAACAAAGCACTCATCTTTATTTGGAGAATGATAGTGCTTATTTTTTCATTGACTACCAATCCATTTTCCATGTTAACAAGAAAAAAACTAGCCTTAAAGGTTGAGCATATTCTGGGTATCAAAGTTTTGGTTACATGTTAGACTAAGCAAAAGCAGAAATTTGGGGTGTGAATGAGACCACAAAAGCAACCGGGAAAATCATTTTAAATTAGTTATTTGGTACCCTAGCACTAAAACACTGGTGCTATGGGCTTCATTCACTGGTTGTAGCATAGCATAGCTTATAGCGCAAATGGTGAGGTTCAAATCCCAGCTCTACCCCTAACCCACTTTGAGACCTTCGGCAAGTTACTTAAATACTCTGTGCCTCACTCTTTTCCTTTGTACTATGGAGATAATACCAGTCCCTATCTCAGGAGCTCATGTGCAGGAGTGCTTAGAATGGCTCCTCGTTCTGGGTTGTATAGCTGTGTGCCATCGTTATGTAATGAGTTAACAGACTCGTACTAAACATTCTTTACGTGGCAAGTGAGTGCAGTGCTAGGGATGCAACACATGTGCCCTCCTTGAGAGCTCTACTTGAGCTCTCTGAGGACAGGGGCCAGGACTGGTTTGTGTCATTGTTGTCTCCCCAGTCCCTGAAGAGTGCCCACCAAGTAGGTGCTCAATGCATGCTTTTTGAATGACAGGAAGAACACGATATGGGGAGGCCAACTGGCAAATGAGAAGTAAACTAAAGTGTTCAAGTAAACTAAAGGGTTCAATCTTGAGGCCCAGCACTAGGATGAAACTCTGTAATTGACTCCCTCTGTCCACTGATTTACATACCACCTCTTACCATAAGATCAGTGAAGAGTCCTTATTTTCTCTTAGGAACAGAGGATAATGATGTGGGGACAGGCAACCCAGCACCAATTTTCACCTGAGAATGTGAGCTCTTGGTGTCAGGATGTCAACACTGAGCTCCTTATGGGCCCTGGCCCTGTTCTCCTGCCATGGGGTTGTGCATAGGTGCTGGGGCTAGCGCCCAGCCTCTGAAGAAGGACCAGGGCTTGCACTGACTGAAGCTGTGACTTAAGAGAAAATTGTGTGGAAAACTCCACAGGCACCAAAATTTTGCCCACTGTATTCGTCAGGAAAATAAACAATTGAGGGTATAAAAAGTATAGAAAAAGAAAAAACCCAGCCTACTATGGGAAGAATCAAAGCGAATGGAACTTATGGTTAGAGCCCTTTATGGTATGGCAGGAGATGTCCTTAAATTCAGATCTAGGACTTCCCTGGTGGTCCAGTGGTTAAGACTCCATGCTTCCACTGCAGGGGGTGCAGGTTCGATCCCTGGTCATCCCTGGTAGGGGAAGTAAGATCCCACACGCCACGTGGTGCCACCAAGAATTAAAAAAAAAAAATTCTGATCTAATCATGTGGCTTCCTCACTGTTCCCCTCACCCATAGAACCAACACTACATTCCTCAACCGAGCATATAAGGTCTTCCTCTATCTAGCCCTTGCCCAGCTCTATTGTATCAACACTCCTCTCCTGCCAAAATAATTACAACACTCCAGCTTTGTCCCACTAGTTACAGTTCCCCAATACATCACACAGTGTCACACTTCAGTGCCTCTACCAGAGACATGCAGTCCTAACAAACTCCCGTTCAACTCTCAAATTCTAGCTCAAGGTAACTTCCTCCGGGAGGTCTTCCATGATATACCCAAATATAATTAGTCACTCGCCCCTCTCTGCCAGTAATTCTCAAACTCTGATGTATCCTTTGTAAATTTCCAGCCTGTTATAGATCAATACTTATGTAGAGTACAGTAAGAATGTTGCAGTAACACCAAATTGTTATTCCTAAACACTTGCTCCCAATTTCTGTACTTATTCATTGCAGACTGGTCAAAATGGTCCGTGGACCCGTAGTGGTCAGCAGGACACACTTTGAGTAGAATGGTGCTCCCTCTCTCCCTTGTACACTTTTCTATTTTGATCTTATAATTCCATGCATTAATTTGTTTTCACGCCTGTTTTCCATACAAGACAGGGGTAGAATATATGTATATGATTATCATCGTTATAAACCTACATTACAAAACACAATGAAAGCAAATAACAATGGTTCAATGAATGTTTACTGGCAGAGAAGACATGCATTATTTGTTCATCAAACATTTAGTGAGGGCTGACTGTGTGCCACGTTCTAGGTATTGGGCCATCATAGTATACAAACAGATTTTACAGAATCGCAGCCCACAGAACTATTAGAAAGTACCACTTACATAATTTAGCTGTTGATATTGGCACCTGGCTGTAACACTAGGTACTAGGAAGAACCGTGCTAAAATTACTTTTAATTAGTATGAACTTTCCATTCATTCAGCTAATGTTTATTGAGCACCTACTATGCCAGACCCTGTTCCAGGTATTAAGCACACAACAGTGAACAGACAAAAGATACTTTACCTCTACCTCAAGAGGAGGAAATCTGCCTTGCATTATAGGGAGGGACACAGACAAGAAGCAAATAAACACATAATACAATGTCAAGGAGTGTCACTGGCTATAAAGAAATATAAAGCAGGTTAAGGGGGTAGATGGGGAAGAAGTTATTTTATATGGATGGACAGAGATGGCCTCCCTGAGGTGACAATTAGATCAGACACCTAAATAAATTAGGAGGGAAGCCATGTGAACATCATTACTGTTTATTTCAATATTCAAGTTAAATCAAATATATTTTGCAGCTTATTCATAATAGCTCCTTTTTTTTTTTTTTTTTTGCCTGTTTTGTGCAAGGAAGTTCACCTAAACCATCTCATGTAAGCCTCCCAACAATCCTGCCACATTGCTGATTATTACTCACAGAAGAGGAAATGGAAGCTCTGAGAGGTTAAGACCAAGCTAGTAAATGCCAGAATGAAGATTCAAACTCAGATTACCTTGCAGCCACTTGAGCACACTGCCTTCCACACTTTTAGTTATTAAAGTACTGGAAGGGTTCAGCATAAAGTTTTGTTTTGTTTCATTTTTTCCATGAGATAGTCACTCCATAGTATTACAGTGATTGTGCATAATTGTTATTTTTAATTACACATGCCATATTGGAGTTGTCACAAAGTGTAGAATCATCAATTAATGGAATTCTATTATGCTTCTAAAATAGTAATCCTACTTTGCAAGTTCTCAATTGAGCATTTTATAGTTGGAAATATTTATACGAGAAGGACACAGGCTGGAACACATTATCAGTGTGTCAGAAGGGCACTCTCAAGAAGTAACTTGTTTAGTGTCCCATTCCTTCCATAGCGTTCTTTCACGTGATTCTCACAGAAACTTCATAAGATACACACGCAGCATTACTATCCACATTTTACAGAAGAAAAAACCTAGATACTGAACATTTAAGTGACTTTGCCAAGGTCACCAGCTGAGCAACAGCACGTACCTCCTTTTATTAGTTTTACGCTACATCACTCAATTCTTCCATAGTTCTTTTCTACTTCTATCATTATAAATAAGCTTTTAGATTCCCAGCCTGACATTCTCACTTATATGTGAAATAGTTTTAATTACTTTTCCCTCTTTAAGTCTCAACCAACCCAACCAGGTTTATGAAGTCTTTGTTCTTAACATCTCATTTAACTGCAGAGGGCAGACCAAAGTGTATTTAAAGCACAGATACTCTAATTTTTTATAAAGAAAAATAATTACTTTTAAAAGGATATCTCTAGATAGGTTTTCCAGATAATGCTCTGCTGAGAACTTGAGATTAAACAGCTCAATAATAGTAATTTGGATAGTCAATAATTTGGTTCTTTTTGTGTTATACTTGATAACCTAGATATAGACGAATGTACCATCCCTCCATATTGCCACCAAAGATGCGTGAACACGCCAGGATCATTTTATTGCCAGTGCAGTCCTGGGTTTCAATTGGCAGCAAACAACTATACCTGCGTAGGTAAGACTTCTGGAAACAGTCATCCTGACTGATTTCTGTCTTCCCAAGCCACACTGCAGTATTTCCAGTTTTCTATGTTCTTGAGTAAACTGGTTTCCATCAACTTCCCTGCATAAAGCTGAAAAGACAGTAACCAATCTGGTTTTTTAAAACACATCAAGATGTGAATGGAAAAAAATGTTAACCTTGGTTTTAGTTCTCTTCTGTGAGTGTATCAAAAAAAATTTTAACTACAGATCAATTGATATACACACACCAATTAGTCAAGAGTGTGTGATATAAACACTGAAGGTGCCAAAGGGGTTACTGCAAGTTCAAATACATAAACTTTCTGCTGAAAGTGCATCTGATTTTTACATGCTTCTTCTGCCCTTTCAGAATGCAATGTCACGGCACACAATTTTAAGATTGGCATGACATGGAAAGAATCTAGTGCAGGAAAAATGCCTTTTCACAATATTTTCAGTGCCTTAGAGCATTGCAAAACTCTGTATGGGTCTCAAAGGCTTATGTTATAATTGTAATGGAATTTAACAGGACCCATTTAAAAAGTACTAAATAGCACAGATAAATCTTCACTACAGCATGCTGAGAGACCGTATTAGTATATGTCTTATATCAATTATTTATAGACTTGGCATTTTGCATCTGAACAACAATACAAGAAAATAGATACTGGAATGTATGTTTATTAGAATCATTAAATTCTTTTGGAAAGATTCATCAAACACCAAACTAACTGTCATTCCCAGAAAAAAAAATATTCTGGTATTTTTAAAAGAAGTATATGACAGATGTTTGAAGTTGTTCCAACAAATATGAAACCTGAATGGATGTTCTCCAGTGAGCTTCTGCAGAGCAAAGAATCCAGCTAGGGAATTACTCACTTATCATCGGATGACATAGGTACAAAAGAGCAAGGCTATGTTTAAAGACATAGATATATAAATGTGTATAACCTTGCCTTTCAGACATAAATGAATGTGATGCCAGCAATCAATGTGCTCAGCAATGCTACAACATTCTTGGTTCATTCATCTGTCAGTGCAATCAAGGATATGAGCTAAGCAGTGACAGGCTCAATTGTGAAGGTAAAATATTGTCCAAATAATTAGTAATCATGGTCCACTTCCTGTGATTGCTGTTGCTTTAATCCAAGTGTGTACCTGTTTACGAAAGCAAATTTTTATCCATGGAAATTCTGTTCTAAAATCCAGTTAATTTAGTTCAATTATAATATTGACTTTTTAGTATGTTTTCAAAAGAAAGGAGAAGAAACAAAATAATTGAAATATTAGTTGTAGGCTGGGTCTGATAATTAGCAAGGGTGCTCTAGTGTCTTGTTTCTCGAGTGTGATGCAACGGCTAGCAGCAGTGGCATCTCCTGGGAGCCTGTGAGAATTGTAGAATCTCAGGCCCCAGCCCAGACTACTGAGTCAGATTCTGCATCTAATGAGAACTCCAGGTGACTGGCATGCATGTTTAAGTTCAAAAATGGCTGATTGCATGTCAAGAACATTAGAAGAGAAACCAGGAGACCTGGCCCCTAGTCATGCCTGCCACTGTGTAATTCAAAAGGCATAAGACATCCTGAAGGGGATGCCATTGACACTTCATGCTCCCGACTTCCTCACAAACGCTCCCACCTTTTCTTGGGACAGCACCATTGAGAAATGCAAAGCATTCTGCCAGGGCATCACCTCTAGAAGCTAGCACAGGGATGGAACTTGGAGTTCAAAACTCAGATGAACTTGGGAGCAGAGCCACCCAATTTCTGAGAAGGCAAATATGAATCTGCATCACTGGGTGGGTCTGCCAAGCACAACATGAAGATCATCAACCACAAGCCAATTCATTCAGTCTGCTCAGCTAGTATGGTTAGTTCCAGGATTCGCCAAACTGTCAGCAATAAGTGAGTAAAACTGATGGTAAGAAAAACTCTCTGTGCTGTGAAGCTCTATGGGAAATGAGCTGATGTGGTTAGAATTTGCACTTGAGCTTCTTATAAAGTATTGTATTTCTGTTTCAGAGTATGAAGTGTTAAAAAAAAATTACCAAACTAGTGACATGTAAGTTTTCAACTCTGTCTTATTGCTCTTGTCTGGTTCAACAGACATTGATGAATGCAGAACCTCGAGCTACCTGTGTCAATATCAATGTGTCAATGAGCCTGGGAAATTCTCTTGTATGTGCCCCCAGGGATACCAAGTGGTGAGAAGTAGAACATGTCAGGGTAAGTTTACTGTTTTCATATCTGTTAAGTTTTAACCAGGAAAAGCAGGGAGGAAGTTGTAGGATTCTCTATCACAGACTTTCATTTTTTACAATTTGAGCTCTTTTTTTTCCCCTGTTGATCATGAGACATGCACATCTCATAAAGAGGATATTCAGTGTTAACTCTCTTTGAAATTTAAAGCAATCATTTTTCTTTCTTAAAATAAATAATTTTAATAAAATATTGGTATGCCTTCTATATAGCCTACATAATCCCTATGATATATATCCTCTAATCATCCACCAGAAAAGATTCAATTATTAAAATATTTCACCATGAGTTTCAGTGTAGAGCATAAGCTTAATGTGTGGTTAGGTGCACCTCAAACTGATCTGAATTCTCTAAAACACCAGGATTATAAATTGGATAGTAATTTAAGTGTTGAGAAAATCAGCTTCATGTGTATTAAAAAGTACTTGAATACTTCAGTAAAAAAAAACTATTAATCCAAAAATAGCTAATGTCTTCAGGTCCAGTTTTAAAATAAATGTTCAGGTGATTTTCACAGCTACATGTAGGTGGAAGAAGTGGCTCTCTACATGGTATGATTTCAGAGTCTTTTTGAAAGATTTGAAAATGTGCACCCTCTCCTCCCTACCTCCTGCATGTAGCTTAAAATTTCTTTAACAGGCAAAAGACTATTCAGGTAAAACTAAAACTAGATAATCCAGGAAAAATTGGTACAAACACAGGTTTACATAAAGCAATGAGAGAGTGAAAAAAAAAATGACTGAACTTGAAGACACAAAATCTGTTTGAGACCTAGCTGTATGGCATTCTATCTATACAATTTGAACAAATTATCAAACTTCTCTGAGCCTCAACTTTCTCATTTGGAAAAGGGAGTTGAGGGAATGAAATGGAATAACATACAGAAAAATTATTTATAAACTATAAAGACTGTAAAGTTCAAGATGTTTTTATGAAATTTACCCAGCAATATAAATGACTAGTAGCAAATCTTCTCTAGAAGAAGGGCAGTAAAATATTAAGAAAGGAAAAGATCAAGGAAAGGAGAGACTCAGGATTCTCAGTCTATATCATGATTTTACAGGGAAATATTAATTCACAAGAACATCCATGACCTGAGACTTTATAGTGTGCATGTGATCATTCAACTAGAATCCAACTACTAAATATGAGCATAATCAGAATGTAGTTCATTGCACAATAAACATCTTTCTACCCCTTTCCACATTACTAGAGACTCTGTAATGTTAATTGTGGAGAAACATTGCATTCCAATGGTTTTACTTTCTGAACCCTAATTGAGACTTTTAACATGAATATTACATGCAGGAAAATGTTAGCCAGTGGGATTCCTTAACCAATTTCCCTGGAGTCCTGAAACAAATGTCTATGTGTTTCTGATCATAAATGGATTTGACACCCAGCAAAAGACAGAAACAAGTTAACATTCAGTGGAATCTTACCAGCCTACTCTATTTATATCTGTTATAACGAAAGGTGAAAATGCAATGGAATTGCAAATAGGAGATTCATTAGAGTTATATCTTGAAGAATGTTTGGTTAAACCAAAACATTTTTTGTGAAAGAGACTTACCATTCTTTTAGGGTGCAAAACAATTGGTTTCCCCCACTGAAACCATTCCTTCCCAACTCTGTCCACAGATTAAAGTAAAACCAAAAGAGTCTGGATTGTTACCTTTCCCAAAAAGGTTTATTTTGGGGATGAAATAACTGTTCTCATTTCCACAGTCTTGGAAAAATTAAAACTCTGTGTGTGTGTGGTGGCAGGTTGTGGGGAGGGGAGAGGGACAGTGGGGAAGGAGAGAAACAGAGAGAGAATACACAGATACACAGACACACATTCATCAAATATTTTAATACTATTAATCATTTCTGAAAAACCTTCCAAAATGATTAAGGAGTTGATTAAGCTAGGCTCTAAATTACTGGAAGTAATAAATAAAATTATCACATAAAGTTTCCTTTTGCTGCTGTTGAACTCCATATAACAAACCAGTCTTCACTTTCCCTGTAGCTAAACAGCATCTTTATTTTTCAAAAAAGTGAAAAATATTGAAAGGACAAGTCAGTTGTGATTTCTTCTGAGGAATCTAAGTTCTTTCTTTAGCCATAGCCAGTCCAAAAGAAGATACTTTTTGTAACTGACTCTTGGAAACTGCATAGCTTTTCCAGTCTCCTCTTGGGTTCCAGATAGCTTTTGCCAGTTTGGAAGCTAAAAGAAATTTTTTTCTCCAAAGACAAGGAATGGAATTATTCTCATTTAGAGGATGCAATACCTTGCAGTGGAGAGATGCCTGTCACTAACTATATGAACTTGGATCAGCCACTTAACCCTTATTTGTTTTCCCTTCATGCCAAATAGAGATAATATATTTCTCACCATCTCCATATGGTTTGTGTGAAGAGCAACTTGGTTCAATTTAATATTTCTTAAAATCCAGGTGCCCCCAGTGCACTCATGCTAGGTGATAAAGGGATAGAAAGATGTGCACAATAGCCTTTGCCCTCCAGGAGCTTACAAGCTATAGAAGGATTAAGACAAACATGGAGATTTCAATAATGCAAAGCAAAAAGCAATAAAGGCCCCAGAAAAGGAACATGAGATATAAGAATTCAGAGAGAAGAAAGAGATCATATCCCAGCAACTAGGCCATGACTACCTGTAAATTAATGAATGAAAATATCTGATTGTGGGGAAGGAATGACTCAGAAAAGGCTTATATTGGATAAAATCTAATCACTATTCCAATGTAAAGGGAGACAAACATACATAGGGATATGGATATTAATATAATTTTCATTGTTGTAAATGTAATGGTTCTCTAGCATTGTAAACTCTTCTCTCAGATGTCATCTGGGAACTCCTAATTCCCAAATCTAAATTCAGTCTTTGTCCATCCTGGCCTTCCCACAACCCTCCTTCCAGGGACCCTCTCTAGCTCTGACCTCCTTGCACTGCCTTTTCCTGGGTTGCCTCTCACCGCTGACACTGACGGTCCCTTCCTTAATTCCCCTTCTTCCCCATGTTCTTTAAATAGCCATGCTCTACATGGTAGGATACTTCATAGCTTCCCTTCTTTTGCTGTGAACAGCTTCCTATGAACAGTGTAATCCACTCCCAGAACATTAACTATCCAGCAGCATGCTACAGCTTACTGCAACCACATACCAGCCTTTCCCTCTCTCCCAAGCTTCTGAGCCTGGCTATAAACTTCCATCTCCATAGTTTTTGTTTGCTGCTTTCTCAGCCTGGAAGGCCCTCCCCACTGCAATCTGAAAATCCCATCTAACCACCACCCTATTCAAGGCCAAGGTGAGAGGCCTCCTCCTTTTTTCAGCTTTCCTTAATTCCCCAGAGGGCAAGAAATAGTATCTTTCATTTTTATTTAAGCAAAGTCAATGGAAAGCATTTGGCTTTGAATTCAACAGATGAACAATAGGTGCTTGATAACATACCATGAAATGACACATATTAATCTGTAGAGAATGGCTCCACTACATCTGTCATGAATTAATGCAATGAACCCAGGTCCCACCAAGTCTTGTGTCTAAAAGCAAATTAAACACAGTCCAGATTCTTATACACCTCCTTCCAGTGGCAAACTGGAATCTGCCACTTACGCAATTTACTTATATCAGTAAACTCTTTGACTCTACATCTCTACAGATATAAATGAGTGTGAGACCACAAATGAATGTCGGGAAGATGAAATGTGTTGGAATTATCATGGCGGCTTCCGTTGTTACCCACGAAATCCTTGTCAAGATCCTTACGTTCTAACATCAGAGAAGTAAGAAAAATCAGAACTTTTGAAACTGAGAATCTTTTGGTTTTACCAAGCCTAACCGGTGAATACTTTTGTTTGTCTCTGCAGCCGATGTGTTTGCCCAGTCTCAAATGCGCTGTGCCGAGAACTTCCCCAATCCATAGTCCACAAATACATGAGCATCCGATCTGATAGGTCTGTGCCATCTGACATCTTCCAGATACAGGCCACAACCATTTATCCCAACACTATCAATACTTTTCGGATTAAATCTGGAAATGAAAATAGAGAGTTCTACCTAAGAGTAAGTATCCCGAGGGCAGCCTTAGCTGTTGAGAAAGTTCCAAGTTTGTTGTTGTTGTTTGGTAGTAATTCACATAGAAAGAAAGCTAACATTTAAAGAGTTTTTTATGTGCAGGCATTGTGTAAGCCCTTCCAGTGTGCATTATCTCATTTAATCCTCTTGGTAATGCTTGGTCAGATTAATATTTATCTCCATATTTTACAGAAAAGAAAAGTAAGACTCAGGGAGATGAAGTAGCTTCTCTAAAGTCACTCAGATAAAAGTTGCACACTCTAACAGAGTTGTGTGTGACCACCAAAACACAAGCCTACACACACACACACACACACACACACACACACCTCAAATAGATACCACAGATCAGTGATAGCTATTTAATTGTACATAGAAAAAATAATTCCTGGAGAGCTTTTCAAAAACGCTGAATTCCTTATTGTTACATTCGCAAGATTATTTACATCTGCACCAAAACTAACACTCAGAAGTATCTGAGAAGTGACCCCAACTCCCCACCCCCCGCACCATGTGTACAACAGATAGTTGTACCATTCTTGCAAATTTCCAGGCAGGCAATGTGAGGTGAGGTGACGTTTATGTTTTCCCTTTCTTTCATTGCCTATATGAAATCTTTCTCTGAATTCTGCCATTTCTCTCTCCACAGTGTCCCCTGGGTTATCTTTGTTTCCTTGTGTCTCTGCTTCTCTTCCTTTAAAGATGATTTTGAGATGAACCTATTAAATTGTTATTATCTGAACTGTGTGAAATTCATTTAGAGTAAACTTCTTACAGATATCTAGTATATCTCAAATTTCTCTTCCTTTAAACTGGCTCTTAGCACCTCTCTAATCCCTCCAAGGGCTTCCCAGCAAATCTCCCTGACTCCAGTGCCTCAGCCTTCCAGTCCCCCCTGCAAAATCTTAGCAAGTTCATTTTAGGTTAAAATTCCGACATATTTCAAATACGGCTCACCACTTCATGTGAAAATGATGGCACCCCACCAAGCAGTTTGCAGGGTTACGGTAAGTCTTTCACGCTAAGGATGTTATTCATCCAGTTCCAATTTTCTCAAAACTCCTTTGGGCACTCTTCATTTTTAATCAGACTTTAAGGTCAATATTTCATTTTGAGAATATGAAAAGTAAATTGGGAAATTCATCCTCGTGGTAAAGTTTACAGATTTTTAATGTTTACTCGTTTATCCTGTTCTTTGATATATTAAGTTCCTTTCCAGCTCCAGAATTATGTGACTCTGTTTCTTTGCCAGTAAATTAGAAATGATTAATCTCTCATGACCAACTTCTGAAGAGAAAAACCCAACCCAAAATACAATCTATTACTATTCTTTTTTCTAATAACTAAAAATAAACTTCTTTAACATTTGATGTTTAAATTTGAGATATACTAGATATCTGTAAGAAGTTTACTCTAAATGAATTTCACACAGTTCAGATAATAACAATTTAATAATTTTAACCCAAAGAAATAACATTATTTGTAACCCATGGCAGTAAAATAGGTTCATCTCAAAATCATCTTTAAAAATAATTTTCCATTTTGAACTCTTAGCCATAATTTAAGAAAATAAAATTTCTTAGCAGAATCAACAAAGAGTTAAGCAAAGTACCTGTATGTTTTTATTTTTGCAATAAACATGGCACTTTTAAATTTTTATGATTCATATCAGTGAACTTATTGACTTGATATTTTCAGATATAAATACAGTGTTTTTCTCAAGTAAAATCCTTTTTTATGAATGATATAAAACATTGCCAATTTTGATAATCCCAGAATTAAATACTACTATTTGAAACCAAAAAAGCATTTAAAATAGGAAGATATTTCAAGACTATTTATTATCACATAATTCAAAAAATAGTTGTATCAAATCCTACAAAATTTTTCCACTGAAATTCCACTTGCGCAGAGGGCATTTAATCATAAGACTCCATCAGCAGGCCTTAATTAAGCACCTATTATATACTCAGCTTCATGCTAGGTGCATGTAATACACAGTTCCTTACTTCAAAGAGCTTTAAATATTACTTTGTGGCATAGTTAACATCTATGAAAAAAGCAGAGGACAAATTTGTGTTTAACTCCATGCTCCAAGACATCAAAGAATTAACGTGGGCTGCAATAGTCAAAGAATGTTTCTTGAGAAACATGAGGCTGGACCTTATCCTTGAAAGGACCTGTGGGATATAGGATTTTATTTATATTCCTTTTGGGACAATACTGAGAAAATCTTCTTCCCTAGAAAAGGGAACATATTAGAAAGAAGTAATACATGAAATTAAAGGTAGAATACCATCCTCCACCCACACCGACCAATATCTATCCTTCCTTACTGAGACTTATTTTTCTTCACAGCCCTTATCACCACCTTGCATAGTATTTATTTGTCTGTGTCACCTACTACCTACTAGAGTGTGAGTGTAATAAACAGAGACATTACCTGTCTGTTCACTCTTGTATGCACAGCACATAGAATGAATGGTACCTGGCACATTGCAGGTGCTCAAAAAATATTTTTAAATGAATACATTAATTCAATCAACATCTTCAAGGTATCACTGTTACCTATAAGAGGCAAGCACCATGCTAGGTTCTAGAGACATAGCAGTGAATAAAAGCAAGCCAATTCCTACCACAGTGGGGCTTATAGTTGAGACATCAAACAAGTGTTCACAAGTATGCTGAGCGTTACAACTGAGCACTGCAGATTGTTCATGAGTACACCACAAGTTAACCCCTAACCAAGGCAGCAGTGGTCTGGGAGATTCCTAGAAGAAGTAGATTTAAGCTGAAGACTAGCAACAAAAGACTAGCAAATGGAAGGAATAAAAAGCAGACAAGTTGATCTGGAACTCCAGGTGCTACAGGCAGAGTGGCTTGAGAGGGACCTGGAGAGATGAGCAGGGCCTAGATCACACAATGCCTGACAGACCATACTAAGGGTTTCAAGTAGAGGAGTTGCTATCAGAGTCTCATGTTAAAAAAGATACCTGGCTGCACTGTAGAGCCTGGATTGGAGTGGAGCAAGAATGGAAATGGAGAGACCAATCAGTAGCTCAAAAGATGGGGGACTAGTGTGGTAGCCAGTGAGTCCAAAAGAAGTGGACAGATTTATGAAGATATAGGAAGAAGGACATGGCTTGGTAACCCATTTGCTATGGGGAAGTGGAGGAGAAGGAAGCGTCAAGGATAACCTCCAAGTTTCTGTCTTGAGCAACAGTAAATGGTGGTACCATTTACTGAGATAAGGAAGAAGGAGCCAGTGGAGAGAGGAAGGTGAGGAGTTCAGTTTGGACATACTGAGTCCTGTTCACCATGAGACATCCAAGTAAAGATGAGTAGAGAATTGGATACGTGGGCTTGGAATTCATAATATAGACTTTTAAGTCACTGGCAGATATGTGATAATTGAAGCCATGGCTATGGATGAGATCACTCAGGCAGAGTATGTAGGAAGTAGGTGAGATCACTCAGATCTAGGCACTGTTATAGTCATCCATTACCTCAGCCTACAGTTCTCTGGCCATCTCATCTCCCATAACCTTCAGCTTCATGTCACTCTGCCACCACCCCATGGCCACATGCTGGACTTTGTTATCATGCAGAACAGTTCCACATCATCATCTTAGTCTCAGGTGACCCCCTCAGTGACTGATTCTCTTTCCTCTTTTTCATGCCCTCACTCCCACTCTATCTGCTCTTCACCCTCACAGTGATACTAATCCTCTGACCCCTCACCCACCATTTTCTTCCACTCCATCAACTTCTTGGTGGACCCTTGAACTACTCTGTCACCAACACCTCAATTCCCTGTCCAACAACTCTAGATCAATTACGTAATCCACATCTATTTTCACACCCATCTTGTCAGCACAGATTGGTAATACTATAAATCTCCAACTTCAGATGTGTCCTCAACAATCCTATTACTTTCTTTTATTTCTTCTCTTCAGCCACTGATCGCAAATGTCCCCATATTCTTTAAGTTCTTATACCCTTCATTTTCAGTAGGTGACCTCATCTCCTACTCTTCTGAAACCACTGAAACCAACAAGCATAAATTACTTGAACTTCCCATCCCATCCCTTGCAACCTTAAGTCCATGTGTTCCCCTTCTAACCTTCTCCTTTAAATTTTCCAAAGACAAGGTTTCACTTCTATCAATCAAGGCCAACCCACCACCTGTATTCTTCACTCCATTTCCTCCGGAACCTTGTTCTATCAAACTCTAATATACCTCCTACATATTTAACTTGTTTTCCCTCTAGATGTTGCCTCCTCTCTCCCTTCTCCCTTCCTAGCCAAGGTTCTTAAAGCACAGTCTGCAATCACAGTCTCTATTTTCTTATTTCCTAGTTACACTTCTGTCTTCTATTCCCACTACCCTACTGAAATTGCTCTGGAAAAAAGCCACCAACAGCATCCGCACTGCTATATTCAGAGGCATTTTTCAGTTCCAGTCACCCTCATCCTCCCCTGCTGTATTGAACACTGCTTGCCATTCATCTGTTTACCACTTAATTATCTATTTCTTCTCAGCTTCCTTCAATAGCTTCTCTTCTGCCCATTCCTTAAATGTTGGCCTCTCACAGACCCAGTCTTATCACATATACGTTCTCTTCCTTGGTTTAATGTCCACCTGTTGACGTGACTGCTAAATCCTAATTCACTGTTTCTATCCCTGCTCTCCTCTTGGCATTCAGATTCACACATCTACCTGCCTGCCTGTCCAAACTCATCTCCCTGCGCTCTCCAGCACCCATCATATTGTTCATCAAAGTGAAATTGCATCCAGTTCTCCAGAACATCCTTCTTTACAAAACTCCCACTTATTCTGGGTGACTGTCCTCAGGCATTCAAAGGCCTTCCCTCAATGCTTCAGGGTCCCTCTGTTTTTCTCTGTGAATACACACCTCTGTGTATCTTCATATATACCCTGCATATCCCTGTATATCTTAGCATTTGCCATATTCTATTGAAATTAACTACTTACATGCCTCTTCACCTACTAGAATGTAGACATATCCACAATGTTGAGAAGTGAAAGATGACAAATTTGTTTATCAGTTCAAAAAACTATCAGATTCTCACATGAACTCCAGTCTCTATAAAGGCTAGAACTACTCAATAAAAGTGAAGAGAAACATTAACAGAGAGAGATGAGTAGAAAACAAAGAACTATCAAAAGAAAGCAGGTCCCTGTATCTGGAACTAATGACTATGGGATAAGGGATAAGATCCAGAAGGATTAGAACCAAGAAGGGACTAAGTAATGACTTTAATCCTACCTCAAAATTCTTCACTTGGGCTTCCCTGGTGGCACAGTGGTTAAGAATCCGCCTGCCAATGCAGGGGACATGGGTTGGAGCCCCGGTCCCGGAAGATCCCGCATGCTGCGGAGCAGTTAAGCCTGTGCACCACAACTACTGAGCCTGCGCTCTAGAGGCCGTGAGCCACAACTACTGAGCCCGCGTGCCACAACTACTGAAGCCCACACACCTAGAGCCCATGCTTCGCAACAAGAGAAGCCACTGCAGTGAGAAGCCTGTGCACGGCAATGAAAGAGTAGCCCCCACTCGCCACAGCTAGAGAAAGCCCACACGCAGCAATGAAGACCCAACGCAGCCAAAAATAAATAAATAAATTAATTAATTAAAAAAAATTCGTCCCCTAATTCTTATAGGAAGTGTACTCACAAATAATAGAAACTGCAATACAAGAAAAATTATTCTCTCACTCCCTCTTTTTTCTTTTATTTTAGCAAACAAGTCCTGTAAGTGCAATGCTTGTGCTGGTGAAGTCGCTATCAGGACCAAGAGAATATATAGTGGACCTGGAGATGCTGACAGTCAACAGTATGGGAACCTTCCGCACCAGCTCAGTGTTAAGACTGACAATAATAGTGGGACCATTTTCATTTTAGTCTTTTAAAAGAGTCCACTATAGGCATTTAAATCAGCCAAAGAATATTGTTATCTTAAAGCACTATTTTATTTATAGACATATCTAGTACATCTACATCTATATACTGTACACTCACCAATAATTCAAACAATTACACCATGGTATAAAGTGGGCATTTAATCTGTAAAGATTCAAAGTTTGTCTTTATTACTGTATGTAAATTAGACATTAATCCACTAAACTGGTCTTCTTCAAGAGAGCTAAGCATACTCTTTTCGGTGAAACTTGGATTCTTTTCTGTAAAAGTGGGACCAAGCAATGATTGTCTTCTGTGGTGCTTAAGGAAACTTACTATAGCTCCACTGATAGTCTCGTAAGGAGGCAGCCATCATAACATTGAACAGCATGCAAGTTCAAGAATGAGTTTTTTAACTGCTTGTAAGAAAATGGAAAAAGTCAATAAAGATATATTTCTTTAGAAAATGAGGATCTATCATACTTGTGTTGGGTTTTATTTTCATGATCAGTCTAAATGTAGTTGTTTATTACATAGTAGTAAATCATTATCACATAGTATAGTGGTTTCTATAAGATATTTTAAATTTTGTCAGAAATTTTTGTTATGAATGTAAAAAAGCACAGTAATCAAAATTCCCCAAATGAATAAGATATCCCCTAGAAAATCATTATATTGAGAAATCTATGGGGAGGAGGTGAGAAACAAATTCTTTCTAAACCACTTTGGAGTTGACCTGAAGAAGCAAACTCGGTGTACTAGTCAGTTTGAATTGCTATAACAAAATATTACAGACTGGGTGGCTTATAAACAACAGAAATTTATTTCTCACAGTCTGGAGGGTGGAAATCCAAGATCAGGTTGCCAGCATGGTCAGGTTCTGGTGAGAACTCTCTTCTAGGTTGCAGACTCATATCCTCACATGGCAGAAAGAGAGCAAGAGAACTAATCCCATTCATGAGGGCTCCACCCTCATGACCTAAGTACTCCCCCAAGGCCTCAGGTTCTAATACTATCACATTGGGAGTTAGGACTTCAACATATGAATTTTGGGAGAACACAAACATTCAGTCCGTAACACTCAATAAATGTAATAACATTCCTGAATTCAGGACTTCCACAAGATGTGTAGCAAAATGAAGAAAAGTTATTTTTCTGAAAAAGTTTTGATTTCTGAATAAAATTAAAACCCTAAAACTTCACTAACGTATAACTAAAATTTCTCATCTTTATATTTGTTGCTCACAGAGTAAAGAAATGGTGACAGTTCTTATTCTTGGCATCCAGATTGACAATGAACTAAGTCAAATTACCCTCCCTCCTAACTCTATGAAAACATTTTATACCTTCTTGTTTGTTTAAAATGTAACTGCTTCACTTTGATGTATTATATTTTTAAATAAAAATAAGTATTCTTTTAGAGGTTTTTTTCTGTGTAGCTAATAACAGCCAATATAATTTTTGTGTCCAGGAAAAATATTATCTGTAGCTGCCAGAGCAAAAACAACTATTTGCTTCTTTAAAAAGAAACAATCTAAAGTTGAGGAAACAAAAGACTGTTAAAATCATTCCACAAAAATATATGCAGTCAATTTTTCTCTTACATCCAATTTCAAAGCACATATGAATAACCAGATAACCTTGCCACAGAAACAAATGTTCCTCAAAGAGTTGACAAAATGTGCAGTAATTGTCAAAAAGAAAGTTCACCAAGAGACCAAGGAACAAAACATAAATTTCTTATGTGAATAGGGCACGGGATGGGCTTTAAAAGGATACAGGGGCATTGGAACAGTGATGAGAGAACAGGTGTAACCAGGAGTCAGACAAGGAAGCAGAGTAAACAACCAGCCACAACACAGCGGGACTGTTGCGTATGTCGTCACCCTGTCCACATGATTACTTATAGTCCACGTAAATTCAGGTTTGATCTAAACTTTTCCATTCTTAATCAATATACTGATTTTCCTACATATAGACACAGTTTTCAAGTCAGAGCTGGGAAAGATAAGAGTAAAAAAAAAAAAATGCCTAAGACCTTACAACAGATTTTTTACTCTTAAGCAAGAAGGCAGAGTCTTATCTGTACTTCCACAGAGGATTGTAGGAGAAACAAGAATCTCTATGAAATATTTATGCATAAGTCCTGACCCTCCACCCCCACCTCTAAACATATATATAATTATAGAAGTATATATAATCTATATATTAAGAAATGTAGATTACATATAGATTATATATACTTCTATAATAATATATTCTATAAATAATTTATATATTATAATTTATATAATTTAAATATAATCTATGATAAAATAATAATATATTTTATATATATTTTTGGACCTACAGAAGCCATTAACTGCAAAAAAGATGGTTTCCCTTTCATCCCAAAGCTTAGTCCTATTCACAAATCATAAAGACATGAAAAGGGTTGATAAACTAGTGTCACTGATGCAATCCCTTTTCTTTTTTTTAATTGTAAAATACACATAAAATTGACCATTTTAGGGCTGCCCTGGTGGCGCGGTGGTTGAGAGTCCGCCTGCCGATGTAGGGGACACGGGTTCGTGCCCCGGTCCGGGAGGATCCCACATGCCGCGGAGCGGCTGGGCCCGTGAGCCATGGCCGCTGAGCCTGCGCGTCCGGAGCCTGTGCTCCGCAACGGGAGAGGCCACAACACTGAGAGGCCCGAGTACCAGAAAAAAAAAAAAAAAAATTGACCATTTTAAAGTGTACAATTCAGATTGCAATGTTATGCAAATATCACTACTATCTAGTTCCATAACATTTTCGTCACTCAAAAATAAATCCCATACCCATTAGCAGTCACTCCTCATCCCCCCCTCCCACAAGTTCTGGTGTTACCACTAATCTACTTTCTGTCTTTATGAATTTGCCTGTTCTAGACGCTTCATACAACTAGAATCATACAGTAAGTGGCCTTTTGTTTCTGGCTTCTTTCACTTAATATAATGTCTTCAAAGTTCAGCCATGTTGTAGCATGTACCAGACTTCATTCCTTTTTATGACTGAATAATATTCCATTGTATAAATATACCACATTTGTTTACCCATTCATCAGTGGATAGACTATAGTTGATAGGTTGTTTCCACCTGCAATTTCGTTTTATCTGACTATTCATCTACTAATTCCTAGACTATTCATAGATTAGGAATATAATCCTAGACTATTAGACATTATTAGACTATTATTAGACTATTAGACTGTTACATGTCTATCCTAGACATATAGATTCCTAGACTATTCATCTACTAATTTTACAGCCTAAATCACCCATTTTTAATTTCATTTTTAACTAAAATGAACAGCAAGTGAAAAATCATTTTTCATTCACAGAAGCAAAGTCCTGGAAAGAACTTTGAAAAGCTAACACATGAGTTCCTTTACAGGTACAACTGTCCTCAGTAAACATAAAAATCTCATGCGCTCCTTAAATGTAATTTGAAATTCAAAATAAAGTAAATATCATCACTGAAAACAAACCAAAGCAGTAAGACAAAGCTGTGCTTTGTTTTCAAACTACGCATGACTCCCTCCTCCCCTCCTCCATGAGAATCACTGATGTAAACCAGCTCCCATAGATGAGAATTATGAAAATAATTCATCATCAGAATCATAATTATTCAGCAGCAAACTTCATTGAGCAACTTCTATGGTAATTTCTTCCACCATCTAACAGCCTGATGAAGCATAGAAGAACCAGGGTTCTAGTCTCAGTTCTAACCTTAACTAGCTGTGAGACTTAGCTTTTTGGGACCTTGGTTTCTTTATCCATAAAACTGGGATATTGAAACAAGGTGTTTTTCCAGCTTTAAAAACTGTACCTATTCCCTATGCCAGAGCTGTACTAAGAGAAAAGGTGACTCTATTTGCCAAACTTTTTAAAGCATTTGAGTATTTTTGTATGTAGTGGCTGTTGGGAAGCACTGGGCATTGGTGAAAAAGAAAACTATAGTTCCTACCCCAAAACAGGTCTTCAAAATGAGGGTTCGCTATTGGGGACAAGGACATGAGAAATAACCCAATTTAGCTATAAATTTTTTGAATTACAATTCAAAATAAATATTTTTAGTATTCACTGTTAAATCGTGCATGTTTTACTCCTTTCCACTGATTCTAACTGAAGTATTATTTCTCGTGTTAAACTGAAAGTCATTTTACATTGTTTCACTAGCAAAAAAAAGTCCAGCCATGGGTTCCCCCACTTCCAAACATGCTTCCAGGAAATTCACATGTTCCTACTCAGTAAGCCTCAATAATGAGGACTGAACTAGTCATTTCCATCACTTCACCATTCCAGTGCCCATACCTGGATTCTCAAACTTCATGCTCTCTGACTGGACAGTGTTGTTTTCTGACAGCAGTTAGGAAAGACCTCTTGGTTTTTAAGACTTCTCAGAAAGGAGAATACCTTCACTTCAGCTGCCAAATTTCCCTCATAAATAGCTTTTTTTTTTTGACAGCTTGCAATCTCCATCCCCTCTAAACTTAAAATCAACCATTACATACGCTTCCTTTTAATAATAATAGGATTCTAAACTTAGATGCCACCTGGTCAAACCATGTTATTAAGACTTGCTCAAGGTCACAGTTTGTTGAGCAAGATCCCTGTGCCTTGAATGAAGGTCTTATGACTTAGATTAGGGCTCTTTTCATTGGCCATGCTCCAAATTTCAGCAACAACAAGCAATCCCCTTCCTTCCAAGGCTTCTTCCTGCAGTGCCCACCCCAAATTGTGGACCAGCTTTGCTCGTTGCCATGACTAGTTGTCACCACTGCTGTTAACTGCAGTCGGATTGAAAAAGCACAGATACCAACTTGATTCTGATTTACTCTGTTAAACTTTAGCTCATTTGTTCTCTTTAAAAACTCCAGAGAGGTGGAAATAATTGTGTTACACAAAATACTCCTGAACTCTAGAAACTGAAATTCAAGGACCAATCATGTAGACCTTACGATACTTGAGAGGATAGCAATTTCTAAAAGAAAAAAAAGCCTATTCCTAAAGATACAAACAGAGATCTCTCTATGGGGGAGCTTTGAGAGCAACAGTAAAGATGGAATGGGGCTAGCATTATCCTTGTTCAAAAGTTAGACCAAAAGGCTTAAAGAGTCCTTCCTTCCATAAGATCAGTGAAAGGTAAGGGGTTAATGAAAGATTACTGCCATTCTTGACATTGGTTAATATGCATTAGGTGATTACTGAAGGAGCAAACAATGAACATCATTACCTCATCTCCTAAAGGATTCTTGCTTTAGAGGCTTGAAATAAGATAAGAGATACCACATTTTATTAACAACTCAGCCCTCAATGGGGCTTTTGGTTCTTTCAAAATGTTTAAGTTAAAATGACCTCCCCCCGCAAATTAAGGTTTTTTATTGTGATTAAAAATATATAAATATTGGAGGGTGGAAATCACCTACAAACCAATCCCCATTTTTATCTAAAAAATTGTAGTCATCTCTACCGCTCTGCCTCTACAAGGAAGGTGTTTTAGTGAATCTAAATGATGGAAATAGAAAGATTGTTCAATACCCTACGACCACCTGAACACAACCCAATGGGATTATTATTTGGGGGGAAGCTTCACAAATACAAGTTTATTGTCGAACCTTGTTTCCACAATGCAAGCAGTTGCTTATGTTTTGAATAGCCATATATGCTTCTAACTTTCTAACGCTTCTTTTAAAATATAGAACAGCTGCTGGTCTGCTCATATGTTACGCATAAGAAGCCCACAAGGGACAAAGCCTTCCATTAATATGTCGAATTATTTTTAACACATTTATATTTCTATCCTGAATCATCATCTCAGAAAGATGGCAAGTTTCCATCTTCCCAGCTGGGGGGAGCACCTGCAAAATACAAGCACAAACTGTGACACATCTGGTACCAAAAAAACCAATCTTGTTTCATCTGGCCAGCAGACTGAAATATCAAGATCATTGAACAGAAACAAGGCAAAAAGTTAACTGCCATTTATATGTAGTCAACACAGATGTCTAGTTAAGCTGTTTATATTGTAAGCGCATGTGTATGTTAACGGAGCACAGACCCCTTTAATAAGCCAGAGTTGGAATATAAACGCAAGAGAATTTTAAAGACCTGAATGCAATAATTCAGTTCTTTTTTATCTTCCCATAGAAACTAAATTAGTTTCATCCAAATCTCAGCACTCTTTTTAAACAGATGCATATAACACGAATAAATAATTTTGTTGCACAGCTCCAAACTGTTTATTTATTTCCTTTAAAACTGTATTCTATCTTTTTGTATCTTAATATTTAGATTGTTTCTTTAAGTGGTAAATTACTTGCACATGACTTAAACCAGGTGTCCTGGTTTCTGTTGCCTCAAAAGAAGACCCTGTAACAGAACTTAGTGTTGGTAGTTTGACAGGTTAACTTAGGAAGCACAGGTGAGAAACTAGGGAAAGTGAGTCAGGGAAGGGAGAGATGCCAATCAATGAGTGAGTTAATGAGTGGGTCACTTCTGTGGGCAAACTAGCACTTAGTATCTTTGGGGATCCTCTGAGAAATAGTGTGGAACTCATCTCAAAATCATCCCACCAGAAGCCGCCTAGACTGGGCTGTTTATCTGCAACTCCCATCCCTATGGTGAGGGTCGGCTCCTGGGCCACTAATGCCACACCCACTTACAACTACCTGCAGGTGGGTGAGCTTCCTGGCACTGGAGAAAGCCCTCAGGCAGAGGAGAAGAGAAACAGAGGCTTGATAGGGGAGCTTGTCAGTGAGCTAGAAACTCCTACTGCAACCCCCAGTAAGCTTCTGTTGCTGAGGGGATGTCTGGTGGGCAGCAATATCCGCACTGCTTGGAGTCTGACAACAGAAGCACATGTAACTGGCCTGATGGCTTCATACCTCATGAGTCTTTCCTTAACCTTTTTCTGTTGGCTCTCTACCTTTTTTTTCCCCTCTCTTCCTTTCTGTAGAGAAAACTCTAGTCTTCTCCTCTGTGTATCACTCACTTAGCAAATCAGGCACCAAACATGTCCATTCGATGCAAAGACACGTAAGACATTACATAAAGTGGTATTGTATACTTAACACCATGAGCCTATCTAATTCCAGAGCACATCACAAGTCCAACTACAGAGTATTATATAAAATTGGTTGCCCTTCAAAGATGAATTTTCAAGGAACCTAGTGAAGCTAAAACTTCAAGGCCCTTGCCTTGCACCAGTCCTATCCAAGGCCCTGAAGGGACCCTACAATGTGTTCACAGTGTCATATTATTTTTGTAAAATTTGAAAAAGTAATACATTTTAGCTGGATGGGTTAGTATTGATCTTTCCTCTTAGGTTCCACCCTTCACACTTCTCCTCATGTTAGGTAGCACTGGGACGGTCACAAGGATTTTTGGGAATCCAGCCCAGGAAATTGAGTTAGGAGGGTACATTTAACTTGGCCTTAGTGGAATATACCTATATAGTTCACAGTCACTTCTATGTATGTTTAATTCCAGTTCCTGTCTGGTGTAGGAATAGCTTCTAAAAATATTCCTACCACCTTCTGTGTTCATTTTACCTGACAGCATGTACTGAGTTTCAAGGCCAGGGGTCCTATCACAATTTAATGTGTCCTACAGTATCCAGCACCAGAGTAGGTAGTAGAAGAAAAACAAGTCTTGAAATATGCAGAGCCAGAAGCTAATCTATGGAATATTCTCCCAATCACCAGAGGTGTAAAATGAAAAGCAGAGGATTTGGTTTTTATTCAATGCCTTTTCAAGAATATATTTAATTATGTAGCATAGGCAATTATAAATGCACCATACCATGAAAATATAAGAATTCACTAGAAATTATTCTGACAATGAGAAGTGAATTATAACCCCCAAAACTCTGTTTCAGATAATACCAAAAACTGTAATTAATTGAGACGAAGAAATAAATTTCAAATAGAAGTAATGCATAGACTCTTGTGTTGATCAAATTAACGAAAAGGAATAAATCATGTGAACACACTGGGAAGGAATTTAAGTGTCCTGCTACTTTGATATGAACACTAACACCAGTAAAGAAAACATAAAATTGTAATTTTACTACCACAACAAGGGCACTGTCAACTCACTAGTTAGTGTGGCCATTTCAAAGGGTGTTTAACATTAGTCCCTGCACAAGAAAACTTAGAGTGATTTAGAGTTGTACATATCTTATGTGATAAAAACTTGATAGAGGTTTCCCAAATTTGACAACAATTCTAAAAATTTGTATATCATTGCCAAAATGGCTTGTGAAACCAAAGAAGCCTTTCTGTAAACTGTCAATTTAACATTTTTTCTCAACCATTCTAGAAGATAGAGTTATCTTTCTATTGTCTCTATTGTCTCTATTGAAAGGACCTACTGTATAGCACAGGGAACTCTGTTCAATACTCTATAATAACCTAAATGGGAAAAGAACTTGAAAAAGAATAAATACATGCATATGTATAACTGAATCACTTTGCCATTCACCTGAAACTAACACAACATTGTTAATCAACTATACTCTAGTATAAAATAAAAATTAATAAAAAAGAAATGATGTTACAAAATTATTGCCATAGGCAATCAAACAGCATGCTTCCAAAAAAATGTAGGGGAAAAATTATTACAAAGGAGTTCCTGGCAGCTAATTAATAAAAAATATTATTTTCCCAGACTGTGATATTTGCTGTCAGCTTTTAAAATTTGTGATTTATTTGTGATTTCTTTTGCTATTCTAAATAAGAATTCACTTTTGTGTCTAATTTTGCATTTATAATTTTGTATTCTTTCCCTTAAAGTGAGCTTCTAAGTATGTATAAGTTTTGCTCAAAACCTGGATACATCCCTAATTGCATGAAGTCACCCTGTGCCTAGCATATATGGGGCTTTTGTGAAAATAGACAAGGACATTTAATCTGGGCCTTGGAATATTTGAATAGGCAGGGAAAAAAGGTATAGGAGATGACCCTTTATTTCAAACTTAACACCACAATGTACAGGCATCAATTAATCTTGTTAATAACAATTGTGTATTTAAGAGTTGCTAATTTCTGACTCAAGCTCAAAAGTTCAAAAGTATATTTCAACCTCTGGCCTCTATTCGATGTGTTCTTGTAGTGATTCAACATTCTGTTCCCCCTGTTTGTCTCTTAGCAGCAATCATCTGCCTTTATTTCCTAATCTGGTGATTAGCCATTAAACATTCACTGGGAATCCACTATGCACAGGGCACTGTGCTAAGTACTAAGGGAGCAAAGGTAAATATGACATAATCCCTGGCCTCAAAGAACTTACAATATGATTAGAAAATTAAACACAATAAATTTGGGTTCAATTTGTTTTAAGTAGTCACTATTTATTGAGCACCTATATTTATTGAGGTGCTTTCAGTCCATTATCTCATTCCTCATATTCATCCAATGAAGAAGGAATTTTTAGCTCCATTTTACTGGTGAAGAAGCAGATTCAATGACTTGCTTAGGGTCAAATATCAAGCAGGGGCAGGACCATGAATGGAAACAAGACACATCTGTCTCTAGAGCCTTAATATGTTCTAAGGGGAGCACAGCTGAGAGCATTTAACCCTGCCTGGGAGATATCAGAGAAGGCTGGGCTGATCTTAAAGGTGGAATAGGGTTTGTCCCAGTAAAAAAAAAGGGTATTCCAGCAGAGGGGAATTTACACACAAAGGTAAGGAAGTAAAACACAACAAGGGACGTGTCAAGAAACGTCATAAATTTTGTAGTTCCTAACTTAACAAGATCCTGACTCTTAATACTAAACAATGTGGTAACAAATCTCACTCCATCCATCAGTTTTTTCATTTCCCCAAACTTTCTTTCTTTCTTTACTTCTCTCCTTATTTTATTCTTTCCACAAGCATGGATATGATGGCTGTTTAAACACCCTTCCTGCATTTAATGAACTTAGTTTATTGGGGGAAAAAAATTAATTAAATAATCCCACAAACAAATGTAAAATTGCAATTACGACAGAAGCTACCAAAAAGGCAGGTGGTGCTCCAAGAGCCTATAATAGGAGGAAATCAAATGACCTACCATGGCATCCCTTGAAAAATGTCTCTAGAGATGAGCTCTTGAAGATGAGTAGGAGGTAACTGAATAAAAAGGGAGGGAAGGGCTTCCCTGGTGGCGCGGTGGTTGAGAGTCCGCCTGCCGATGCAGGGGACACGGGTTCATGCCCCGGTCCGGGGGGATCACACATGCCGCGGAGCAGCTGGGCCCATGAGCCATGGCCGCTGAGCCTGCGCGTCCGAGGCCGCAACAGTGAGAGGCCCGCGTACTGCAAGAAAAGAAAAAAAAAAGGGAGGGAAGAGCGTTCAGAAAAGGATCTACATACACAAAGGCCCTTCGGAGGGAAGAAGTATTTTGTCGGATGGAATACAAGGGACTGGAATGCCAGTGTAGGTGAAGCTGAAAATGTAAGAGGTGGCCTGATAGGAGATAAAGCTAGACAGGGTGCCACTGAAGAATTTGTCTTTATTCTTAGAGAAATTGAAAACTATTTAAATATTTTAAGCAGGTAAATAATGTCATCATATTTGCACTTTGGTAAAACACCCTTTTACCTTGAGATAGACTGGAATGGGGTCAGAATGGATGCAGGTTAGAAGACTATGCAAGCAGCCCAGGAAAAGATGATATGCTAACTTGGACAAAAGTATTGGTGGAGAGCACTAAGAGAAATGAACAGATTCAATATACATAGGAGACAAAGGACTTAATGACAGGTTGCATACGGATAATAAGGGAGAAGGACATGTAAGGAATGGGCCTAAGTTTCTGGTAACCCAATAGGCAGACAATTGTTTCCAAGCAGAGATTCAGGAACCGAGTTTCTTCTATTTGGGACCTCTATTCCCTGCAACTGATGGCCTCCAAGGTCCCTGTGCTCATCTACAACAAGAGGTGGATCAATGGCGGGTTGAAAGTGAGAACATTTTATGGGGCAGGACTGGAAGTGGCTTACATCGCTCTGCTATATCCCTTTGGCCACACTTGTGAGGAAGGCTGGGAAATAGAGTCTAGCTGTGTATTCAAAAAGAAGAGCAAAGGAGTTTGGTTACTAGCTAGCTGTCTCTGCATCAATGGAGAAGCTAGAAAGTGAGTACGGTTGACCACTGAACAATGCAGGGGTTAGGGGTACCAACCCTCTGCCCACTCAAAAATCCATCCAGCCCACCTTATACTCCATATCTGAGGTTCCACATCTATTGATTCAAGCAACTGCGGATTGTGTAGTACTATTTTATTTACTACTGAAAAAATTTGCATATAAATAGACCCATGCAGTTCAAACCCATGTGGTTCAAAGGTCAACTGTATATTCTTTAGTATGGCAATGGAAGTGTTCCACTGGAGCAGAGAACAGTTTTCTAACTCCTTGATTACTTTTTAGTTTCACTTATGTTTCTCTATATCCCTTCTCTTTAACATACTTCTTGTGTTCAAGGGTAAGTAGAACACTTTACTTAGTTCCACACTTGTATGTATTCATTTTTAATGAGGGCAAATCACCTTTTCAATACCTATTTATTCATTCAATGGATATTTAAATGTCTACAGTTGTCTCAGTCTAGTTGTTTACTCCTTGTCCAAGGATGGCAGAAAGAAAACTATTCTTTTATAAAAAAAGGGTATCAGTAATGGGTTTTAAATTTATAAGAAAAATGTTTATGTACAAATATGATTATTTTAGTGTCATTTCTAATAGTCAAACAAATGAAAACAGTTTAAATGTATAATAATGGGGGAATGGCTAAGTTTAAACTATGGCACATCTATACAGTGGGGCATTATGCAGTGATTAAAGTGTTAATAAAGAGATTTTTATGGAATGGGGAATATTTGTGATATAGTATTAAGTGGACAATGTAAGAGGTACTATCTCAATTACATAAATATATGTATGGAAAGAAGAGGGACACCAAATATTAACTATAGTTATTTCTGGGATAGGATTAAAAGAACACTGTATTCTCCTCTCTGTACCTTCCTATATCTGCAATTTAATTTTTTTACAATTAAAAAAAATTAAAAGCAAACTCAAAAAAGCCATAAGAATCTTGGAAATATGATAGGTAATCATAGCCAAGCCATATTAAACTTCCTAAGCAAAAATGGACATTAAAGCTGAAGGTTCAGTCTAAAATTTGTGAGGGGGTTACAAGAATCTTCCATATGAGTGCTTGTTCAATAGTAGTAAGAGCCCACCAGTCCCATTAACTGGGGGCTTCAACATCTTGGTGACCTACATGCAGCCTATGGGATGGGTCCATCAGTGCTGACCTGGTAAGGCAAAGCCAAAAAGAAGAACTCAGACCAGAGAATCAGACTTTGGTAGATGAGGAGGCATAACAAAGCCAAACCTCCTGGTAAGAGAGAATCAGGGGAAAAAGGCCGGCCTTTGGCTACACCAGCGGTCCCCAACCTTTTTGGCACCAGGGACCAGTTTTGCCACAGGCCGGTGGGGGGCTGGGGATGGCTCAGGCGGTAGCACAAGCGATGAGGAGGGGCAGATGAAGCCACTGGCTCAGCTCATCCGCCGCTCACCTCCTGCTCTGCAGCCCCGTTCCTAACAAGCCGTGGCTCGGTACTGGTCCAGAGCCTGGGGATTGTGGACCCCTGGGCTACACAACAGCAGAGCAAGAGGTCCAGATGTCAAACAAGTAGATGCAAAAGGCAAAAGCTGCAGGAGCAGTTTTTATTCAGAAGTGTTTATTCAGAAGTGAGGGTCGGGAGCAAGGATTCAGGTGCTGGGAGTTCACATTAATCTCCTAGGATGGAATTTAGCCCAGGGCCTCAGGTGAAAATCTAAGGCATGTTTACAAACATCTTAACAACAAACACCATAGCTTAGTGTTACCATATCTGTGTTACCCTTTTCCAAGAAAGGCATTTTTTAATGCCTAGATATTTAAATAGTAATGACAATAACATTTCCTGTATGCCATAGACTGTGGCCTCACACCATGCTAAATGCTTTAGATGCTTTACAGATACTATCTCATTTTATGACAGGGGCATTTCTATCCCATTTGAAAGATGAAGAGACTGAGTCTTGGAGAAGAAACTGCCCAAGTCACACAGGGAGAAAGTGGTGGAGCCAGGTCTATGACCCAAGTCAGTTTGACACCAAAGCTCATAGTCTTAACCACCTCATTACTGGTCAGTGGCTAATTTTATGTGGCCATGGATATTTTCTGTGCTTCTTTTTAAAAACATGTCAGTAAACCACAAATCCTGTCTACCAGGGATGAGGCTAATAGACACCATGGGTGAGTAAATTACATTAAGGGCTTTGGTGCCTGTTAAAGGAATATTACTAATAAAAAAAAACGACTTATGAGAGTTAATTTGGAAAATAAGGAGGTCTTCTCAGCATTCCTAACATTACAACATAAGGTCTGAAGATGACTCTTCTTCATCTCTAGCTGAGGTAAATAGGGAGTAAATGGAAAGTTTATGCTAGGGATAGCTAAGGCAGCCATGAAAATTAGCCTGGATTCAGGAAGGATCTAAATGGAATAAGTAAGGCATTAAACAATTAAGATTTCTAATTGAAAACACAACATACAGCCCTTATGTGATTCTTTGGATCACTGAAACGTACCCTCTTTAGACCAAACATCTGAATGACACTGTTAAATATAAAATATAAGTATAAAAAAACCTTTATAGTGCAGTAAACATTTCTGTGGACTGAAGCATAAAATCGATTGGGCAAAGTTGAACAATGAATAAAAGAGTAAATACTCCTTCGTTTGCTTCTTAGAGATTTATGTAGAGCTGTTGAATATCAGTTGCAGCTTAATAACACGCTTAGGTTTTTTTTTTTTTTTAATTTATCAAGATTTGACATGTTTTCGTCTGTTGCTCATGCAATTAGCTGTGCAGAAAGCTATAAACACACCCAGGCCACTTTACCTTAGCAGATGTAACTGCAAATCATCCACTGAATACTCTCCAGCACTGGTCAAATCTAGTAGACCATTCCAAAAGTAACCATGGGGCTTTCAGTACATATCATTTACTTCCTCCTGTTCAAAAAAAAAAAAAAGGTTAATCCCTTCAGCAGCAATTCTCATCCTTTTCTCCAGAGATGTTTTAAATATTCTGTGATTAAATTATGCAAAGAAAATAAGTGATGTTGCGAATGTCATTAAATGGCAGTGGGGAAGTCTCATAGCAGCCCATGATCACCTTGGAGGGGGGTAAAAATCAAACATCTGCTCAACAACACCAAAGAAATTTTGGTTTTGTTTGTTTTTTTTTTTTTACTGGTCTGAGGGCCAATCTGAAGATTCCATTTTCAAGTCACTGCACTGATATCAAGATACACTTTACATTCTATGAGTGTGCTTAAAGGAGGGCAGAGTAAGTTTTGATGTCAAATAAATCGAACTAGAGGATAAATAAAAAACAAGAAATGAAAAATTATGTAACACAAAGCTATTTAGCTCTGCCAGATGCTTCTGTAGCAAAGAAGGAATCCCAGCAAGTCAAATGCATGCCCTGTTATCTTCCCAATAGCTTCAGTAACGAGCTATTTGGTGTGGAAGCAAGCTTGGGCCCTAGCTCTTGACAGTTTTATAGCCCTTGGTCAAAGTTTTCAACAGCGTTTGGGCAGGCGTGACTAGGCAGCTAGATTATACATGCTGACTTTCCACTTGCAGCTACACAATATTTACTTTACAGGGTGAGCCAGTAAACCTGCTGACCAATTAGGCCACAGATCTTTCATGCCTCATGAAAGCTAAGCAAAGACTGAATATAAAAATCTCAGAAATGCATGCAAACTGGACTTTCCTTTAATGTGTCTTCATATAATCTCCACAAAAAAGAATGTCAATGACCAACAGTCTTCAGAGCCACTTCAGTGTAAAAAACAGAGTGTCTTTCAAGGGAAGAGTTCTAGTTCTTTGGATTTATGGAGACCCACATTCATATGGGAGATAGGATCAAACTTCAGAAAACAAGGCAATTTTATAAGAAATCTCCTGAACTCTTCTAACCCCTCTGTATTTTGGCCTGTTATTCAAGTCCCTCCACAAAAAATTTTCCAACTTTTTAAGCCAATATTTCCTTCAATGAATTCTCTCTTCTAGCCAAATTGATCTTCTCATGGTCCCCTGGACATGTGATGTGTATTCCTACCTCGATGCTCCATCTCAAACCATCAACCCCTACTTAGAATGTCATTATCTCCTCCCTATCTCTCCTTGCCCAGCCACCTATAGGCCACTTCTCCTTGAGTGGCTGCCTTACTGCAAATTCAACATATCTACTACCAAGACTATATTCTTCTTAAATTTCCATCACTTGTATCATCATTCTTACATCTCAGCCAGGCTCAAAACCTTGAACAGACTTTTGAGTCTCCTTCTTCTTCCATACATCCTATATTTAATCAGTCACCAGGGCCTGTGGATTCCAGCATTGTTATATCTCTTGCAAATAACCACCTGCCTTTTCCATTTCCACTGCCAACACCCTTGCTCAGGCCTTTATTTCCTCACCTGGACCATTTAAAAAGTTTCCCACTGTCCTCTCTGTCTCCAATTTCTCCACCTTTAATCCAATCTAGACACCTCAGCCAGATTAATCTTCCTAAGTACAGCTCCGGGTCACATGACTCCTCTGTGTAAATACCTTAAATGGAATCCCATGGCCTAGTAAAGTTTAATTTAGGAGTTGGCCCCAAGAGCATTCCCCAATAAACTTTCTGCACTGAAATTTTTATCTCAGAATTTGTGTTCAGGGAACCCAACCTAAGACACCAAAACACCTTTCATATCTTTCACTCCTGTCCTTCATATAGCCTACATTCCAGTCAGACTGGGGGAATCTGCCATCCTTAAAGACACTCCATGTGTTATCACTAACTCATTCATCCACAAAGTATCTACTGAATATCTGAAATGTTCCAGGCTCTATAAGAGGTATTGACCAACCTAAAGGGATATAGACAAGTAAACAGGCCATTAGAATACAGTATGAACAGTGATTTCCCAGCTGAGTCCAGAGGCAGAGCAAGGGAGAAGAGCGTGCTAGCTGGGAACTGTGTGCACAAAGTCCTGGAGATGGGAAAACTCACCTCGGAAGTCTGTAAACTGCAAGAGCACTTCAAAATGGCTGACGCTCAGGGAGCCTGAGTGGTGGTGGCAAGAGATGAGGCAAGAAAGGCCAGCAGGGCCAGAACAAGAAACGCAAGCAGCCTTACTTAAGGATGTAGACACTTTGCCTTAGGGCAAAGGGGAGCTATTAGGAGGCTTTAAGGTAAGAAAAAGCATGATGGCATTTGTACTTTAGAAAGACTCCTCTGCCTGCAATGTAGAGAAAGAATTAGCTGGAGGAAAGCTTGAAGGCAGACGGCTACTATAGTCATCCAAGCAAAAGATGATGGAAAGCTGACCCAAGGAGGTAACAATGGAGACAGAGAGACCTGGACAGATTCAGGAGATATTAAGAAACTATAATATAAAGCGCATGATGATTTATCATATGGAGGGTGTTGGGAAGGGAGGAGTCAAAGATTAAACCATGTTTCCAACTTGAATAACTAGATGTACATTATTCATTGAGATAGGCAACACTGAGGAAGATGCATAACTGGGGAGAAAGAAAAGGAGTTCAGTTTTGGTCATGCTGGACTCAAGGTATTTAAGTAAGAGTTGGATATGCGGGTGTCAACAGAAGAGAGGTATATAGGTTTGACCTTCAAGAGAGCAGCCTGGCTAGAGGCACAGGTGAGGCATCATCAGCATACATATGGTCATAGAAACCTGGGGGTGAGGTTGAAAAGAGCTGTCAGAAAAGCAGGGAGAAAACCAGTGGAGTGTGGTGTCATGAAGCCAAGAGAACCCTTCAAGATAAAGCAAAGGGTCAACAGTGTTAAATATTGCTCAGGCCAAATAAAATAAGGACCAAAAAGATTGTCCACTGATTATAAACACATCTGTGGTTTTGCTCAAACTATTCCACAACCAGAAACCATAGAAACATTTCCCATCTTTCTTTCAAGGATCGTCTCAAATTGCCTCACATTTGCATGGTGATTTATTGAACATCGTCACATGTTACCTCATTTACTGACTAAGATTTCGAGGGTTAAAACCATCTCTTATGTATCTTGGCATCTCTCTCAGCTCATTAAAATGTGGATGCTGTAGGTTCAGAAAAGGAGCCAAATTTGCAGTGAAAGCTCCATGAAAGAAGAGAATCCATGGATGGGAAGAGTTGGTCCACAGACCAGAACTATTGCTTGTCCTTGTCAGCAAGATGGCACAACTAAGACAAGTCTGTGTCCTCGTGAGAAGAGTCATGAAGAATTGCCCTTGACTGTTTAAAAAAGGAACACCAGACACTCAGTCTTTATCCTTATATGCAAACTTATTGAATGAAATGATGGTGACAAGGCCATCCTGCCTTTTCACCAAGACATTAACCTAATGGACCAGTTTAGAATTAGATCTGGAGCAAAATGCCCACATCCTCCAGACACTGACTGACAACACTCACCCCAAAAGGGAGGCCATGAGCAGCCACTGATATGGAGGCATTCATCTTCTGACTGTTCTTTTTTCTGGAGGGCAAACATCTAAAAAGGAAAACCTATTTGAATAGGTGTAACTGCCAACTTCACTTACCCCTTCATAGTTAATGAGCCTATTTTGTTTTGTGGGTGCTTCAAAAGAGCTGACAGAGAGGAGAGACAGCTCTGAATGGAAAACAGCTTGCTGAGCCCTCATTGTGAGGTGATGGCTTGCCTTGTCATGCCCTCTCAGACCTATATTTCAATGATTCCCTTTTCAAACACTGATCGAAACCCAAAGGAAAAGAGAATTCTCACTCTCCTCCAAAGTGTCAACATGTTAGAATATTTCAAGGCAGCTTGAGGAAGATGCAGCCACCAGCACAGTAACAGTTAAAGCAGTAGTGATGTGGTACATTTTTTAAGACACTCAGCCCAGACCTCCAAAACTTGCTGCTCAGCAAGTTGCCCTCCCCCATCCCTGCCTACGCAACATTCTTCTTAAGTTCTTAAGAGGCCCTGGCATTTAGAACATTGGCAAGTATTTACTCAATGCCCAGAAGAGTACCTTCAAAATGGTGGGTGCTTGATAGTGGTGACACTCAACAAATAGCCCTTTAAGCATTAGCTTTTTATAAATGGAGTGAAGATTAAAGTTAAAGATAAAAATTCCTAGCAGCTTCTGTCTGCAATATGTTTCCTAAAGAAAGTTCAGTTCAGTAAGACGTTAGTAAAATGCCTATTAATATTAAGCACCACAGGAGTTCAGGATTTCCCCTCTTTTCATCAAGTCATTTTGTCATTCAGCACTGCCTCCATATTAATATTGCACATAATATTGCAAACTTCACTTCCGGATGACTTTACCCCTTATACTGTGGTTTCCACTGACAACCCTGAGTGGGTTAAAAACAGATGATCCATTTTACACTGGTCCATTCTACAGGTGTCCAAGCATGCATGGTATCATTAAAGTGGGACCAGCTATGTAAGGAGAGCATTTCAAACAGGAGAAACAGTACTATAAATCAGAAGCTTAAGAAGGAAAGTAGGGATTTAATCCAATGCCAGCATTTTACATGACTAAAAAATTTTTAAACAAGCTGAGACATGAGAGAAAGTGCTTTACCAAGGTCACATAGTTACAAGAATCTTCTCAGAATTAGTTTTATTCTCTTGTGTCCCCACTGTTTTAACAACTGTAATATTAGATTCCTATCACAATATACTAGTATGCTACATTTTATAATCTTAATAACCACACAGAGCACACAGCTGATTAGTAGGCCTTCAGGAGTAACATAGATAGAAAGATTAAGAACAATTTAGGTAGGAAAGAATTTGCTCCAAACACCAACTATATATTAAGTTGAGAAGAAGGCTATGTGTAAATAGGCCAGAAATTTTTCACCTATAGCTAGTAAAATAATAATAATAATAATAATAACAACAACAACAAGAAGTAGAATTTTTTAGATGTATCAACACATCTAATCCTGACAACCATCCTATGAAGTAGAACTATTATCCCCATTTTAGAAGTGAGGAAACCAGGGCCCAAAGAGGTTAAGTAATTTTCCCAGTTGTTCACAGGTTCTATAGCTAATAAATGAGAAAGTAAGGAGTTAGACCTAAACTGTCAGGCTCCAGAGGCTGCCCTCTTAACCACCATGCTGTACTGACTAGGCTTAATATACACAACCATAAACAATATGCATGAGACTAATTTGATTAAAAAAAGCTTTCCACAGGGCTTCCCTGGTGGTGCAGTGGTTGAGAGTCCGCCTGCCAATGCAGGGGACACGGGTTCGTTCCCCGGTCCGGGAAGATCCCACATGCCGCGGAGCGGCTGGGCCCGTGAGCCATGGCTGCTGAGCCTGCGCGTCCGGAGCCTGCGCTCCACAACGGGAGAGGCCACAGCAGTGAGAGGCCCGCGTACCGCAAAAAACAAAATAAAATATAAAATATATTTTATTAAATATATATATTTAATATATATATATATTTAAAATATATAAAATTAAGATTTTTCTTCTTTTATATTAGGTCTTGGAAGTGTTGATCTGAAACAGAATAATTCAATGTCTCACAATTTTCAAGCTGTCCTTTCCACTGAATGTGTTGCATTTCATTTCACTAGCTAATTTTTATAACTAGTATAAGACTGCATCTACTTTAAGAACTACAGGAATGCACTTATTTTAATATTTTTCAAGAACTTAGACTTTTTTCTCTAGAATATTGCTTTTTCTAAACTAAAGATTTAGCACCTCTACCTTTTGGTCGTCATTCATAGCTTGTTCCAGTTCTCATAATTTATTAGTGGAAATTATGCTTGGTTTTTGGAATAACACATTGTAGATTGTAAATGGGGTTACTTTCCACTAAGTGTAAATAAAAGATTCCAATAGTTACTACATATTTTACCAGTGAGAAGTTAACTGTAACTTCAAGTGAGCCCTTTTTGAAACAGAATCTGAATTTTTTTTTAAATGGTTAAAATAGGAGATGGCTTCTCTGTCAAATACTTATCTCATACTTTTAAGCTGATCAGAATTCTCCAAAGTGTCAAATTATAAATCACTGTCAAAAATAACAAATTAAATTAATTATCAACTTACAAAATAATTTGAGTAATTATAATTCAATAGAATTTGTTAGGTGCCTATAATGTGACTAGTCAGTAGCAGTAACAAGTATCCATATTATTTATAGGTAGAAATAAAAGGGTTATTTACTGATTAAATGTGAACAATCAACTTCTTTTTAGCTCTTCTTCTCCAAGTAGCATATGGACCCCAACAGTTAATTTTTCACTCACTTTCCAAATAAGATGAAGTAAAAATCTGACTTGAAGAAAAAAATCAAAAACTAAGCATACTAAGCATGGTATCTTACTTTAGTAAGGTACCTATGATGCACAGGATGCTCATAAGATATACCTAAAAATTCAAAAACAGGTCTAAAATCATTTTACACCACTAGTTTGACTACATTTTTATGGAGAAAGACACACTGAAGTAAATTTCACTAATTCATTATAATTCTTTAACCAAGTTTCTATGTACATTTATAGTATTTCTAATTTTTCTATTTTACTTTCTATACTATTTTCATTGTGATCAATTCTTTAGGGGGTGAATTTTGCAATGAAGCTTTTATCATTTATGAGGTTTTTATCTATATCAAATGTTACTGATTGTGCCTTCAGTCGTTTTGAATTTTCTTTTTGTGACCATTTTTTGATACCAAGTAAAAATTTTCCCATCTAAATTTTGTCAACAATATTTTCTTCTGTTAAATTTGGTAAATTACACATTTTATCATATGAAGTTTTAATAACTGTCACAGTTATTTCTTACTGATTCTTTACACATGTAATATTCATTATGCTCTTGATTAAAAATAACTGATTGTTGGTTCATGATAATGAGTAATTTCTCTCAGATAATCCAGGATTGACCTATTATTAAGGGCTGGCCAGTTGTATGGTTTGTATACTTCTAATCATCCTTGTATTCCATGAAGCAACTGTCCACATCATTGACTGAATTATCTTGTTCAAATTTCTTAACCTGACTACCTGACTGTTTCTGTTTTCTAATTTATAAAATCAGAATTATAATAGTGCATAACTTATAAATTGTTATATTATAAGAGAAAATACATGTAAACCACTTACAGCAGAGCCCAGCACCTAGGAATCAATAAATGCAGCTATCATACTTTTTACTTTTTTTATTAATGGCAGGTAAAAAAGTAGATAGAAGGGTCAAAATGTCCTTGATATCAATATGATGGAGGCAAAATGGCAAGATCGAAACAGCAAAATCAAAAGGTGGGATCAAAATATCCTGTTTTATTTACACATAGTACCTAACTCATTTTCTCTCTGAAAGAGAAAAAGAAGAAACTTTCATTATTACATTCTCTATCATAATTTAGTAACCATTTTACTGTCTTAGGAATAACTCTATACTAAGTTCACTTAAGTAAAAATATAATAAAACACTATGTAATTCATAGCAAAGACTGCTACCTCCTTGTGACTTTGTTTTTTTGGGGTTTTTTTTTTTTTGCTGTAATGACTGCTCACAGCTCCTAAAAGTTACAGTATCTATGTTAACTTGCTTAGCAATCTGCCCTTCTCAATATGTTTTCATATCCATTGCTTCAAATCTGCTCAACATCACTAATTATTAGAGAAATGCAAATCAAAACTACAATGAGGTATCACCTCACACCAGTCAGAATGGGCATCATCAGAAAATCTACAAACAACAAATGCTGGAGAGGGTGTGAAGAAAGGGGAACCCTCTTGCACTGTTGATGGGAACTTAAATTGATACAGCCACTATGGAGAACAGTATGGAGGTTCGTTAAGGAACTAAAAATAGTATTACCATATGACCCAGCAATCCCACTCCTGGGCATATACCCAGAGAAAACCATAATTCAAAAAGACACATGCACCCCAATGTTCATTGCAGCACTATTTACAATAGCCACATCATGGAAGCAACCTAAATGCCCATCGACAGACGAATCAATAAAGAAGATATGGTACATATATACAATGGAATATTACTCAGCCATAAAAAGGAATGAAACTGGGTCATTTGTAGAGACGTGAATGCACCTAGAGACTGTCATACAGAGTGAAGTAAGTCAGAAAGAGAAAAACAAATATCGTATATTAACGCATATATGTGGAACCTAGAAAATGGTACAGATGAACCTGTTTGCAGAGCAGAAATTGAGACACAGAAGTAGAGAACAAACATATGGACACCAAGTGGGGAAAGCAGCGGGGGGTGGGGGTTGTGGTGTGATGAACTGGGAGATTGGGATTGACATGTATACACTGATGTGTATAAAATGGATGACTAATAAGAAAATAAATAAATAAACATTAAAAAAAATAAAAGCCCCTGTTGACAGCATATCACTTTCAAGGTAACTAATGTTTCATTTCTCTACTCTCCTTGGAAATTTCCTTGGAAAAAGCTGTCTATACACAAAGTTTCCATTTCCCCTCTTTCCATTCTTTCTCATGTTTACTACAAATGAGCTAACTCCCTACCTCTTCACCAAAATGGATATTGGCAAGGTCACCAGTGATCTTCATACCGACAAATACAATGATCAGTTCTCATCTTATTCAAACTACCAGCAGAATTTGATACACTTGATCAGTGCCTCTTCTTGAAACAATTTTTTTATTTGACTCTAAGATATCATGATCTCTTGATTTTCCTCCTATTGCACTGACTGCTAGTCAGTCTCCTTCTAGTCTCTTTTGGTGAATCCATCTCATCTCCCTAATCCCGAACACTGGAGCCCCCAAGGTTTCAGCCCTGAGATCTCTTCTCCATCTAGATCCCTTCTGTAGTTGATATCATATACTCTGGTCTTTAAGCACCATCTATGTACACTATTTGGACTTCTACCTTGAATTGCTATGTTCTTATACCAAATGTCTATTTGACATTTCAGCTTGAATGTTTAATAGGCATTTCATACCTCACACTTAACATTCACACTTAATTGAACTCATGATAGATTCCTGCCCCAACTACCATGAACGTGCTCCTCTTACAGTCTTCCTCATCTCAGTGGCAACTCCATTCTTCCAGTTGCTCAAGCCCAAACCTTAGAGTCACTCTTTGACACCTTTCTTCTTCTCTTATTTCCAATTATTCAACAAATCTTGTCAGCTCTATCCTCAAAATAGACACTGGATCTTATACTTCTTACTATTTCCAATGCCATTACCACAGTCCAAGCCACACATTCTCCTATCTGGCCTATTGTTGTAGCCTTCTAAATGGTCTTTCTCCTTTAATTTAATCTCCTATAGTTTATCCTACAAAAAGCAGCCAAAGTCTTTTAAAACATAAGTCAGATCATATCATTCCTTTACTCATAACCCTCCAACGACTTTCAATTAAAAAAAAATAATAATAAAGTTACATTTTTATACACTAACAATGACCTAGCTGGAAGGGAAACTAGGAAAACAATCCTGTTTACATTAGCACCAAAAAGAATAAAATACTTAGGAATAAACTTACCTAAGGAGGTCAAAGATTTATATACTGAAAACTACAACACATTGATGAAGAAAATTAAACATGGCACAATAGAAAGACATCCCATGTTCATGGATTGGAAACCTTAATATTGTTAAAATGTCTGTACCCAAAGTGATCTACAGATTCAATGCAATCCCTATCAAAATCCCAAAGACGTTTTCATAGAAATACTTTAAAAACTCTACAATTTAGGGCCTCCCTGCTGGCGCAGTGGTTGAGAGTCCGCCTGCCAATGCAGGAGACATGGGTTTGTGCCCCGGTCCGGGAAGATCCCACATGCCGCGGAGCGGCTGGGCCCGTGAGCCATGGCCGCTAAGCCTGCACGTCTGGAGCCTGTGCTCCGCAATGGGAGAGGCCACAACAGTGAGAGTCCCGCGTACCACAAAAAAAAAAAAAAAAAACTCTACAATTTGTATGGAACCACAAAAAACCACAAATAGCCAAATCAATTCTGAGAAAGAACAGAGCTGGATGCATCACATTTTCTGATTTCAAAATACATTATGAAGCTACAATAATCAAAAGAGTAAGGCATGAACATGAAGACAGACAAATAGACCAATGGAACAGAATAGAGCCCAGAAATAAATCCACACAGGTATAGTCAATTGGGGCTTCCCTGGTGGCACAGTGGTTAAGAATCCACCTGCCAATACAGGGGACACAGATTCAAGCCCTGGCCCGAGAAGATCCCACATGCCGTGGAGCAACTAAGCCCTGGGACACAACTACTGATCCTGCACTCTAGAGCCTGCAAGCCACAACTACTGACTGAGCCCACATGCTACAACTACTGAAGCCCACGCAACTAGAGCCCGTGCTCCACAACAAGAGAAGCCACTGCAATGAGAAGACCACACACCACAACGAAGAGTAGCCCCCGCTCTCCCCAACTAGAGAAAGCCCACGTGCAGCAACAAAGACCCAACACAGCCAAAAATAAATAAATAAATAAATAAAAATTTTAAAAGATACAGTCAATTGATCTTCAACAAGGGTTCCAAGAATACACAATGTGGAAAGGATAGTCTTTTCAACAAATGGTTTTGGGAAACTGGATATCCACAAGCAAAAACATGAAACTGGACCTTTATCTTATACCATACAAAAAAAAAAAAGAAAAAATCCAACTCAAGCATAAGTCCTGCAACTGTAAAACTCCTAGAAAAAACATAGGGGAAAATCTTCATGACATTGATTTTGGCAATGATTTCATGGATATGACACCAAAAGCACAGCCAACAAAACCAAAAAAATTAAAAAGTGGGACTATGTCAAATTAAAAAGCTTCTGCACAGCAAAAGAAACAATCAACAGAGTGAAAGGCAACCTATGGAATGGGAGAAAATATTTACAGATCAAATATCTGATAAAGGGTTAATCTCCAAGAGATACAAGAAACTCCTATAATTCAATAACAACAAAAAATTACACTAATAATCTGATTTCAAAAATGGGCTAAGGAATTGAATAGATATTTCTTGAATGACATAAAAATGACCAACAGATATATGGAAAAAGTGAGTGTTCATCATCACTGGTCAACAGGGAAATGCAAATCAAAACCACAAGATATCATCTCATACCTGTCAGAATGGCTATTATGAAAAAAAACAAAAGACAATAAGCATTGGCAAGGATATAGAGAAACTGGAATGCTTGAACATTGTTGGTGGGAATACAAAATGGTGCAGTCACTGTGGAAAATATTATGGAAGTTTCTCAAAAAATTAAAAATAGAACTACTGTATGATTTAGCAATCCCACTTCTGGGTATGTATCCAAAAGAATTGAAATTAGGATCTCAAAGAGGCATTAGAACTCCCATATTCATTGCAACACTATTCACAATAGCAGAGGTAGAAATAACCTAAATGTCCATTGACAAAAGAATGGATCTTTAAAATGTGGTATATACATAAAATGGAATACTATTCAGCCTTTAAAAAAAGGAAATTCTGCAATATTTGACAACATGGTGAACCTTGAGGACATTATGCTTAAGCCAGACATAGAAGACAAATATTGTATGATTCTACTTATATGGATATCTAAAATGGTAAAATTCATAAAACCAAAGACTGCAATGATGGTTACCAGGGCTGAGAGGAGGAAATGAGGAGTTATTAATCAATACTCATAAAATTTCAGTTAAGTATGATGAATAAGTTCTAGAGATTTGCTGTACAATATTTGTGTCTGTAGTCAACAATAATGTATTGTAAACAAAATTTGTTAAGAGGGTAGATCTCATGTTAAGTGTTTTTTACATTAATAAAATAAAAAGGAAATATACCTCAGTTTTAAATGTTTGAGGTCCTCTAATAATTCACAGGATGCTTATTATAATAACAAAATAAGTATTTTTGACATGTAAATCTAATAACATTTCGCACCCTATCCCCAAAGCATTTTGATGGCTCCCCATTGTTCTTAGGATTAAAGAGCATGGCCTTTGAGCCTCTGGATGGTCTGGGCTCTGCTGCCCATCTTCACATTGCCCCTTCCTGCTGTCTCATCCTCACTCTATTCCAGCTGCCCTGGCCTTCTCTTTCCCTGTCCCCCTATCACAGAGCTTTGGCGGTTGGCCACAGTCTCTAAGGAAATACTTACCCCACTCTTCAACCAAATAAATCCTCTTGTTCCTTCAGATCTCCTCCCACCTCACAACTATGTCAAAGCCACCTATTTTATGCTCTAATATCTCCACGACTTCCATTTTTCTAACTCTTATTACTGATTATCATTTTAAATGTATTTGTGTGATTGTGTGATTACCGTATGTCTTTCTCACTGGATCCTAAACTCCATACCTGGCTTTAACAGTGTGCCTGGAACAGAGTAGGTACACTATGAAACAAATAAACAAATGAACGGCCTAAACAAAACAAGCAGATTTGAATTTATACTATCACTTGGGTTATAACTTTGTAGTCTTCCAACATGTAGTTCCCATATTGGGCAAGTTCCATAGAGGAAGCAGCCTTTTCATCCTGAATAAAGCCCTCACCACAGGAATCCAAGGGGAGGGCATGAAGTACTTCAGATATCAATGGCCTCTAGTTCCCCTGGGAGGGATTAAAGTTATCATACAGGTGAGGAAAGCCAGGTTGTGCCAGAGGAAGACCTATTAACTGCACTAGGAGTTATTCTCGCCACAGCTACTCCCCCTTCTGAGAGTTAACCTCTTCTCAGATGTAAGGATTTCTGACCATCTGACAATATTGATCTTTTGGCCTCTCTGAAAAGAGCCAAAATTTTTTATGGCTTGGAAATTGTTTTGTCTGTTTGTTTTTCAGCTCACCATAACTTCAAGCTATAATATCTGAGGGAGAATCTAAATGCACAAAAAAAGTTTACCTAATCCATAAATCCCAAGTGTATCTCTTCGTGGAATCATGGCATCCTAAGGGTGGAATGGACCTAAGAGAGGTCATAACCCATCACCTTTCACACCTGCAACTCTGAGTCATTCCAGGCTTCTCTCTTGAGTGTTCCCTTGAGCTAAGGCAATCTGTCCCACATAGTTTAGGGGACTTGGCACAGAACTTCATGAAAGTTCTGTGATTAAAGAGCAAAGAAAGATGAATCTCTCCACAAAGATGTAGAGAAATAGGAAGAGATGGTGCAGAAAAGGGAGGATATGTGGAAACAGGAGTTGGGGAATGAATAACAGGAAAAAGAAGAATTAGGGAAAATACTGAAAATTTTTAAAAAAAATTCTGGAAACATGCACAAATTGAGATAGCCCAGGATATGAGTCAGAAGAGACTTAGTTAAAAAAAAAGACAATCAAAGAAAAATAAGGAAAATGAAGATGAAGTTTTTGTTGTTGTCGTTCTCTTAACATAAGTTTACGGTTACTAAACCAGGCAGAAATTAGAATTGTTATAATGTACTATATGTGTAGGGAACTAAATTTTTGAGGTAAAATATGATCGTCCAAGGATATGTGCAAATCAAATGAAAAGATTCAAGATGCAAAATAAAGCATACCGTACATTTGTTTTTTTAAGAAGTCACATTGAACAGCTAAGATCCCTTCCAAAATGTTTAATTTTCCTTCTCTTCACCAGCTTCCTCACAGTGCATTCACCAACATACCCCAATGTTAGTGGCACATAAATCAAATCTTTCATAAAAATCAGAAAAATAAAAATATATGAGCACAGGAGTCTCCTGATATTGGCAAGACTCCAATCCACATATACTCTTGGGCCTGATCCACTAATATTAAGAAGCCAGTTTGTTCTTAGCTCAGCAACGGGGAAGGTTCTACCAACCTTAGTTTCCATGTACTGGTGTACTCTCTATAAGTAGCGAGATGTCTCCAACAAATTACTTCAGAATTGTCATATGAGATATTGCTGCAAGGTGTGTGAACTCTTCCTGACTACCAATTTGCAGCAACGCAGTGATTAAAGTATCAAAAGATTTTGAAAATCTGGCTTAATGTATTTTTTACCAACAGCAGAGTAAGAGATTAAGAAAGGATATACCTTTCATGAGTGTGAAATCTATAGCAGGGAACCCACCTCTTAGGATAAAACACTTGCATGCAATACAGGACACTCTGGACCTAAGGAAGATCAAGTGCTGATCAACAATGAAGCAAACAAGGGTTCTGTCTAAACAAACAAACGAAAGTTCTTTGAAAGGTACAAGCTGCAGATCATATAGAATAATCTTAGCTGAAAAAATGTCAAAAAGGAGGCACAGTAACTCCCTTTCTGCCAAAGGCTGACTCCCTGGGAGGGGCTCCCAGAGCAGTCTTCAAGCCTGTTGACTTGTTTTTTCAAGCTGTAAATGTAACTCGCAGCTACATTGGTTTGTTTTGTTGTTGTGACATGGTCTCCATAGATGTGCATTGAAATTGTGCCCAGCTACACTGAAGCCAAGAACCATGCAATCTGGAGGTTGTGCAAGCAAGATTACAAGGCTCCAAGGTATCCAGTGCCTGTACTGCTCATCTCTTCCACTTACCTCGAAGCTTGGCTTGTCCAGCCTGGGCAACGGAACGCTGCACTGGGACCAGATCCAAATGCTTTAGAAAAGTGGCTACATTTGCAGGGAAGGAAGGGAGCTTTATCTTCACATCAGGGCTTTATTTGCATGCCTAGGGAATGGTCAGTGATAACCAGGACCAGTTTAGTGCCTATTTGTCTTTAGTTGTCCCTCTTCCTTTTTGTACGAAGCACAACTTGCTCATCTTTATTCCTCTCAGGAGTCTATCACCCTCATGTTTTCTTCATGCCCTGTGCATCTCAGGAAATGTATTTGCAAGAAATAACTTGATCCCCTCATTCACACCAAACTTAGCAAATAAAAATACAGGACATCCAGTTAAATTTGAATTTCACATAAACAACAAATAATTATTTTTTTAGTGTAACTATGTCTCATGCAACATTTGGGACATACATAAGATAATTCATCGTTTATCTGAAATTCAGATTTAACTGGTTGTCCTATATTTTACGTGGCAGCCCTACACTAAAGGGTAAATGACTTGTGATGCTTTTACCTCTCCCAAGGATATTGCCTGAATTTTAACTTAGGGTTAAAGTCCTATAGCTTAAACTAAATTAATAATTAGGAGATTTTAGCAACAAACGAGAAGAAAAACATATCATATGAGGTAAGTAATCACTTCTTATACTCAGCCATAAAGTCACATTTTTTAAACTGCAAGACTATAACCTAGAGACAGAAAGCATCACTTGATTTTTACCTGCTTGGACTTAAGGCAATATTTATTTCAAATCAGACAATGTGATGGTTCACATCAATTGATGCTTTACTCTTCTAGATGGAGAAAATACAATTCAAAGATACAAGCCTCTGCCCCCAAACATCTATTCTCACGGTGTCTTTGGTGAAGTAGAGATACATGTGGTGTTAGTTGAACATCCTAGGCCTCAGCTCACATCTCATCAAAAAAGACTTCACATGCCATGTCTATAGACAAAGCCAAGTATGAAACATATACTCTTCAAGTTCTCAGAAATCCTATAGTTAGGGTTAAAGAAAAGGAAGAGATATGAAAAGAATGGCAATCAAAGAGAAAATAGGAAGGAGAATGGATAAAAGAAAGAAGAAAATTAACTCAATATAAAAAAAAATGTAAAGGGAGTGAAGAAGACACTTGGGCCGACCCCAATTACCTAGAATAGGTGGTTACCTTCTGGTGTGAGTTAAGGATCTCTGGGAAGAACCCTGTGGAAGATACTAGAGATGAGCTCATTTAACACCTATTCCAACCTCCTTCTGCAATGTCTTCCTGTGTATTACAGAGGATGATAAACTGAAAACTGCCTTTTTGTAGGGTTTCTAGGGTTACTAGAGTTTGGGGTACGATAAGGGCTCCATTATTAGATTCACTTTCAGAACATGAATTCAGACTCAGTAAAGCAAGGAGAGAGATTGCACATGAGGCATCGTTCTACTGCTGCACATGGAGTGTTAACTCCCCAGTTTAGCAGTAGTTTCCTGCCCACAGCTTCTCCATTTGATAGGCAGCATCCAGATCAAGACAAGTATAGCAGTTTCTTTGATGACTCAGTTGTGGTGTGGCATCAGGATTTGTTTCTGGAAGCTCACCAGCCTAGAGTCTGTTTCTTCTGCCCACAGACCAGTTCTATAGACCATTGAATAACCTGTCATTAATATATTTCAGCTTAAACCAGCTAGAGTGGGTCTGTTCTCTGCAACTGAACACTAACTGATACAAGCTGCTACTCCCAAAATATCTATTTCACTAGCCTAATGGTTCTCAACTTAGCAATATCTGGAGACATTTTTGGGTCACAAATGGAAGGCGGGTTGCTCTTGGCATCTCATAAGTAGAGGCCAGAGATGCTACTAAACATTCTACAAGGCACAGAACAGACCCCACAACAAAGAACTGTCCAATCCAAAATAGTGCCAAAATTGAGAAACCCTTCCCTAGTCCAGAATCCAATTTGAAACTTTATCATTAAAAATACAATATTTGCAGTATGTTGGTTTAACAAGAACTCTCTTTCATAATGCAAATAGCCCTCAAAAATTTACAGGTAAAGTTTTGTTCTTAGCCAATGTAGTATTAAAAACCACATTCTCGGGCTTCCCGGGTGGCGCAGTGGTTGGGAGTCCGCCTGCCGATGCAGGGGACACAGGTTCGTGCCCCGGTCCGGGAAGATCCCACATGCCGTGGAGCGTCTGGGCCCGTGAGCCATGGCCGCTGAGCCTGCGCATCCAGAGCCTGTGCTCCGCAACGGGAGAGGCCATAACAGTGAGAGGCCCACGTACCGAAAAAAAACAAAAACAAACAAACAAAAAAAAACACATTCTCTTTATTCTAGATTTACATGATTTTCACATTGTTATATTTCTGCAGCCAGGTCGTGACCTAAAATTAAGGTATGCTTTTAATGTAGTGATATTTTTCTTATTATTTTAAATCAAAAAGTTATTATTAAATATACAGTATATCTTAGCACTAGTGGCTTCTTGAATCAAGGAATGAGTGTAAGTTTACCAAATGGCATGCGGAGGAGAATCAGTGACAGTGAGCAAAGAGCACTGTAGTCTCAACCTTAGCTCCTTAACAGAATCAGTGCAAAGCTTTTCATTGGTTTCAGCGTGAGTCCCAGACATCAATATTTCTTCAATGCTCTTTGCAGCCAGAGTCAAGAACCACTAATTTAGGGCATCTTGGAGGATTTGGCCCCCAAAGATAGAGAAAAGGGAATAAAAGGGGTGCCACTATAGGAAAGATAAGCAAAAAGTGATGGCAGATAACCAGACAGACTTCAGAACCTTACTCTTACAACCAGGACCAGACCTTGTTACTATTGCCGGAAAATCTGCTAACACTCCAGCCTTTTAGCTCTTGAGTAACTTTCACAAGCTCTCTGGGGCCCAAAGAAAGCAACAAGTGGAGAAGTGAACTAATAATGGATCCAGACAAAAAGAAATGGAGAATGCTTTCATCCACTCCAACTTAGCACGTATTTAGAATCAAGATGTATCTTATAAATATATTTCATATAATTTGTAAATGTCTTGTTCCCCTATGAAGTCTAGCTCCTGCCTTGAATGAAGAGGTGCTCTGTAAATGTTGGCTAAATTGAATTAAATATACTCCCTAAACGTGCTACTGACTTAAATTGTATGGGGAAGAGATATAAGCCCCCTTTAAAGTGGAGAGCAAAAATTCAAGAGAAAATACTAAAAGGAAACAAAGGAACTAGCCCATTCCAATTGCCTCTTTCTCCAGCAGTGGAAGAGATCCTCACTGGTCCAAATAAAGGTTGCCTCAGAAATTTGTTACTACTGCCAACCCAACATCCCTACTATTTCTTTGTTAATTTTTTTAAGTCAAAATTGTCACAGTAAATTCCACAGTGTCCCCAATTGCCTCAAGACCCAGAGTGCAGACTTCTAAAGCCAGATCCTGGATAAGATTCTGAAACCATGCTCTGTTATACCCAAAAGGTGTGTTTAGGTGACAGGCCGTAATACTGCAGAGGACTTAGTCTCAAGGAGTAAGTAGAGTCTGAAGGCTTAATCTACCCCTTTAGAAACAATCACTCTCATCATGCCAGCAGAGTCAGTTTTCCTTTGTTTTACATTTATTTATTCAGAGACTTCTAAATATATGCTCCTCTGTTGAAACATTCTCTGGGCCCAAGTACAATAAAAACATTAATTAAAACACATGATTAGAAACACCCAGCGGCAAGACTGGAACAGTATCAGATGAGCTCTGACATTTAAGTGTCAGTCATGGAAGATAAATCCACCTGCAGGTGACCTGTACCATTCCCCCCATGCCCCCACCCCACCTGCAGCTCTGCCGTGGATTCTGGCCAGCTGATGCTGAGGTGAGCGCTCTCTGCAGATGGATGGCCACACCCAGTTATTCCATTTCTTTCCTCACCCTTGATTTGGCACAGTCTCTACCTGCCTCTCCTCTCATTCTGCAAGAAGCTAAAGAGAAATTCACAGAGTCCCCAAATTTTGCAGAGACCCGGACATGGGAATCTTACATGACAGTTGGGCTTTGGTAGGGCAGGACTGAAGAGCTGGTTGTCCCTTGCTGAAAAGGGCCCTGAACTTTGTGGGCAGCATGATTCTCCCAGAGGTGTTCTACCCTTGGTTCTGGCTCCGAGCACTTCTGAATGCAGAGGCAGCAGCAGAATTAATATGGAATACACAATGGAAGAGTCAAAGGGAACACCATAGGGAATAGCATGGATTTCAGACAGTGTAGACATTTCAGATTTGGGGGGAGGGGGGGTGGGGGGGAATCCCATCTACAAAATAGACCTTCTACAAAATTACCATCTACATAATAGGTAATAAACCTTCACTCCCTTATGACACAGAAAATTCCCTAAATCCCAAATGTGTTTACACAGCCTAATTAGGCATGAAAATTTTAAATCTAGCGCAGGCCTGTTAAGAAGGTCTTGTTATATGCAGACATGTTCTGTCAAGGGTACGTATCTAGTAAGGGATGCCATCAATAGGTAATATGACTTTGTTATAAGTTCTATCTGTTTCTTAAACGTTCACAAGTAAAACAAAAGCAAAAGATCTTAGCTTCCTTCTTTTATGTATGATTTTCCCAGAAATCTCCCATTTTAGAAAAACAAGAAGAGATTTGAAAGAAAACAATAGCAGATCAATGCTAGGTAGGAATAGTATTTCAAAAGTGGTGGAACATGTTATTTTATGTTCCACTGGATTCTGTATTATTAATTCCTCTTCTTTTTTTCTTTAATGACAAAGTGTCAGTATCTTATTACAAAGAGGCTACCACCAAAGAAGATAAAAATGACTTTTATCATGCATCTGGCCCAAATTATATCTCTGGAACTCCTTTTCAATCAGCCATGGTGTTTTTCACAATTTTGTGATTTCGTCAAATTGGCTGAATCTCATGTGCTGCCTGCTACTACATTCTGAAGTGCCAGGCTGGTATCTAAGAGAAAAAAATAACATTTTCCTTCACTCTTAACCCACAATCTGACTTCTCATGCTGAATTCAATCCCCAGCTAATTAGTTCAAGAGTAAGCAACTTTAACCAAGATTTGGTATTACTTTCCTGCTTCTGAGAGCGGGTCTTTCCCCAGATGTAGCTCTCTTGTTACCCTTTGCATTTTAAATAAGCCATTTTGGAGCACTGGCTCTTGCTTTTTCTTTAATGTATGCGCCCCTTGGGGCTGTACTTAAGCTTGTGATGGCTCTTTGCCTACAGTCAGGGCAACAGAATACCTACAAGATTCAGCTTTGTCCTACAGCTGGCATCCATTGTGCAGCCCCAGCTGAACAGAGGGATTGCCAGTCAATTTTCTCAGAAATTCAGGGTCCCTAATATTCTAACATAAAGTCCTGAGTCTCCCTTGGCTTCCTCCATCTTGTTTGTTTTAAACATGCAGTAACATTTCCCTTATTGGCAGTTTCTGGAATAAAGTATTCCAAAGAAGTCAATTTTTCAGATAAAGAAAGACTTGCCAATGTAAGAGTTTGATAGAAACTCTTTTTAAAATGTTAAATAGTTCTGGTGAGTCTCAAACAAGGCATGTCAAATGTATTTGACTTTTTCTTGATAAGTTAGGGTCATCTTTAAACTATCAGTTATTTTACATTGGTGTATAAAACAATAACGGATACGTAAAATTATTTGCCCCTACATTCAATAGGCCACTATGCTTTCTTGGTTACTTTGCCAAATTTTTATAATTTTATTTCTGTCCCTTTCCATACTATCAAACTATCAGTGTTCACTTTGCACTGATGTTCACATGTCGGTCCCTGGAAGCAAACTTTGGGTTCATTGCTTCCAGCTTGCAGATGACTGGAAATCCAAACAAATTTGTTGTAACAACATCTACGTTAAAAGTAGATTAGTTCTGGATGGTATTCTGAAGCTCAGCCTTCTGATCTAAATGCATAAGCATCAGTACATGAATGTTCAGCATGTATCCTGTTTGCTCAAAGCCCTTTGAGCTCTTCATCTGTACCACACAGAAGAGCATTACCAGATACTTGTCCTTGGGTATTGCAAAGTCAAGTTTAGCAATTTGTCCACTCTCCCCTTTGTCCAGTTCTCCCCTTTCCTTTCTGTTCTTATCTTCTCTTCATCCCTCTGGTTCCTTCTTTGAGCCATTTCAGTAGGCATTAAATCATCCATTGTGATAAGGAAAGAAATCATAAAGGAAATAGCAAAATATTTTAATCAATGCAAATTGAACCTTGATTTTTGGGGGGTGACGGGCAGGGGTTAAAGTATTGGTGGGAGAAGGATAAAAGTACATTGAAATGAAAGATTTTACTTTTTAAATTTGCCTCTCACCAAAATGGAAGCATGAAGTTTGGCTATGATCACAAAAGCACATGATACTCATATGTGGCCATCTCCCCAGGTTATAAAATCTCAAACTCTTTGACTAAAATCCCAACAGCTGTTTGAAATACCTGTCCAAGATGACCCAGACAAAGTTGACTTGGAGTGTCAAAAGAGACTCCCGTCAAAAAAGATAAAAGTTCTTACTCAACCCTACACTATATGATGTTGGCATTGGTTGGGGGTAGGGTGACAAATTCCCTGGCTTGCCAAGGACCATCCTGGTTTTGAAACCAAAACTCCCATGTCCAGGGAACCTTCTCAGTCCTAGGCACATCAGGACATTTGGTCATCCTGGTGGCAGACAATCCCTCAAAGGTCTCTCATGTTTTCCCCCAGATGGTCACTTCTACCTTCAAAGCAAAACGTTTTATTTTTACATTTAGCATTTCTAAGAATTCAAAGGATCCTCCTTTTCTCCTTTGCCCAGTCAGTCTAGATAATTCTTTCTTAGTAACATCACTAGCATCAGTCTCCTCTTTCCTTATTGCCACCAACTTGGACTTTATTCCCTGATGCTGGGCTATTGTAAAACTTCCATGAAGTCTCCCTTCACTACAATGTGCATGGCCTTCGCAGATTAATCTTTTCAAAACCCTGCTTTGCACAAGGTTCAGTTGAAGTCCCACCTCTTCCATGAAGCCTGGTATCTTCCCTGGCAGGAGGGAAAACATGACCAGGGTGGGAGGAACGAGTGGCAGAAGGTATCAGCTTAGTGGAGGTAGGGGTGCTGTGAGGCCAGTGCAGTCTATCACTTCGCAGAAGCTGCTAAAGAACAAAATCAAGACAGGATGCAGAAGGGAGAGACAGGCAAGGCACAGAGGCCAGTAACCCAAAAAAGGTAGTCTGAGTCAACCACCAAGCCAAGGAGGCCTAGCCACAGACACAAATCCCCAGGATCCATGTGGATATCCAAGAGCCACAGGGCACCAGGCTCAGCACACTAGACACAAGAGGGTCATACCAAGCAAATCCTTTGGAGAGCAGACTTTACTTCACAGCTAGTTCAAGGCAGGGCTGGCCACATGAGACGGGAAAGGAAACTGCAGTAGCAAAAACTGCCTGTCCCACCCTTTCCACAGCTAGCGGGTTCTAACTTGGAAAGCTGTTAATATATTAATGTATGCATCCCTTAAATACAAAGACAACATCTTATAACTCTCTGAAATTCCCCACACCTAGCACAATATGTAGTCAATAAACACTTGATTTATATAGTATAAAATGTGCTGCCATGTTCAAAAGGCCATGTGTGTAGGAAATGATGAGGAGCACACAGCAACTCCACTTCTTTTCAGGGAGTCTGGAAGTCATCTGCCTGGTTGGGGTTTAAGATGTGCAATCAGCAAGTTGAGTGAACACAAATTCTCCCTTTCCTCTTCTTAAAACTTCAGAGCAAACCATTAACTCTCCTACTTCCTTTTGTATCTTAGTTCAAAACCTAAGCACAAGAAAAAATAATAACAAAACAAACTATCTTTCACCAAGACTGCAAACCAAGCCTCAGATCCAAAATAGCCTCATGTCTTCATGCTATAGTGTTTATTAGTACTTGAAGTTCAACCAGAGGGAATGAAATAGTTCAGTTTCTCAACTTCAGAGTTTTCAGCACATATGCTAAATCACTTCTTGAGCAAATGTCATGGTGTGTCCATGCTGAGAATCCCTTTAAAATGATCAGGTCTTAAAAAGACTTTGCTAAGAATATATTTTTCATTCAGTAACATTTAGGAAAAAAAGATCCAAGTTAAAATGAGGGCCTATTATGTTAGCTTTATAAATGCAATCACCTTTCTTTATTCACTGATTTATGAAGTCCCTTGAGTAAATAAAGGTAAAAACGTGATAGTTCAGATTTACAAAAAATGTGCTATTGGAAATGCCTCAAGTGAGAGTCTTGTTTTAAGTGCCAGAGTAAACACCTGCAACTATAAAAGCAGACCACTGTATTATGTTTTCTATCAAAAAAAAACAGTGTCAGATGTTATTTTGGAATCTCTCGAGAAAAAAAAACGGAAGGCTTCAAAATGAATCTCTGATAAGAACCCGCACGGCATGCATAATGCTAGAAGTATTATTAACCTAATGAAAGCGACTACTCTAAACTTCGCAAATCATTAAATCAGGATTTCTCAATACTATTATCAATAGTCAAGCACTGTGGACATTTTGGACCAAATAATTATTTGTTTTGAGTGGCTGTCCTGTACATGGTAGTATACAGATGCCAGTAGCAGCCTCCAGCCCCCACCAGTCATGAAAAACAAAAATGTCTCCAGACATTGGCAAATGTTCCCTGGAAGGCGAAACCACCCCCAGTTAAGCACCACTGATTAAACTAGAGAAACTTTTTAAGAAGTGAAGTCGCTCAAGACAGTAGACTTAGAAGGACACAGCAAAGAATCAGTGATGTCAAGATGTCAAGGAAAGGACTTCCCTGGTGGCTCAATGGTTAAGAATCTGCCTGCCAATGCAGGGCACACGGGTTCGATCCCTGGTCTGGAGAGATCCCTAATGCCGCGGAGCAACTAAGCCCGTGTGCCACAATTACTGAGCCTGCACTCTAGAGTCCACGAGCCACACCTACTGAAGCCCACGTGCCTAGAGCTTGAGCTCTGCAACAAGAGAAGCCACTGCAATGAGAAGCCCGCACACCACAATGAATAGTAACCCCCGCTCACCGCAACTAGAGAGAGCCCACGCACAGCAACGAAGACCCAACACAGCCAAAAATAATTAATTAATTAATTAATTAAAAAAAAAAAAGATGTCAAGGGAACACTGTACTAACAATATAATCAGCTTAGACAAGCAATAGAAACAATGCACAGGACTAAACATACCTGAAAAATGGAACCATAAATCTAACCAGCAAGAACAATGGTATACTGAAGATAATGAGAAAGGCCAGCATCTGTTGAAGAACATTTTTCTTAAATTTTTATCTGAGAAAAAAATCAGTCTGGATAAAGTCAATCAGTTTCACTCAGAAACAATCTACAAAGAATGACAATTCCCCTTCCCGCTCCCCCAAAACACAAACCTACTTGTCAAGTATTGGTATTTTTATGTATGCATTTATGAATGTGAAGGCTGGCTTAGAACTCTCTGTATCCCCCATGCTTAGCAGTAGGTACTCAATAAATATTTGATTTAAATGATAATAAAAATGCGCCTTCATGTTCTAAACGGTTTTAAAGAAGACATTTCAAAGAGTGGTGAAACGAATGATTTTGTACATCTCACCTGGAAATAAGAAGCTAAAGGAAAAACCCAGACAAAGCTCAGCAGAAATATCAGGGTGAGAAAAGCAAAGGTCAGAGAGTTGAAAAGACCTGAGTTAAATCCCAGCTGCATGGGTCCTAGATATGTGAATCTGGTTCCATTTACTCTACTGTACTCTATAGAATGAGTACAATAATCCTACCTCAAAGGATAGTTAGGATAAGTACATAAGATGAAGTACGCATAGTAAGAAAAAATATCAGCTCTCTTGATCTCCCTCTCCAAGATTAACGGAATTCTAACCACAAGTGCAATATCTACCCAAGTTAAGTTTTCTCTTTGAAATCAGAAAGAGAAAAGTTTCAAATCATTGTGGACCTAAAACTAAGGGTTAACAAAGTCCCACACCAACAATAATAATGCAAAAAATCATCACGAGTACCAAAAAAGAAGACAGACACTTGTGATGGAAGTGTGGAATAAGCCAAGTGATGGAATAAGCCAAGAGAAGGGAAGATTCAGCACAGTAGAGAAAGAATTCTCAAGATGGTGTCAAAATGAATACCTCAGAAACAAATGTGTCACAGGTTTTTTTTTTTTTTTTTTTTGGTGGTACGCGGGCCTCTCACTGTTGTGGCCTCTCTCGTTGCAGAGTACAGGCTCCGGACGCGCAGGCTCAGCGGCCATGGCTCACGGGCCCAGCCGCTCCGCGGCATGTGGGATCCTCCCGGACCGGGGCACGAACCCACGTCCCCTGCATCAGCAGGCGGACTCTCAACCACTGCGCCACCAGGGAAGCCCCTGTCACAGGTTTAAAAAGCAACCAATCCTGATTGGAAAAGGAAGATAAAAGGTGATAGGATGGATTTCTCTAGGAAAGAAAGAAAATAGAATTTGCAGATTGTCCTACAGATTTTATCATGTAGAAAGCTGTATTGAGAGCCACTTTCAGAAAAGAATCAGCCACAGATTCAAAAAATAAAACAGCTAAGCAAATGAAAATACAAAACAATTATTAACTCCAAGATAACTTAGAAACTGTATAAGAAAAGTAATTTTAGTATAAACTATATACACCCTATATACATATATATACATACCATGTTTTAGTAGGTTTAAACTTTACATAGTATATATACTATATATAATATAGTGTATACTATAATCTATATATCATATAAACTGTATACATATTTGACTAAATACTATAGTATATATAGTCTAAACTATATATATAATATATAGTACAAACTATATATATATAGTATACATAGTATAACTATGTGATTAATTATACACAGTGTAAACTACATATATTTCATATTATATGAATTATATATAATTACATACATCTCAAATTATATAAATATGTAACTATATAACAGTTATAATAAATCACTGAATATGAATTCAACCAAAAATTGTGACTCTACTACCTTGGAAGGAATGGAATGGGGAAAGGAAGTATAAGAAGGCCAAAATAAATAATGTCCAAAAATGTTGAATCAAACAATAGCAGTATATGCATAGTATTTTGATATGAAAAGTAAATACTGGATTAAACAGCTAAAGATTTTGAAAATGGTTACCTTAGGGAGCAGCCAGAAGGACAAGAGGCAATACAGTGCAGAGGAATTAAGAGAATGTTGGATTTTGCCTAAGCCAATTAGCATTATTTGACTTTACAACTATGTGCTCATATTACTTCGATGAAAGGAGGAAATTATTAATTTTTTATAAAAGGAAAGAAAGGGAGGGAGAAAAGAGTGAAGTTATTTCCCTTAAAATAGATTTATACACATGTTGTAATATTATAAATATATTTATACCACCATAGTTCTAGGGACTGCAACTGTAGAAGAAAGCTACTGCTCCCAGCTTTTCAGTTGGTAAAAAACTCACCCTTACAGTTGAAGCATTCAAGTTCAAGTTCAATCTAATTGGCTGTATTAGGTCCAGAAACAATGGTTGATGGCTCAGCAGGAAGGAACACTGGCCTTCCAGGCTTTGTTTACAATTATTTCCTCAAACCCAGCCCCACGTTCTTCACAAGGGCTTGGATCACTGCTTCCACAAGTACTGAGGGCCTAAAACACAGCTCCTTCTGCTTTGGCCGTTCCCACATTGCAGTGAATAATACATAGTAAATAATTCAAAACTTTAATTATAGGTACAGGAGGTACAGGAGGACAAAGTTATTTAATTGATGGGGGTAGGAAGATGGAAATTAGTACCTTACTCACAGTGATACAGGAAGAAAACCTATCATTCATAAAATAACATCATCGTGAGAATTCCCAAGAATAAGTATGCGTTCTCACTACCACATAAACCAGGAGCAAAACAAATCCTCTGTTACATAACTCTTATTTTACCTTTCTTAGTCTTTGAGTAATTAACATTGATAAAAGTTGTTTTCTGGGCCACTCCACAGACAAACAGTTTCCCAGAAGAGACGAGCAAATAGGCCTAAGCATGTGATAGACTTGGAAAGCAATGAATCTTAACAAATTTGCAGCTGAATTATTGAACTGTTAAGCCTGCAGAGTCAAACAGAAAAGATCTGGATGAATAAATGAGGTTTTGTTACCTTTGTTTCTTTGCTAATTTTGTTTGTTGCAGCTACTTGTTGTCATGAGCACCAAAAGTTATGACGCTACAATTCACACCGAATATTTTTATTTGGAAAATAAGATTTCACTTACATAGTTGAGGTTCATCAACCACATGAACTGTGAATGGGAGGTTTACATATACCATAAATTTATTTGCTAAACTACTGACCTCATTTATTTTCAGATGAACTACAAAATGGTGCTCCTTCAGTTTAGAGAATTTTTTCACTTATTCATTCAAAAAATATTTGTTGAGTACCTACTATGTGCTATGTGCTACTATGTACTATGTGCTCTACGCTCTGTGCTAGGTGCTAAAAACACAGCAGTGCAAAACAGAGAATTTATAATATAGTGTGTTAGTTAGATAATTAAGCAATTAAACAAGCAATTATAATAGGATGATTTAAGTGCTTGGAACACATATAATAGAAGCACTCAGCATATCCTAGGGCTCACAGGTAGGGAGGGCTTAGTCAGGTAAGTTTTCTAAGGGAAGTGACATTAAGTGGAACTTAAGAAATGACTCGAAGTTACCCTTGCCAAGTAGGATGAAGATGAGGCAAAGAGGCTGAGGAAGGCCAGGGGCCAAAGAGAACAATGAGGAGGCCACTGCAATAGAGGGAGAGGTGACAGTGCCCTGGACTTGGGTGATGGCAGTGTTAGAGAAAAAGAGATGGATCTGAGAGCTATTAGGAAGACAGAACTGGTGGAATTTCATGACTTACTAGATGTGAGAGATGAGGAAGAATGAGGAATGAAACACAGCTGGATTCTGGCTTGAACAACTGGGTACGTTGTAGGTGTTAACTGAGCAAAGGGCACACCGGAAAGGCTGGTTGAGGAGGGAACTGATGAATTCAATTCTGAAAATGTTGAGTTTAAGGTACATAGCAGACATTCAACTGGAGATTTCTAACAGGCAGTTAGAATACAGTGTCTGGGCTACAGATATAGATTTGGAAGTCATTATCTAAGAGCAGACAGCTGAAGCCATGGATTGAGGCAAGACTGAGAAGTGAGAAAGTATAACTGGCAAATGGAGACAACCCTTTCAAGTAGGGTGACCATGAAGAGAGACAAGAATGAAGAAGAGTAATCAAAAGGGACAGGGAGCTAAGGATGAGGGGTTATTTTATTGGTTTCCTTTCTTTGGTTTTTAATTATATGAGAGATTTGAACATGCTTATATGCAAAAAAAAAAAAAAGTGCCATGGAAAAGAAGAGGTTAATAGTACAGAAAAAAGGCAGAGGAAAGGGGTGGTGTGTGGATAAAGGTGGTCCCTGGCACAAAAACAGGAAATGGGAGAAGGGCTCTGTAGCTCATCTTGCTAGTCTTACCTGTATAATCTCCTGTTGTGTCCTAGCCCCATGCCAGCTCTGAAGGGAGCAACCAGCTATGTAAAAGACTGCCCCACTTCACTCCTAGAATCACTGACCAAGAGCTTTAAATCTCGAAACTTGGGATTTGGAAACAATTTGTAGAGCTCTTCTATGCCAGAGCCAAAGACTCAGGCACTTGCATGGTGCTAGCAGTAGCAGACCTTCTTTGCCACCCTCACCAATCCCTAAACTATAAGGTGAACAGAGAGCCTTTCTGCCCACTTCAGCCTAGCCTCTAGCCTCTCTTAGGGCAGGAGAGGGTCCTCTGTTTTTCCCACATCCTCAGGGCCCTGGTACAAAGAGTGGGTCAGGAAGGTGAGGAGACCATCAATCCTGCCTTATATCTCAGGTACCTGATTAGGTATACACACACACACACACACACACACACACACACACACACACACACACACGCACATATGCATGTAAACCTGTGCCTTGGGTTTGGAACCTATCCTATTCTCCACCCTCTTTTGAGACAGGCTTTCTAGCATAACCCTACTTTGCCTGGTTCCTTCACCATTGCTATTCTGTAATTTAAAATCATCCCCTATGCCAGTCACCCCAAAAACAAACCCCCTTTGGGCCTCCAGTGCCAGCTTAGAACTAGACTAAATTTACCTCACCCCTATTTGACCTTCATTCACCTTTCCTCTAACTTCTCCATCCCCAGCTCTTGCTCTCCCAGGTTCCCAACATGCCTTAAGGTCAGGGCTATGTCACACCACCAGTGGGATTCCAGGGCTGATAAAGAAGTTTGCAAGGCCTTGACTCTGAAGTCAAAACATAGAATAAGGCTCAAGTGAAATCACCTCCTTTTACTAGCCTAAAATCTGGATTATAACATGCTGTCTGTGCTGGTACTGAGCTGGGACTTGACGAATTCTTGACTGGTATAAAAGAACACTGAGTCAACCACAGCTGATGTTTCCACTTGTTTATTAATTCTGTGAGTTTTGGCAAATTGCTCAAGTTCTCTGAGTCTTACTTTTCTTATCTGCAAAATGGGAATGATTAATGCCAGCATCTGTATGTTTATGGCATCCTAAACACTTTATGAATGACCTCATGTAATCCTCACAACAACCTCATAAGGCACGTTCTGTTATTAACCATTAATATTTCATGAGCGAAGTTCAAACAAGCTAGCCTTATTTCAGACCCTGCCTCATTAACCACTGCGCTCTACTGAGCTAATAATATCTTCCTTCCTACTTGCAGGGCTATAGAGAAGAGCCTGAAATATGAAATAATGTGTGAGAGAACACTTGATAGATTATTGTTTAATGGATACAGAGTTTCAATGATACAAGATGAGAAGAGTTACTGAGCTGGATGGTGGTGATGGTTGCACTACAGCGTGAATGTACTTAATATTACTGAACTATACACCTGAAAATGATTAAGATGCTAATGATTAAGATGATTAAGTTTTATGTTATGTGCATTTACCACATACAATTTTTTTAATTTTTAAAAAAGAAAACCACTTGGTAGATTATAAAGTGCCACACATATGAAAACTACTAATGATGTTTTTAATTCTTTTTAACTTCTAAATGAGCAGGTTCCAGAAGAGGATTTTATGGGACTCACTTTTTTTTTTTTTTTTGCCGTATGCGGTCCTCTCACTGTTGTGGCCTTTCCCGTTGCGGAGCACAGGCTCCGGACGCGCAGGCTCAGCGGCCATGGCTCACGGGCCTAGCCGCTCCACGGCATGTGGGATCCTCCCGGACCGGGGCACGAACCCATGTCCCCTGCATCGGCAGGCAGACTCCCAACCACTGCGCCACCAGGGAAGCCCTGGGACTCACTTTTAATCCTCTCTGAATATCTAGAATAGATGATGGAAAGAGGGGAAGCATACCGTAAAATGGCAGTATCTGTACTTCAGCAGCCCCTCATGGCAGATAGAAATAAGGAGAAAAAAAGTGGGTCCGGAAAGAATTTGAAAAAGAATAGATACATGTATATGTATAAATGAATCACTTTGCTGCACACCTGAAACTAACACAACATTGTTAATCAACTATACTCCAATATAAAATAAATTTTTTTTAAAAAAAGGAAAGAAACAAAGCAAAAAAAAAAAGTGGGACCAGGTTAGTTTTCACACGACAGTCTGAAGGTTCCAAGTCTGACTGCATACACCTTCTCTGGCCATCTTCTGCATTGTCCAATGGAGACTAGAATATGCTTTCAAAAGTTAGACCTATCTTCCAAAGGGAAAGGTCAAAGCTGAGTCTCAAGAGACAACATGAGTGTAAGGACTGGGTTTCAAATCTGCTCTTTCGCATCCATTTCTCTTCAGGCTGAGGCCGAGAGCTCCCCCAAAGATTGCCAGCATCACGTGTGAGTGATTCCCAGCAGTGTGCACATTTCCTACCCTGGCCTCTATCACTATGTGTCCTTCTGTTATTTATTATACTTATGCTATTGTAATCCATTTCCTTTCTTCTAAAAATACTTTTTTTCTTTATAAAAAGGACATATTCGCTATAAAAATTTTAGAAAATATAAAAGCGTTCTTGGCTAAGTAAGAAATTGTTTTCTGATTCTCTCCAGAGAATAAAGAAGTGAAGTTCAATCTTATTTTGTGGGTGAATTAAGTTCTGAAATTTTCCTTGGAGGTTTATTATATGGCACTCTGGTTGCATTCCTCCTTTTAAATAATATCATGAAAGGCTATGAGGTTTCTAGATAAGCCCACAAAATCCTACCTAATGAAAAATGAAGCTGAACTATAACATGGGTAGAGCTATGACACCAAGCCACCAGATTTGAGGCTCCTTCTAGGAGGCAAGGACTTTGCCAGCCATTTCTGAAGTATTGGCACCCACTGGGCATGAAGCAATGGTGATTCCTAACTTTGACTTTACAAAGAGAGAGAAACTGGTTTTGTGGGCATCTGCTCCCTCAAGCAGCATTAAGAGCACCAATAGTTTCCATAGTTGGAAGGAAGATGAAACCATCTGGTTAAAGAAGGGGACTTTAGTGTGCAAAGGTCACTGGTAGGGGGACCTTCAAGATGGTAGAGGAATAAAACGTGGAGATCAACTTCCTCCCCACAAATACGTCTACATATGGAAAACTCCTACAGAACACCTAGTGAACGCTGGCAGAAGACCTCAGACTTCCCAAAAGGCAAGAAACTCCCCATGTACCTGGGTAGGACAAAATAAAAAAGAAAACACAGAGACAAAAGAATAGGGACAGGACCTGCACCTCTGGGAGGGAGCTGTAAAGGAGGAAAAGTTTCCACACACTAGGAAGCCCCTCCATTGGCAGAGACTGGGGGTGGCAGGGAGGAAGTTTCTGAGCCACAGAGGACAGTGCAGCAACAGGGGTGCAAAGTGGAAAGATTCCCACATAGAGGATTGGTGCCAACCAGCACTCACCAGCCTGAGAGGCTTCTCTGCTCACCCGCCAGGGCGGGTGGGGGCTGGGAGCTGAGGCTCCAGCTTTGGAGGTCAGATCCCAGGGAGAGGAGTGGGGTTGGCTGTGTAAACACAGCCTGAAGGGGGCTAGTGCGCCACAGCTAGCCAGGAGGGAGTTCAGGAAAATGTCTGGAACTGCCTAAGAGGCAAGAGACCATTGTTTCGGGGTGCACAAGGAGAGGGGATTCAGTGCACCGCCTAAACGAGCTCCAGAGACAGGCACAAGCCGCGGCTATCAGCGCAGACATCAGAGACAGGCATGAAAGGCTAAGGCTGCTCCTGCAGCCATCAAAAAGCCTGTGTGCAAGTACAGGTCACTATCCACACCTCCCTTCCTGGGAGCCTGTGCAGCCCGCCACTGCCAGGGTCTCGTGATCCAGGGACAACTTCCCCGGGAGAACACAGGGCGTGCCTCAGGCTGGTGCAACATCATGCTGGCCTCTGTGGCAGCAGGCTCGCCCCGCATTCCGTACTCCTCCCTCCCCCTGGCCTGAGTGAGCCAGAGCCCCCTAATCAGCCACTCCTTTAACCCCCTCCTGTCTCAGCGAAGAACAGACGCCAGAGGGCAACCTACACGCAGAGGCGGGGCCAAATCCAAAGGTGAACCCCAGGAGCTGTGCGAACAAAGGAGAGAAAGGGAAATCTCTCCCAGCAGCCTCAGAAGCAGTGCATTAAATCTCCACAATCAACTTGATGTACCCTGCATCTGTGGAATACCTGAATAGACAAAGAATCATCCCAAAATTGAGGCAGTGGACTTTGGGAGAAACTGTAGAATTGGGGTTTGCTTTCTGCATCTAATTTGTTTCTGGTTTTATGTTTACCTTACTTTAGTATTTAGAGCTTATTATCATTTGTAGATTTGTTTATTGATTTGGCTGCTCTCTTCCTTTATATATATATATATATTTTTTTTCTTTTTCTCTTTCTGTGAGTGTGTATGTGTATGCTTCTTTGTGTGATTTTCTCTGTATAGGTTTGCTTTTACCATATGTCCTAGGGTTTTGTCTGTCCATTTTTGTGTGTATGGTTTTCTTTTAGTATAGTTTTTAGCACTTGTTATCATTGGTGGATCTGTTTATTGGGTTGGCTGCTCTCTTCTCTCTCTTTTTTTTAAACTTTAAAATTTTTTTATTTTAATAATATTTTTATTTTAATAACTTTATTTTATTTTATTTGTTCTTTCTTTTATTTTTCTCCCTTTTCAACTGAGTTGTGTGCCTGACAGGGTCTTGGTACTCCAGCCAGGTGTCTGGTCTGAGCCTCTGAGGTGGGAGAGCTGAGTTCAGGACATTGGTCCACCAGAGACCTCCTGGCCCCACGTCATATCAATCGGCAAGAGCTTTCCAAGAGATCCCCATCTCAACACTAAGAACCAGCTCCACTCAATGACCAGCAAGATCCAGTGCTGGACACCCAATGCCAAACAACTAGCAAGACAGGAACACAACCCCACCCATTAGCAGAGAAGCTGCCTAAAATCATAAAGTAACAGACACCCCAAAACACACCACTGGACATGGTCCTGCCAACCAGAAAGACAAGATGCAGCCTCACCCACCAGAACACAGGCACCAGTCCCCTCCACCAGGAAGCCTACACAACCCACTGAACCAACCTTACACACTGGGGGCAGACACCAAAAACAATGGGAACTACAAACTTGCAGCCTGCGAAAAGGAGACCTCAAACACAGAAGTTAAGCAAAATGAGAAGACACAGAAATACACAGCAGATGAAGGAGCAAGGTAAATACCCACCAGACCAAACAAATGAAGAGGAAATAGGCAGTCTACCTGAAAAAGAATTCAGAGTAATGATAGTAAAGATGATCCAAAATCTAAGAAATAGAATGGACAAAATACAAGAAACATTTAACAAGGAACTAGAAGAACTAAAGAGCAAACAAACAATGATGAACAACACAATAAATGAAATTTAAAATACTCTAGAAGGAATCAATAGTAGAATAACTGAGGCAGAAGAATGGGTAAGTGACCTGGAAGATAAAATAGTGGAAATAACTACCACAGAGCAGAATAAAGAAAAAAGAATGAAAAGAACTGAGGACAGTCTCAGAGACCTCAGGGACACATTAAACACACCAACATTCGAATTATAAGGATCCCAGAAGAAGAAGAGAAAAAGAAAGGGACTGAGAAAATATTTGAAGAGAAGACAGTTGAAAACTTCCTTAATATGGGAAAGGATAAATCAAGTCCAGGAAGCACAAAGAGTCCCATACAGAATAAATTCAAGGACAAACACAACAAGGCACATATTAATCAAATTATCAAAAACTAAATACAAAGAAAAAATATTAAAAGCAACAAGGGAAAAGCAACAAATAACATACAAGGAAATCACCATAAGGTTAACAGCTGATCTTTCAGCAGAAACTCTGCAAGCCAGAAGGGAGTGGCAGGACATATTTAAAGTGATGAAAGGGGAAAATCTACAACCAAGATTACTCTACCCAGCAAGGATCTCATTCAGATTTGACAGGGAAATTAAAACCTTAACAGACAAGCAAAAGCTAAGAGAATTCATCACCACCAAACCAGCTTTACAACAAATGCTAAAGGAACTTCTCTATGCAGGAAACACAAGAGAAGGAAAAGACTTACAATAACAAACCCAAAACAATTAAGAAAATGGTAACAGGAACATACATATCGTTAACTACCTTAAATATAAATGGATTAAACACTCCAACCAAAAGCCACAGACTGGCTGAATGGATACAAAAACAAGACCCATATATACACTGTCTACAAGAGACCCACTTCACACCTAGGGACACATATAGACTGAAAGTGAGGGGATGGAAAAAGATATTCCATGCAAATGGAAATCAACAGAAAGATGAAGTAGCAATTCTCATATCAGACAAAATAGACTTTAAAACAAAGACTATTACAAGAGACAAAGAAGGACACTACATAATGATCAAGGGATCAATCCAAGAAGAAGATGTAACAATTGTAAATATTTGTGCATCCAACATAGGACCACCTCAATACATAAGACAAATGCTAACAGCCATAAAAGGGGAAATAACAGTAACACAATAATAGTAGGGGACTTTAACACCCCACTTTGACCAATGGACAGAACATCCAAAATGAAAATAAATAAGGAAACACAAGCTTTACATGATACATTAAAGAAGATGGACTTAATTGATATTTATAGGACTTTCCATCCAAAAACAACAGAATAAACTTTCTTCTCAAGTGCTCATGAAACATTCTCCAGGATAGATCATATATTGGGTCACAAATAAAGCTTTGGTAAATTTAACAAATTTGAAATTGTATCAAGTTTCTTTTCCAACCACAATGCTATGACACCACATATCAATAACAGGAAAAAATCTGTAAAAAATACAAACACATGGAGGCTAAATAGTACACTACTAAATAACCAAGAGATCACTGAAGAAATCAAAGAGGAAATCAAAAAATACCTAGGAACAAATGACAATGAAAACACATCACCCCAAACCTATGGGATGCAGCAAAAGCAGTTCTAATAGGGAAGTTTATAGCAATACAAGCCTACCTCAAGAAACAAGAAAAATCTCAAATAAACAACCTAACCTTACACCTAAAGCAATTAGAGAAAGAAAAACAAAAAAACCCCAAAGTTAGCAGAAGGAAAGAAATCATAAAGATCAGATCAGAAATAAATGAAAAAGAAATGAAGGAAACAATAGCAAAGATCAATAAAACTAAATGCTGGTTCTTTAAGAAAATAAACAAAATTGATAAACCATAAGCCAGACTCATCAAGAAAAAAAGGGAGAAGACTCAAATCAATAGAATTAGACATGAAAAAAGAGAAGTAACAACTGACACTGCAGAAATACAAAAGATCATGAGCGATTACTACAAGCAACTATATGCCAATAACATGGACAACCTGGAAGAAATGGACAAATTCTTAGAAAAGTACAACCTTCCAAGGCTGAACCAGGAAGAAATAGGAAATATAAATAGACCATTCACAACCACTGAAATTGAAACTGTAATTAAAAATCTTCCAATAAACCAAAGCCCAGGACCAGATGGCTTCACGGGTGAATTCTATCAAACACTTAGAGAAGAGCTAACACCTCTCCTTCTCAAACTCTTCCAAAATATAGCAGAGGGAGGAACACTTCCAAACTCATTCTACGAGGCCACTGTCACCCTGATAGCAAAACCAGACAAAGATGTCACTAAAAAAGAAAATTACAGGCCAATATCACTGATGAACGTAGATGCAAAAATCCTCAACAAAATATTAGCAAACAGAATCCAACAGCACATTAAAAGGATCATACACCATGATCAAGTGGGGTTTATCCCAGGAATGCAAGGATTCTTCAATATATGCAAATCAATCAATGGGATACACCATATTAACAAACTGAAGGATAAAAACCATATGATCATCTCAATAAATGTGGAAAAAGCTTTCAACAAAAATTAAACACCGATTTATGATAAAAACCCTCTAGAAAGTAGGCATAGAGGGAAATCACCTCAACATAATAAAGGCCATATATGACAAACCCACAGCCAACATCATTGTCAGTGGTGAAAAACTGAAACCATTTCCACTAAGATCAGGAGCAAAGCAAGGTTGCCTACTCTCACCACTATTATTCAATATAGTCTTGGAAGTTTCAGCCACAGCAATCAGAGAAGAAAAAGAAATAAAAGGAATCCAAATCAGAAAAGAAGAAGTAAAATTGTCACTGTTTGCAGATGACATGACACTATACATAGAGAATCCTAAAGATGCTACCAGAAAACTACTAGAGCTCATCAATGAATTTGGTAAAGTATCAGGATATAAAATTAATGCACAGAAATCTCTTGCATTCCTAAACACTAATGATGAATAATCTGAAAGAGAAATAAGGAAACACTCCCATTTACCATTGCAACAAAAAGGATAAAATACCTAGGAATAAATCTACCTAAAGAGAAAAAAGACCTGTATGCAGAAAACTATAAGACACTGATGAAAGAAATCAACGATGATACAAACAGATGGAGAGATATACCATGTTCTTGGATTGGAAGAATCAACATTGTGAAAATGACTCTACTACCCAAAGCAATCTACATATTCAATGCAATCCCTATCAGACTACCAATGGCATTTCTCACAGAACTAGAAAAAAAGTTTTAACAATTTGTATGGAAACACAAAAGACCCTGAATAGCAAAAGCAATCTTGAGAAAGAAAAATGGAGCTGGAGGAATCAGGCTCCCTAACTTAAGACTATACTGCAAAGCTACAGTAATCAAGACAGTATGATATTGGCATAAAAACAGAAATATAGATCAATGGAACAGGATAGAAAGCCCAAAGATAAACCCACGCACATATGGTCACCTTATCTTTGATAAAGGATGCAAGAATATACAGTGGAGAAGACAGCCTCTTCAATAAGTGATGCTGGGAAAATTGAACAGCTACATGTAAAAGAAAGAAATTAGAACACTCCCTAACACCGTACACAGAAATAAACTCAGAATCAATTAAAGACCTAAACGTAAGGCCAGACACTATAAAACTCTTAGAGGAAAACATAGGCAGAACACTCTACAACATAAATCACAGCAAGATCCTTTGTGACCCATCTCCTAGAGAAATGGAAACAAAAACAAAAATAAACAAATGGGGCCTAATGAACCTTAAAAGCTTTTGCACAGCAAAGGTAACCAGAAACAGGACGAAAAGACAATCCTCAGAATGGGAGAAAATATTTGCAAACAAAGCAACTGACAAAGGATTAATCTCTAAAATATACAGGCAGCTCATTCAACTCAATATCAAAAAAAAAAAAAAACAAACAAACAACCCAATCCAAACATGGGCAGAAGACCTAAGTAGACATTTCTCCAAAGAAGTTATACAGATTGCTAACAAGCACAAGAAAGGATGCTCAACATCACTAATCATTAGAGAAATGCAAATCAAAACTACAATGAGGTATCACCTCACACTGGTCAGAATGGCCATCATCAAAAAATCTACACCAATAAATGTTGGAGAGGGTGTGGAGAAAAGGGAACCCTCTTGCACTGTTGGTGGGAATGTAAATTGATATAGCCACTATGGAGAACAGTATGGAGGTTCCTTAAAAAACTAAAAAGAGACCTACCATATGACCCAGCAATCCCACTACTGGGCATATACCCTGAGAATACCATAATTCAAAAAGTGTCATGTTCCACAATGTTCATTGCAGCTCTATTTACAATAGCCAGGACATGGAAGCAACCTAAGTGTCCATCAATAGATGAATGGATAAAGAAGATGTGGCACATATATACAATGGAACATTACTCAGCCATAAAAAGAAATGAAATTGAGTTATAGGTGGATGGACCTAGAGCCTGTCATACAAAGTGAAGTAAATCAGAAAGAGAAAAACAAATACCATATGCTAACACATATATATGGAATCTAAAAAAAAAAAAAAAAAGGTTCTGAAGAACGTAGGGGCAGGACAGGAATAAAGATGCAGAAGTAGAGAATGGACTTGAGGACACAGGAAGGGAGAAGGGAAAGCTGGGACGAATTGAGAGAGTGGCATGGATATATATACACTACCAAATGTAAAATAGATAGCTAGTGGGAAGCAGCCGCATAGCACAGGGAGATCACCTCAGTGCTTTGTGACCACCTAGAGGGGTGAGATAAGGAGGTTGGGAGGGAGATGAAAGAGGGAGGAGATATGGGGATATATGTATACATATAGCTGATTCACTTTGTTATAAAGCAGAATCTAACACACAATTGTAAAGCAATTATACTCCAATAAAGATGTTAAAAAAATAAAAGGTCACTGGTAGATCGAATGCTCACAAATTGGGGACCTGCTTCCTAGAATGTGTTGAAGAATGATCTCAACATCTCCTACTTTCTTGGTGACACAAATAGTCAACAGCCAGTCATATTTATTATCAATAGATGGCTCTTTTTTATTCTTTAACTAACATATTGGTTCTTGGAAGGAACACAGAAGTATTTCTGAAGGCAACAAACTGCCTAACTCCAGTAAATTTTCTCCTTTCTGTGCCTACAACAGTAGACACAAAAGAACTAGAGAATAATAAATGAAGAAAGCAATACAATTTAATATAAGAATAATTTAAGTAACTCACTCTTTGCATTGGACTGATTTCTTAAAAGTCTGGATCTCACTCACTAGTGCATTTCCTTTTTTTAAAATTTATTCAATAAATATTTGCCTATAGGGCTTCCCTGGTGGTGCAGTGGTTAAGAATCCGCCTGCCAATGCAGGGGACACGTTTGATCCCTGGTCCGGGAAGATCCCACATGCCGCGGAGCAACTAAGCCCGTGTGCCACAACTACTGAGCCCACGTGCCACAACTACTGAAGCCCACGCACCTAGATCCTGTGCTCCACAACTAGAGAAGCCACCGCAATGAGAAGCCGGCGCACCGCAACGAAGAGTAGCCCCCGGTCGCTGCAACCAGAGAAAAGCCTGCGTGCAGCAACGGAGACCCAACGCAGCCAAAAATAAAATAAAAATTAAAAAATTTATTTTTAAAAAATATATATTTGCCTATAGTTTCTATGTGCCAAGTGCTGGGCTAGGTTCTAGGTAGGCAGCTATAATCCCAGCGCCTCACAAAGTTTCAGACTAGTTAAGCTAGGAGAAGACTGGCAGGGAGCAGGTACCAAACAAATAAATATACATTTCCAATCTGTAATAGATGCTGTGACAGGGAATAACATGAGGGAATCTACTGAAAGGGAGTAGGAGTGAAAAGCATTGCAGGTAAAGGAATCTACCTGTATGGGTACTGAATGAATTGAGAGAAAAACAATGTGGCTCAACAAGTGAGCAAAGGGGCAAGTGGCATGAAATAAGCTTACAAGACCTTGCAGGAGTCTGGATTGCATTCTAAGTCCAAGAAAAGCACTGAAGGCCAAAGCCAGGAAGATATTACCCAATTTATGTTTTAGAAGTATCACTCTGATTGCTGGATGAAGGATAGATCTGAAGAGGTTCAAGAGTTGAAGCCAGGAGATCAAATGGAACCAAGGTCTCTTGGAAAAAAATAGGTTATAAATGATAGACACATCCTGTCAAAATCTGTCCAGGCCCTGGGGGAAAAGGGCCTTCTTCATATTACTTATTATTGTTTGACATTTTATATTTATTAATTTATATAATTGTATATCTGTTCAGTGCCTGCCTCTCTCATTAGAAAGTAAGTTTGGTGAGGATAGGAAGGTTGCCTTTTTCACTCCTGTATCCTCAGTGCATAGAACATTGTCTGCCACATAGATTCTCAATAAATATTCACTAAATGAATGAATGAAACATGTACTTAATCCTTTTATGAAGCAAAGGACCATTCTGTAAAGCAAATCATCAGCCTCTTTCTTACTCATTTTGAAAGTCTGGATCTTTTTACCTCAACTGAGAGGAACTTGAGGGAAGAGTAAACCAAGACAAACAAAGTTTATTGTACTGAATGGAATGACCTCATAAAACGTAAATTCCAGGAAGACAGAGACCTTGAATGTAACTATTATGTATTTTAATGAATAAATTAATGAAACCAGAGCTCAGAGCACTTGTCTGTGGTTTCCAGAATTGTGCTCTTTTAACAGATAATAAACAACTTTGCATTTTAAGATGGTATTTTAGCTATTCATCAAAGCATTTAAAGTCATCTGATTTGACAGCTCTCATAGCAAACTGGTTGGCATTAGTTGCAAAATAAAAGGCTTCCACCTATTTCAGGGGAAAAAAAAAACAAAACAGTATCATGGCATGGTCTGCAATAAAACTGGCAGAATGATCTATCCATTCATCTACGTCAAAGCTCTCTGCTATCTTGGCCCCAGAAACCCAGAATTTAGGAGTGAATTGTCATCACTGGACATCAACATACTTCAGAGGGTGATCACTGGATACTAAGGTCAGCAAGTTAGCAAGTTTCTGGACCCCTTCAGCTGGAAATGGCTTCCTAAGGCAAGCTCTACAAGGCTGTATTAGTTTTCTGTTGCTGCTGTAACAAACTACCACAAACTTGGTGGCTTAAAACAACAGAAATTTATTTTCTCACAGTTCTGGAGATCAGAAGCCCAAAATCAAGGTGTCAGCAAGGTTTTGTTCCTTCTGGAGGTTCTGAGGGAGAATCTATTCCACACCTCTCTCCTAGCTTCTGGTGGCCTCTGACAATCCTTGGCTTGTAGACTTATCATTCCAATCTCTGCGTCCTTCTTTACATTGCCTTCTTATCTGTGTCTTCTCCTCTCTTCCAAGAACACTTGTCATTGGATTTAGAGCTATCCTAGTCCAAGACGATCTCATCCCAAGACCCTTAACTTAATTGCATCTGCAAAGACTCTTTTTATCAAATAAGGTCATATTCACAGGTTCTAGATGGACATATATTTTGGGAGGCCACCATTCAACCCACTACAAGGAATAAAGCAAGGGTAAAGTGTAAAAAAATGTGCAATTCCAATGAGGTAGCTATCTGAATTAATATGACCAGAATAGGTGCTTGCAGGGAAAGAGGGGAAAGATATTTTGTTTTGGCATAAGGTCACAACTTTTTTTTCTTAATGAATAGAAAAACTAAAGAGGAGAAGTAGGTGCCTAATTATTTAATTAATTCTGATGAATCGATATCAGAGTCCCTTGAAGGGCACCCAAGTTAAAGGGAGGGCCGTAACCATGAAAGTGGGTAGGCAGTAGAGGAGGCATTACTAGGTATCCTAGACAGCTCTTTGAGCCTGTCAGGTGCATCAGCTCTGTACTACATTACTTCCCCTGCCCTCATATCTCCAAACTGTTTTGGAGAAAAGCCTCTCCAAACCTTGAGCTTTTCTCTAGGTCCTGAGACACCAAACTAGCAACACAAATCTAACTCTGGATGTTGACCTCTTGTCTAACCACTTGATTTGTGGTGCTTGACGTTGAACTGTACCCCTACTGAGATGAACCCCCTACAGCAGCTCAAGGTGAAAGACCCGATCCCTTTCCCTGACCATCAACCCCCAAACCCATCTTTCCTCTTTGATGTGCAGAAGCGATAGGTTGTCCCAAATTCAACAGATGCTTGTGCGTTGTCCAGAACCCCTTTCTTTACACACTCCCTGGAGATGTGGTGTGGAAGAAACAGCCAGCCTTGGCTGACAGCTTGGGCGACATTACAAGGCACATGAGGCAGGAAGAAGCACTGCCAAGATTTCGTTTCTGTTTTTGCTGGTCTCTACCGTGGTTTCCAATGAAAAGAACAGTTTTAAGAAGGTAAAGTTGGCAGGGCCACACTGTGTCAATGGGCTACTTTCAGCTTTGAAGAGCACAGCTTTTTCCTTTTCTTGGGGTACAGTCCTCTGGAAGGCTGGAATTCATTTCTGGCATAATACTTCACCAGAATCAATTGTACATGTTTAAAATTGTACTTTTAATGTTATTTTAAGTAGCTATTTTATAATTCCAATAAACTACTCTCAAGCATGATGTAAGGCTGATTAATGACACTTCTCTGGTACACCAAGAGCTCTCAGTTCTGCCTTGTGCCTCAGTACTCACCTGAGGCATCCCTTTAATCATTGTTATGCCACAGTCTGTCTTATCATATTGCTTAATTACCTTTTCAGTTACTCATTCGTCTACTCTATTAATCCTCACAGAACAAATTCATCAAACACTGAAGCGAAGAAATGGTGTTCCTGATCTTGCCAGAACCTAGCCCTAGAAGCAGCTTATCCCTAAAAGATGGAAGGATCCCAAGACTCCTGATAATCAAGAAAAACAACCCTACATAAGGGAATCTTGTCTCTCTATCTTCTTTGCAGACCCAAACCTTACCCACCTTTTAAGGCTCAGCTAAATCCTTGCAACCTCCATGAATTCCTCCTTAGTTAAGTCTCTTCTTGCCAATATTACAATCTACATTACTCAACTTTGTTATTTTGCTTCATTCTTTGTGGTTTTGTTTATGAATATTAATTCAGCTGAACTGTGAATTTCCTTAGGATAGGCTTCATGTTTAATACTCTTTAATAATAATGAAGAATAAGAATTATAAGTAATAATAGTAACATCTATTGACTTTATTATGTACCACGTACTGGGGTCAGTGGTTTACATAGGTTAGCTCAATTAATTATATTTGATGGAAGTGCTTTTATTGTCATCTTCACTGCACAGAGGTGAAAGTGCCCATGTTCACACAGCCAGTAAAACAGGTATATAAAGCCTGGAAACCTGAGTCCAAATCCAAGTGCTAGACCACTAAGTAGCACTACCTTTTCTCATAACCTTCGCAGTGCCTGGCAGTGTACTCAGGCACACTCTTAATTTGCTTAATTGTTTAATTAATTGTTTAGCTTGGATGAAAATCCCTATTCTTCACAATGGAAAGAAGAAGAAAAATGTGGGTCCAGATTAGAATAAGGACAAGAGAGAGGAAAAATCTAAACCTGAAAGAAAAAATAAATGATTGGTAGGTATTTGGAATGGGAGAAAAGTACTCGAAAGATCAGGTGTACAGAATTTTATGTTCTATGGAAGATATTTCCATATAAAATTTAAATAAAATTTTTAAATTTAATAGGGGCACAGTGAAGCCATAACATAGTTTCATGATATCACACTTTGTTCTAGGAGACAAAATAGTGACTGGACCAATACACTACTATTGTATATGTTTCTCGTCACTTTTTCACTGACTCATACCCAGCATTTCCTAACCCTTTTTCCTCATACAGTCAATAGGAACCATACTCACAATCTCTCCTAATGCGGCACTAAGGGCAAAAATGCAGGTGTCTGTTCTCTCCTAGCAAAAACTGTGCAGTAAGATGTACCAAAATAGAAATGGACTTTTTAGTCATGACAAATTATTTTCCAATATGAGAATCATCAGAAATAACCCTTTGCATTTCAGAATATTTAAAAGACAGATACATCATTAAATCACAGAAGATAACTGGATACCGTGTATTTTACGTTACTGAACTCATTAGGCAAATTGTCTTACCAGTAAGCAAAGCAAATTACATCTGTTTAACTTCATATCTTTGGTTTAGAAGGTTGTTGATATAGGTTAAAATGGAAAACTCGGTGGGTATCAGAAACAGTTGAGGCCAGCATCAGTCACATATGCCCTATTGTGAAGGTTGAAAGAGTGGATTTTGTCAGAATTATTGGAAGAGAATAGAAGACTTTAGCTGCTGGGAGTGAGGTGAGGTTAGGGATATCACCCAAGATGAGAAATGACCCACCATGCTGAATCCAAAAACACCAACAATTAGCTTTGCCTGTTTCATATTATTACATAAACCTGGAAACTGACATTGTTGGGAAAAATGAAGTTAGCATATTCAAATTCTACTTAAGATTCCAATACTCATATAAAATCATAGAATTTTGAAAATTAGAGATAGTGAAGCCAAAGATCACACTCTAAGTGAATACTAGAGGAACATTTTACCATTGCCTTCCTCAATTCAACATATTTTCATCTATTTGGTGTATATAATGGTTGTTTGCACATGCTCACAGCAAAAGAACTAACTTCACATATCAGAGTGTTTTGGTTTTATATTACCTCTTCTGTTTATGTTGGGTTTTTTTTTTTTTAGCTGAATATTGTCTTCAGAACTGAATTAGATTTCAAGAGAGAGCAGATTTTCTTAGGATCCCTCATACCAGCTTCAAGAGTGTTGGTCAACATAAGAGGCCCTAGGTAAATAGCGCTTTTCCTTGCTATCTTAGGAAAGGAGTTTTTAATCCCTCCAGTGATAAGAATGAGGAGAAAAAAATCAAGTGGGAAAATTCAGTTCCGCAAAAAATTGCTATATCCCTAACAAGGGCAAAGCATTGTGCTGCAGCACCATCCTACAGGGGTACATAAAATATCAGATTTCCATACATCATCACAAAGGTCTTCAGAAAACCCTGGTGAGATAAATAATTAGCAAATGCCATGAGGATCCACAATAAGTAGCATAATTCTAATAGAAAACTTGTCCTGAATATTGGAGAACTCATGGAAAACTGAGGCCTCCTACCTCCCAGATTTATATTTTATCCACTTCAGAAATCCTTCTCCAGTCCTAATTCTTATCCCAAAATCTGTCCCAAACGTCACTTATTCCCAGTGACTCCCAACACTGGCAGAATTAGAGAACTCCTAGAAACACTTCTAAACATTAGCCTCTTGTACATAAAGACTAATTCAGAAGACGGATTCTTAGTGCTGGGAGACTTTGCTGATAACATGTCTACTTGTTTAAATTACTATTCAATGCTCCCATTTTCCATAATCTTTTCTTGAAACTTCTATAATTATCGTAGCTACAAAACAGCCTTGGATTAGCTAACTTGTGCCATCTAAAGGCTATAGTGAGAACCTCTTTGATGAGGAAAAATAAAATAAATAATAAATGATAAATAAATTAATTAAAAATATTCATATCAGGCTCTCCGCAAAACGAATTCAACAAAACTGTTCTGTGTGAGGCTAAAATGTAAAACAGATAATAAGGGCTTGGGCAGATATTATTGATATTATTTCAAATTAGAATAAAGGAGAAAATCAAGAAACCTCCAAGCTCTAGCCTTCGTTCTGTTGCCTATAAGCTGTGGGACATTAGGCACATTACTTAATCTCTCTGGACCTCACACTTCTCATCTATAAAATAAAAGCATTGAACATGATTTCAAAAGATATTTGACAATATAATTTTTTAATTTTATGAAATGAAATATTTACATGAAATTCAAGAAAATGGGTAGGTTTAAAGGAGAATTCGTGAATTAAGAGAGAAGTGGAGTAAGCCAGAGGCTTTCACAGTCCTCCCCCACTTTTCAACTATTTCCTCCTTTTCTGGGTATCCAGTGGCATATGTTTTCCAGGCTCCCTCACAGTTAGGTTTTGACCAAGTAACTGAGTTCTAGTCAAAGGAATGCCAGTATAATGATAAGTGCCTCTTCCATGTCTAGCCCATAAAAGTGCCACATGTGTGACACCCTCCATGCTCTTCCCCCTTCCGCCAGCTTGATGTCGACATGGGCAAACAACTTCAGAGGAAATGGGCATCGGTGTAACACTTGGAAGAGACCCGCCTTATTTACCAGAAACACCCCTTTGGGATTTTATACAAACAAGGGACAAACTTATTTCATGATTTAGCCATTACATATCATCATGTTTTAGCCATTGCATATCATTGTTATATCAGGCAGCGATACTCTAACTGGTACAACAATAATTTTTCATTCAAATTGACCAAGGACAGATTTGTGTTCCTTCTTTCTGGAATCCCTTAAAAAATACCAAATCGAAAACCATGTGAGACATATGACTTTCTAATTTTGTGCTATAAACTTAAGAATTGCAATGTTTGGCTATTACCTCAAGAAAACAAAAAGTAAAGAAAGCGCCATGAACCATGATAAATAGGATGACATAATCAGAGCTAAAAGGAAGGCAGAGGGCTTCCCTGGTGGCGCAGTGGTTGAGAGTCCGCCTGCCAATGCAGGGGACACGGGTTCATGCCCTGGTCTGGGAAGAGCCCACATTCCGCGGAGCGGCTGGGCCCGTGAGCCATGGCCGCTGAGCCTGCGCGTCCGGAGCCTGTGCTCCGCAACGGGAGAGGCCACAGCAGTGAGAGGCCCGCGTACCGCAAAAAAAAAAAAAAAGGAAGGCAGAGACAGCTTCCAAAGGTAACCCTGAAGTGGCTCTATGCCTAATACAATGCCTTCTTGCACAAAACTGATGCTCAATTTCTTGAATGAAACAATGAGTGAATGAATGAATGGACCAGAAATCTAATCACTTCTAAAGTGGAGTATGAAAAAAAAAAAAGATTTATTGCCCATACCATAGAATGTCTAGGTTTAATTCATTCATGTTATCAGCAATGTCTTCAGTGCAGGAGAAAAATTCTAACATAATGTGTACTCTACTGACTTGTCGGTTCAACAAAAAATGGGAAATCTGGAATTCATTCAAAATCAGTCTAGGCTTCTACCATGAGCCTGGTTCTGTGTCCTGCCCCCAAGAGGTGCATGTCCTCTGCCTCCAGCATAGTCCCTCACTCGGGATCTAAAGATTTTCCATTACCTCAGTAGGCTCCCAGCCTCCTCTGGCTTTTTCACTATTGTCACCCTCATTCATAGAGTGGGACTAGCACAGTGATTAAGAGCATAGTCTGTAGAGAAAGAATGCCTGGGTGAGAACCTGCCTCTGAAATTTTTAGTCTTAGGAGTTTGGGAAAGTTACTTAAGCTCTCCTCCTTTCTAAACAGGAGTACTAACAGTACCCACTCCTCCAGCTGTTGAGGACACACTGAGAAACTCCATGTTTACAACACTGCTTGACACACACTAAGTTAATTCTCAATAAATTTTAGATATTATCATTTCTCTTCCTTAAGGATATAAGGTCTTAAGATGGCAGGCATCAGTGGAAAAAACATCAGTCAGCATGTCAGAATTCCTAGACTGCCATTTCAGGTCTGTTGCTAAATAGATATCTTAATGTGAGCACATCACTTAACGTCTCTGAGTCTCAATTTTCTTATCTTTCAAATGAGAGGGTGGCCAGATGATTTGTATTTTCCCTTCCCACTCTATGTCTTATGTCTTATTCAGGTCTCTGTAATCTAATGCTCAATACTTTGTTCAGCACATGAAGTACAGACAGACAATTCCATAACCTCCCTCTGACACCTACTCCAATTATTTTAAGAGTAAAATAATTATGTATTTTATTATATAAGAGTTCACTCCTAGCATCCTTGCCATATGGTAAAGCGTGTAATAGGAAAGGCAGGTGGAGCCAAACAGGACTCAGATGCCCTATCAAACACCCTGAGGGCAGATGTTATGGCCAAGAGTGTGGGATCCATAGGAACATCTGTAGAGAGCATCAGTAACTCACAGAAGCTGCCACATTTATCTCCTAGCAAAGCACCTCAGGGATAAATTGCAGAATTCTAAGCACAGAAGTCACTCAAAAATATCTGTTGCTTTGTTTGTTTATGAAGAACACTTATTTCCTGATCCTAGAAGACTGAATTTGAAGAGACAAAAAAAAGTATATTTCTTACTTCAGGTAAGGAATTATATATTTTTATTCCCTAGGGTCCACAAAATAGTAGATTCTCAATATATGTATGTTCGATGAATGAATCAGTCTGGATCTTCCAGTTCTGCGTTAATGAATGCAGATTGTTAGAAACTTGTAAATTAATTTTTATAATTTCTCCTAATGAAGCATAGGGTATATTATAATAATGGTCCCCAAGGACTCACTTCTCCCTCTGCCTATGCCTCTTTTGCAATGTTACATTGTTGCTTCTCCAATAAAGAGATGGGGGCTCTTTCTTCGCCATTTGAATCTAGGCTGGCCTGGTGACTTGCTTTGACCTTTAGAATGTAACAGAAGTGATACTGTGAAAGTTCCAGAGCGTAGATCTAAAGATTGATTGTAGCTTCCGCCTGTGCCCTCTTCGGGCTCAGCCATCATGGAAAAAAGCAGGAGTCCAAATACTGATGAGAGACCATGTGGAGAGAGAGGTCCTAGTTTTCCAACCATTCCTGCCAAGGTCCCAGACATGAGGGTGAGACCTTCAAGACTCTGCAGCTCTAGCAGACCCACCAGATGAACGCAGTTCCATAAAGCAGTGTAGGCAAGACCAGCAGAAGAACTGTCCAGCCAAGCCACAGAATCATGAGAAACAGAAATCGTCACTGTTTTAAAACACTGAGTTTTGGGATGGTTTGTTACACAGCAACAGATCATTGATGCAAAACTATTTCTGGGCCAGAATCAGCATAGTCACACCATAAGGAGTTTCATGAAAATAAGATTATATCAGCAGTTCTGTCAGAGAGGGAAAAAGGAAAAATATTTAAATACTATATATGATAAAGGATAAAATCCCAGATATTTTCAGTATACAAATTATGCAGGAAATGCAATGCAGGGATCAATTACCACATTAAATCTATTCATTGGTTTGGGGCCCTGCAGAAACAGTTTCTAAAGAGTAGATGCTTTTTCTGAACTAATTATTCCTTAGTTATCATTCATTACATTAGTTATCTATTTCTGCATATCAAATCACCCAAGAGCTTAGTGGTTAAAAGAACAACAGTCATTTATTATTCTCACAGTTCTGTGGATTGTGTATATAGGAGAAGCTTGGCTGAACGGTTGTGACTCAGAATCTCTCATGAGGTTGCAGTTGAGGTGTCAGCTGGGGCTGCAGCCATCTAAAGTCTTGGCTGGGGCTGGAGAATCCAGTTCCAAGGTGTCTCACTCACATGGCTGGCAAGTGTGTTCCTCTCCACTTAGGATTCTTCTTGTAGCTCCTTGTGTGTCCTCATGCCATGGCGCCTGGTTTCTCTCAGAACCAAAGATCCAAAAGACCAAAGCAGAAGCTAAAATGTCTCTTACGGCCTGGCCTCAGAAGTCACATACCAGCACTGTTGCCCATATTCTATATGTACACACAGAGCAGCTCTGAGTTAATATAGGAAAAGACTACACAAGGGCAAAGATTATTGCGGGTCCTCTTGGAGACTGGCTTCCACAACCTTATTGCCAAAAAAATTGAGAGCTTATACTAAAAATACATATGCAACAGGATTATTAAAAATAATGTAAGAAAGTGAAACCAGAAACCATAAAGAGGCAAAAAGAAAGCTAATTCCATCTGGGCCTTCGGGTAAGATATTTATTACAAGTCCACAGCCCCTTAACAGAAACCCTTGAGGCTAGATACATTTCAGAATTCAGAATATTTTGAATTTTAGAAAGGTAAGGAGGTACATACACCAGATATTACACAATACACTCCAGTATTGTGTGAGGAACAACTTAAAATCAACTGCATTATTATTTAAGCAAAAAATGTATGAATTTTCAAACTAAGTGGGATAAAGACTCTAAATAGTCACATACATCCTTTTAGGTAAGATTTTGACAACAAAATTTTTTAAAGTATAGGTCTTTAGAGCTTTGGGGATTTCAGAATTGCAGGTAAAACATTGTGAACTATAGAAGTTGCAAGTTCACAGCATCAGAACCTGTGGCTATAGATTCCCCTAAATTGTGTGTGCATCCACTTCCATTTCTAGGCCTTGCCTCCCCATCAACTCCCCAGTACTGCTGATCAAATTTGTCCCACAAACTCAGATACTGAGAGCTGCCCCACTCATATTTGAGGTCTCCTAATGACCTATTTTTCTGCCTTGTATTTTGGTTCAGGGGCTAGGTTTTCATATTTGCTCAGCTATACGCAGTGCCTGTTTTCAGGTTTACAGCTACCATTTTACCACTGACAGCTCACAGTAACTATTGCATAGCCTAAGAAGTAGGATAGTTACCACACTTGAACCATAGATTTAGCTGTTTCCTGACAATCAAAGTTAAAAATCAAAGAAATTGAGAGCAACTGTTATTTTCCTTATGTCAAATTTAGATAGGAATTTAGTCAAATGACTATTTAAAAGGACATACCTCTAACCTGAGAGTGGAGGCGTCCAAAACTAGACACAACACCTCCAAGAAGTCACAAAGTAAGAGTTTTAGTTTGTCTAAAATAAAAATACTAAATTTCTAAACAGGGTTAAAAGACAAGTGACAGACTGGCTAGAAACTTTGCCACATATAAAACAGAGAAGGAATTAATGAGAGCTCCTAAAATTAAAAACAAAAGGACACGAAAGCACATTAATAGGAAATTCACCGAAAATATATTTAAATGCCTAACAAATATATTTTAAAAATTCCTGACATCACTAGGAATGAGGAAAATACAATTTTTAAAAGTGAGACACTATTTTTTACCCATCGGATGGGCAAAAATTTTTAAGTTTTATAATACCAAGTTTTTACAAGGTATAGAGAATAGCACTCTCATATACTATTAGCAGAAGTGTAAATGGTACAACCTTTGCAGAGGGTAATTTGGCAATATCTGTCCCAATGTTAAATGCAAATACATTTTAAGGACTGATTTCACTTCTAGAATTCTACTGATATATATGAACAGAGATATGAGTAGTAGGAGTTTTAACTGCAGCACTGTTTGAAATAGTGAAAAATGCAAACAACCTGTCTCTTGATAGGGGATTGTTTAAAAAAACAAAACTATGCACAGGAATTTGCTATCTATGGGCCCCTGGACTTCAGCCTGTTTTTGTACTGCCTGCAAGCTAAGAATAATTTTTACAATTTTAGAGAATTAAGGAGAACCCTATAGCTAAATCCAGGTTCACATTATCAATTATTTATTATTAATTTTACTTCTCTTACCTCACCTAGTAATAAACTTGAGCAGGTACTATAGATTTATTTGCCAAACGATTGGTTGCATAGTTTTCTCTAAGGGAAATACTGTGTTTGAGGAACAGATAATATATGGAAACAACACGTGGTGGAAAAACACAATGAAAAGAAAAGGTAAGAGGGCAAACCACGGAAACTGAAAAACTAGCATGAGTGATGAAATCATATAGTGATGAAATCCATAAAGCAGGATTAGGACATGCATATAAGGAAAAAATTAAAACCAGAAGAAAAGGGAAAGCAAGAAGTAGACATAAGAAAAGGAAAAAAAAGGGCTTCCCTGGTGGCGCAGTGGTTGAGAGTCCGCCTGCCGACGCAGGGGACACGGGTTTGTGCCCCGGTCCGGGAGGATCCCACCTGCCGCAGAGCGGCTGGGCCCGTGAGCATGGCCGCTGAGCCTGCGCGTCTGGAGCCTGTGCTTCGCAGCGGGAGAGGCCACAGCAGTGAGAGGCCCGCGTACCGCGATGAAGAGTGGCCTCCGCTCGCCGCAACTGGAGAAAGCCCTCGCACAGAAGCGAAGACCCAACACGGCCCAAAATAAATAAATTAATTAAAAAAAAAAGAAAAGGAAAAAAATGATAAAGAAAGGAGAAAAGAGAAAAGGGCATTAGAAAACAGTGCTAGAGGAAGTGAGGATGAGTACTCAACAGGGCGAGAACACACTTGTGACTGTCTCAAAGAGCCCCTGCATACTAGCATAAAGTGATCCTGGAAAATGTTTGCCTCTGCGATGTTTCACATTGGCATTATTTGGTCCTGTATTAATTGAACAGGATAAACTATTTTTAACTGTGTTAGGCACTAGGCAGTGTAAGTCACAGCTTTTAAACTATCAATGTATAATTATGTCTCAGAATTTTCCCCCCGATAAGTATGTAAGAAAATAGATGAAGTCAATATAAAGGTACTATGATGGGAAAATACAATATGGTTAACATGTCCTGTTAGGGGTAAATGTGCATGAAGGGACACAAACACCTAAGATCCCCTTTAGAGAAATATAAGTAATTTCAAATAGAGGAGAGCACAGTCTAAGTGTCAAGCAAGCTTAACATCTTGGCTTTATGCATGATAGAATCAAAACTAGACTCATACTTGAGAAATTCTTTACAGTATAATCCTCTCAGTCATATTGTTATCTAAAGCTACCTTAGCCACAGAAATTCTAAACAGATAAACTCAGAGACTGCAGCCTGCAATGTGAACAGATAAGAACATACTACAATTGCTTATGATGTCTTCCCAATGCAAATTGTGAAGCCAGTATTTCTTTCCTTATTTAACTTCTCAAACACTGTAGTAAGCAGAATTTTGGCATCCATGATCTTTGTCCCCTGGTATTACTCCTGTGGTTATGTTACATTGCATGGTAAAAGAATATTGCAAATGTAATTAGGATTACTAATCATCTGACCTTAAAATAAAGAGATTATTCTGGATTATCTGGATTATTCTGGAGAACCCAGTGTAATCACGTGAGTCCTTAAAAGCAGAAGAGGAAGTCACAGAGATTCAAAGCATAAGAAGACTGGATATGATGCTACTGGCTTGAAGGCAGAGGGGCCACATGGAAGGCCATGAAAAGGAACTGGACTCTGCCAACAACCTGAGTAAGCTTGTTTTAAAATGTAGGTTTTATTATTATTTAGGTAAGGTAAGGCCAACAGATCAGGAGACCATGGCCATTGAAAAGATAGTTTGTTACTCACAGTTGCCGAGAGGAGGGGCATGCCACACCACACAGGCCCACACAGGAAAGCACCAAGGTCACTCAGGAGGCAGAGAGACTAGGGAACATGTGGGTCTTTGTTGTGGTTTAGATGGGAAGGAAAGGACGAGGCAGGGTAAGCAGGCTTGGTCTTGGCTAGTTTGAATAATTTCAGCAGGTTCTAGGGCATAGGGGCTGTCCCTAGTTGCCTAGTACCCGTCCCTGGGTTGATTAGAGTAAGGGAATACTGGCTCTGAGTGTGACAGCCCAAAAATAGGAGGAAGTGAGGGTAAGGGCTCTGGATTGGTTAGTTTGCCTATGAAAGTCACCCTTGTAGGTAAGTCATTTACTGTCTTTAGGAACTGGCTAGCCCTGGGAGGGGCAGTCTCTCCAGGGCCAGCAAAGTCCAAAGTGTCAAAGCATCAGAAATATAGAAAATAAGAAGGCATATTAATTATTAATTATGCATTAACGCAGCATGCATATTAATTCTTCCCAATAGCTTCCAGAAAGGAATGCAGTTCTACCAGCACCTTGATTTAGCTTTGTGAGACCCTGAGCAGAGAATTCAACTATGCCATGCCACACTTTTGTTCTACAGCTCTGTGAGATAACAAATGGATACTGTTTTAAGCTGCTACATTTGTGGCAATTTGTTACAGCAGCAATAGAAAATTAATACATATGCCAAATCCTCCTTGGTGGCATGTTTCTAATTAATTCTCTGGGCATGTTATATTCTGCAGAACCTTCCACCACTTTCACAATTACAGTACACAAAAAGGCTAATTAGAGAAGCTTTCTTCAATGACTATATTTGGCAGGTTTCCATCAAGCTAAATATAATGTGAATTTTTTAATGCTTTCTACCAATAGAGCATAGAGGAAAATTAAATCAAGATGTGCTTAGGAAATTAGTTTGAGTTTGTAGAACTCAGATTCTTAAAACTGTAAAGCATTTGGCTGTTTAAGATAGAATAAGTACTAATAACTGCAGCACACATTTATCCATCCCTATTAGGCAAATAGCTACCTGTATTAACATATATACTTGGCTGCAACTTCAGATCAAGATGTTGTAAACTCATGCTTTGAGCCACTCTCCACCCCAAAGAAGATCATAGCAATGAAAGATAAAATGTAAAAAAGTGAAAATCTTTAAACTGTAGCCAAGCTTACAAAGAGACCAACATCTCTGTGGATCAGTAGCCAAACATTCATTCATTTGTTCATTCATTCATTCATTTAACAAGCTTTTATTCAGTACCTACTATGTGATAGGCATTGTTTTAGACACAGGATTCTGCACTGAACAAAAGTCTCTGCCCTTATGGACCTTACATTCCAAAAGAAAAAAATTCTACAGAAATACAAAGCAATAAACCTGGTGAATGTAGCAGGCAAAGGCAGCCAGGAGCTTATTTCCTTAGGAGGTAATGAAGACTAAAAGTGCCCTATCTGAGGCAGAACACCAGAGCCAGTCTCACTGCTTGAAATAACAGACTGGGGTGGAAAGGAGGCTGGAAAGAGCTATGACTGCTACAGGGGATATAACTTATATAAAACTATGTACCCATCTACATGAGACAAGTGGACAGCTTCACAGTCAGGACTTGGGCTGAGCTACCACTGGCTAAGTGATTGGATCTGTGCTGCTGCCTAATCACCAGTGATAAGTGCCCTGAGCTATCCCTAAAAGACCTGATTCTGGACAGGGGACAACAGGGGCTATGTACAGACAACTGCAACAAAACAGAGAAAGAGTGTGCAAACAAAGACAAAGGGAAAAAATACTTGCCCTCAAGATGAGTCTACAAATTAAAATTTTATACCACATGAGGAAAACTAAGAAGCAACAAAATGAAAACAAAAAAGGAATCTTGACATGACTTCAGGATGCTCAAAGAGATAAAGAAAGGAATAACATTTCTATGGGAAAAAACCATGAAATTATGAAATAAAACAAGCAGAAATGAAATGAAAATAGGCATTTTGAAAAAAAAAGTTAGAAATCCTAGAAATGAAAACTAGAGTTTAATTTTTTTAACTTTAATAAATGAGATAATGGTGAGGGAATTAATAAAATGGAAGAGTACTGAGGAACTTACCTAAAACCTATTACAGTGAGATAAAGTGGCAAAAACATAATTATGAAAAAACAGTTTAAAAACATGGAGGATCAATTGGAAGTCTCCAACATACACCTAATGAGAAAGCCACAAGAAGAGCATTGAGGAAAAGCATAAAATTTTCCAAAATAGAAGAAATACAGGAGTCTTCAGATATGAAGTGCGCAGCAAGTGCTACATAGGATAAGTAGATATACCTGGTCTGGAACTGGTCCATTGCAATAAAGGTGCTAAAGCAAAAAATCCATTAGAATGTACTATTCATTAAAAAAAAAAAATCTTTGGAAGTCTAAACATAAGAATTCATAAACTGACTGAAATGCTACTTAACAGCTCTGAAACTCAGTGGAGTTGGGATTTCTAGTTAAAATTGTTGTAAGAATTGTATCTAACAATATTAAATTACAATGTCTTCCTGAACTGCCTTCTGTGTTTCTGTGGAGCAATTGAGTTGAAATTATCTAAAAAGTCAAAATGGAGGGAAATGTAAAGTCAGGGATAGGGAAAATGAAATACTAAACTGCTTGTATTATCTGGAAGAAGGATAAAGTTTTTATTAAGTAAAGTAAATTATGCATGTTGTAATACGTAGGTTAAATACTAAATGAATAAAATTACACTATACAACTACCAAGCTAATAAAGAGAAAAAATTATTTTAAAAAATATACTCAGTCAATCTGAAAAAAAAAAAAACAAGCAAGGAGAGAACAAAATATAGAGCAGGTTTGTCAAATAGAAAAAAAATAAATAAATAAAATGATAGAATTAAACAAAACATATCCGTAGTTACATATGATATAAATAGACTAAATATTCTAGTTTAAGAAACAATGATTTTCAAACTGGATTTTAAAGGGACATTGAAAAGTTGAAAGTAAAAAGATGGAAAATCATATACTATGCAAATAACAACCAAAATAAAATGGGGGTATATGTATATATATATATTAGTATCACACAAAGTAAACTTCAAGGGAAAATTATAAATAAAGAGGTTTCATAATGACAAAAATTTCGATTCACCAGAAAGACATAATTTTAGAATTGTATGCACCTGATAACATGACTTGAAAATACGTAAAGCAAAAACTGAACTACAAGGTTAAATAAATCCACAATTATGCAGAGAGATTTAACATACTTCTCTCAGTAAGTGATAAAACAATCAAAAAAAGCACAAAATATTTGAACACAATCTAATTGAATTAGATCTAGTTAGAACACTGAATCTAACAACTGTGAAATGCACACTCTTATCAAATACACAGAAACATTTACAAAAAAATTGACCAGGGCTTCCCTGGTGGCACAGTGGTTGAGAGTCCACCTGCCGATGCAGGGGACACGGGTTCGTGCCCTGGTCCGGGAAGATCCCACATGCTGCGGAGCAGCTGGACCCGTGAGCCATGGCCGCTGAGCCTGCGCGTCCAGAGCCTGTGCTCTGGAACTGGAGAGGCCACAACCATGAGAGGCCCGCGTACCGCAAAAAAAAAAAAAAAAAAAAAAAAAAAAATTGACCATACACTGGGTCATAAAGCAAGTCTCAACAAATTTCAAAGGTTTGAAATCATACAGATGTTTTCTTACCACTGTACAATGTGAAAAGATAACTGCAAAAATTTTGTTTGAGAAATTATGAAATGAGTCAAATGGGTCAAAAAATAAATAATGGAGAAATCAGGAAATTATTTGAACTGAATAATAATGTAAAAATCTGAATATTGGAATTTTAAGATGCAGCTAAAACAGTACTTAGAAGGAAACATATAACCTAAACTGTATATATTAAAAAGAATAAAGACTGAAAATTAATAAGCTAAGCATTTATCTCAAGAGATTAGAAAAAGAGAAGCAAAATAAAATAGAAGGAAAGAAATAACAAAGATAGAGGGCAAATAATGGAGAAGAGACAAGAAAGCTAAAAGTCCCTTCTGTGAAAGGACTAACAAAATTGACAAACCTCTGGTAAATAATCAGGGGAAAAAAGAGAGAAGGAGTGAATAATAAATATCAGAAATAAGAAAGAACAACTACTACTGATGCTGCACACATAAACAGATAATAATGGCCTATTATTGACAACTTTTGCCAACAAATTTGAACATTTAGATGAGATAAAAAAAAATCCTATAAAAAATACAGTATATCAAAGTAGCATTAAAAGAAACAGAAAACTCTAAAGCCCTTTAACCATTAAAGAAAGTAAATCAGTAATTTAAAAACCTGCCCCAAAAGACAACTCCAGGCCCAGATAACTACTTTTAAGTTCTACCAAATATATAAAGAGTAAATAATTCTCATTTTACACAACCTCTTTCAGAGAATAGAAAAATAGCAAATACTATCCAACTCATTTAATGTGGCTAGCATAATTTTTTTTTTTTTCAGTACACGGGCCTCTCACCACTGTGGCCTCTCCCGTTACGGAGCAGAGGCTCCGGACGCGCAGGCTCAGCAGCCATGGCCCACAGGTCCAGCTGCTCTGCGGCATGTGGGATCCTCCCGGACCGGGGCACGAACCCATGAACCCGTGTCCCCTGCATTGGCAGGCGGACCCCCAACCACTGCGCCACCAGGGAAGCCCCACTAGCATAATTTTGATACCAAAGCCTGACAGTGACAATATATGAAAAGAATATTACAGACCAAGCTCACTTATGTAAGCACAGATGCAAAACTCCTAAACAGAATATTAGCAAACCTAACCTAGCAACATATAAAAATATTAATAGATTATGATCAAGTTGTGTTTATACCAGAAATTCATGGCTGTTTTAATATTCAGTAATTTAGTAATGTAATTCACACTAACAAATTAAAGGAGAAAAATCATGTGATCATCTCAATAAATGCAGATAAAAGCACTTAATAAAATTTAACATCCATGTATGGTTTAATCAAATAAAACTCTTAGCAAATTTGGAACAGAAAGAAATTTCTTTAATCTGATAAAAATATTTACAAAAACATACAGCAAATATCATACTGAATTTAAATACTGAAAGTTTTCCACTGGAGATCAAGAACAAGACAAGAAATTCTGCTATCACTATTTCTAGTCAACATCATCCTGGAGGGCCCACCAACAGGAAAATAAAAAGAAATCAAACGTAAGAAATTAAAGTAGAAGAAAAAACAAAAATATCATTATTTAGAGATGATAATGATTTTATACAAAATCCAAAAGAATTTACAAATAAACTGTTAGAATTTAGAACATAAAGTTTAGCAAAGTCATTGGATATTAAATCAATGTACAAAAATCTATTTTATTTCTCTATACCAGCAACAAATAGTTAGAAGTTTTAATTTTACAAAAGATGTCATATTATAATAGCATCAAAAATTACCAATTACTTCAGAATAAATCTAACAAAAGATTTCTTAGACCTTTAAGAGACATTAAAGATAACCTAAGTAATGGAGAAGAATACTGTGTCCACGGATTGGAACACTCAATATTAAAAATATGTAACTTCTTCCCGAATTTATTTATAGATTCATGCAATCTTATCAAAATCACAAGTGTGTATGGAACTTGACAAACTACTTCTAAAATTTATATAGACGTGCAAAAGGCCAAAAGCAGTCAAGGCACTTATATGATTTCTCTAGGGCTGCTGTAACAAACCACCACAAACTGGACGGCTTAAAACAACAAATTTATTGTCTCATAGTTCTGGAGGCTAAAATTCCAAAATCCAGATGTTACCAGGTTGATGCTTCCTTTGAAACCTGTACAGAGAATTCTTCCTTGCCTCTTCCTAGCTTCTGTGGTTTCCTGACAATAGTTAGCTTTCCTTGACTTGTAGCTGACATAACTCTACTCTCTGCCTCCGTCACATAGGATTCTCCCTGTCTCTGTCTTTACATAGTCATCATCTTAAAAGGACACCAGTCATATTGGAGTAGGGGCTAACCCTACTCCAATACAACCTCAACTTAACTAACTACCACTGGAATGACCCTGTTTCCAAATAAGATCACATTCTGAGGTATTGGAGACTTCAACATATCTTTTTGTGGAGGGACACAATTCAGCTTTTAACATCACTCTTTTTTTTTCCCCCAATATTCTTTTTTATTTTTTAACATCTTTATTGGAGTATAATTGCTTTACAATGGTGTGTTAGTTTCTGCTGTATAACAAAGTGAATCAGCTATACATAAAAATATATCTCCATATACCCTCCCTCTTGCATCTCCCTCCCACCCTCCCTATCCCATCTCTCCAGGTGGTCACAAAGAGCTGATATCCCTGTGCTTTGTGGCTGCTTCCCGTTAGCAATCTATTTTACATTTGGTAGTGTATATATGTCCATGCCACTCTCTCACTTCGTCCCAACTTACCCTTCCCCCTCTCTGTGTCCTCAAGTCCATTCTCTACATCTGCGTCTTTATTCCTGTCCTGCCCCTAGGTTCTTCAGAACAATTTTTTTTTTTTTTTAGATTCCATATATACGTGTTAGCATACAGTATTTGTTTCCTCTTTCTGACTTACTTCACTCTGTGTGACAGACTCTAGGTCCATCCACCCCACTACAAATAACTCAATTTCATTTCTTTTTATGGCTGAGTAATATCCCATTGTATATATGTGCCACATCTTCTTTATCCATTCATCTGTCGATGGACACTTAGGTTGCTTCCATGTCCTGGCTATTGTAAATAGTGCTGCGATGAACATTGTGGTACATGACTCTTTTTGAATTATGGTTTTCTTAGGGTATATGCCCAGTAGTGGGATTGCTGGGTCGTATGGTAGTTCTATTTTTAGTTTTTAAAGGAAACTCCATACTGTTTCTCATAGTGGCTGTATCAATTTACATTCCTACCAACAGTGCAACACCCTCTCCAGCATTTATTTTTTTTGCACACCCTCTCCAGCATTTATTGTTTGTAGATTTTTTGATGATGGCCATTCTGACCGGTGTGAGTTGATACCTCATTGTAGTTTTGATTTGCATTTCTCTAATGATTAGTGATGTTCAGCATCCTTTCATGTGTTTGTTGGCAATCTGTATATCTTCTTTGGAGAAATGTCAATTTAGGTCTTCTGACCATTTTTGCATTGGGTTGTTTTTTGATATTGAGCTGCATGAGCTGCTTGTATATTTTGGAGATTAACCCTTTGTCAGTTGTTTTGTTGGCAAATATTTTCTCCCATTCTGAGGGTTGTCTTCTCGTCTTATTTATGGTTTCCTTTGCTGTGCAAACGCTTTTAAGTTTCATTAGGTCCCATTTGTTTATTTTTATTTCCTTTTCTCTAGGAGGTGGGTCAAAAAGGATCTTGCTGTAATTTATGACATAGAGTGTTCTGCCTATGTTTTCCTCTAGGAGTTTTATAGTGTCTGGCCTTACATTTAGGTTTTTAATCCATTTTGAGTTTATTTCTGTGTATGGTGTTAGGGAGTGTTCTAATTTCATTCTTTTACATGTAGCTGTCCAGTTTTCGCATCCTCACTTATTGAAGAGGCTGTCTTTTCTCCACTGTATATTCTTGCCTCCTTTATCAAAGATAACGTGACCGTATGTGCGTGGGTTTATCTCTGGGCTTTCTATCCTGTTCCATTGATCTATATTTCTGTTTTTGTGCCAGTACCATACTGTCTTGATTACTGTAGCTTTGCAGTATAGTCTGAAGTTAGGGAGCCTGATTCCTCCAGCTCCATTTTTCTTTCTCAAGATTGCTTTGGCTATTCGGGGTCTTTTGTGTTTCCATACAAATTGTGAAATTTTTTGTTCTAGTTCAGTGAAAAATGACAACGGTAGTTTGATAGGGGTTGCACTGAATCTGTAGATTGCTTTGGGTATTATAGTCATTTTCACAATATTGATTCTTCCAATCCAAGAACATGGTCTATCTCTCCACCTGTTTGTATCACCTTTAATTTCTTTCATCAGTGTCTTATAGCTTTCTGCATACAGGTCTTTTGTCTCCCTAGGTAGGTTTATTCCTAGGTATTTTATTCTTTTTGTTGCAGTGGTAAATGGGAGTGTTTCCTTAATTTCTCTTTCAGATTTTTCATCATTAGTATATAGGAATGCAAGAGATTTCTGTGCATTAATTTTGTATCCTGCTACTTTATCAAATTCATTGATTAGCTCTAGTAGTTTTCTGATAACATCTTTAGGATTCTCTATGTTTAGTACCATGTCATCTGCAAACAGTGATAGCTTTACTTCTTTTCTGATTTGGATTCCTTTCATTTCTTTTTCTTCTCTGATTGCTGTGGCTAGAACTTCCAAAACTATGTTGAATAATAGTAGTGAGTTGGACAACCTTGTTTTGTCATAACATCACTCTTGAAGAGAAAAAACAAAAAGGAAAATTTGTTCTTCTAGGCATCAAGACACATTACAATGTTAGAGTAATCAAGACCGTGTGGTGTTAGCACAGGGGCAGAAAAATAGATGAATAGGAGAGCTCAGAGACAGCACAGAAACTGATTTATGACAGAGATGGTCCTGCAGAACAGTGAGAACAGAATGGATTTTCCAAAAGAAGGTAGGACAGTGAAAAAAATGATATCGGACTCCTCTTTCATAGCAGACACAAAAATCAAACACAGAGAATTTTAGAAAATACAGGATGATTTCTTCTTGACCTTGGACTAGGTAAGTATTTCCTACATAAACACAAAGAGTACTCATAATAGAGAAAATAACTAATAAACTAAATTTAAATTAAGAAGGCAATATAGAAAGAGTGGAAAGTCAACCTCAGAGTAGGAAAAGATATTTGCAGTACACCTAATTAAATATGTAAATAAAGAACAAGTATCCAGAATATAAAGAAACTTCTGCAAATAAATAACAAGGAAAAAGTACCCAGAGATAAAAATGGTGAAAAGATTTGAATAATCACTTCACAAAAGAGATAATCCCAATGACCAATACCATACTTTAAAATATTCAGTGTCACTACTTCTCAGGGAAATGCTTTTTAAAACCATGATGAAATACCACCATTCATTCATCAGATGAGAAAAAAATGTAAAAGTCTGACAATATTAACAGTTAGGCAAAATATGGAGCATCAGAAACTTTCATAGTATGAATGGTATATACTGGTAGAAATTCTTTGAAAACCTGTTGCATTGTCTAGTCAAGTTGAAGACATGCATACCCTATGACTCTGCAATTCTCCCAAATCTTTACCCTAGAGATACACATTTATATGTACCACAGTACATGAACAAGAATGTTCCTGGAGGCATTGTTTAAAAATACCAAAAAGTGTAAACAATTCAAATGTCCACCAGCAATAAAACAAATAAATAAATTGTGGTCTTAATCAGCAGTGAGAATGAACAATCCATAGCTGCAAACAGCAATTTGAATAATTCTTAAAATAATGTCAAGACAAAAAAGGCAAGTCACACACAAAATACATAAAATAATGATTTCATCTATATAAAGGTTAAGAACAGAGAAACATCATGTTGTTCAGGGTGGTATATCCAAGTGGTAAGATTATAAAGAAAGTAAGGAAATACTTCTATAAAAGTCAGGATAGTGATTATCTCTGGAGGAAGGAAAGGAGTTTGGGATTGAGAGGAGGATAATTAGGAAGACATACACAAGAGGCTTTCTGTGTATCAGTAATGTTCTATTTTTTGACCTGGGTGATGGTTACAGGGGTGTCCACTTTACAAATATTTGTTAAACTACACATATATCTTAAAAGTCCACATGGTCTGGAGGAGAGTAAATAAGTCGATTACATAGTCAAGGCCCTTAGAATGTAACAGTTAAGTGAGGAAACTGTGGTTTCCTAAAAGAGATCCTTCTAGGAGCCATAAATGGATACAACACTGAAGATTTTTTGAACAGGGAATTAACAATGTCAGCGCTTGACTTCTGAAAGTTTAAGCTGGCAGCAACATGGAAAACAGTTGAAGCCAAGAAAATTATAGGGGGACGTGAAGGCTCAAAATTGGATCTGTTGGAACTAAATGGAAATGGTAGTATGGAGGTAAACTATGCACAACTTAGCAACTGGTAAACAAAGCAAAGAATAAGGCAGAGAGAAAAGTCAAATATGGCTCCAAGGTCTCAATTCTGGGGCAATTTTTATGGATGGTTCTATTCATGCAAAAAGGGAGTATGTGAGGTACGGCAGATTTGAGCATCTAGGTGACAAGTTCCATTTTGTACATAATAATATTGAGGTACCAGAAAATATCCCACTGCTGATATTTAGCTGACCATTGGAATTGGACCTGTTAGATATTCTATAAATAAATATGTATTATGGGCTGAATGTTTGTGTCTCCCTAAAATTCATATGTTAAGCCCTAACTCCCAATGTAATATTTGGAAGTAGGGCCTTTGGATGATAATTAGGTTTAGATGAGGCCATAAGGGTAGGGCCTCCTGATGGGATTAGTGTCATCATAAGAAGAGGAAGAGAGACCACAGCTTTCTCTCTCCATTATGTGAGGACACAGCCAGAAGGCAGCTGTCTACAAGCCAGGACGAGATCCCCTACAGGGAAACCAAACTGGTCGGCACCTTGATCTTGGACTTCCTAGTCTCCAGAACTGTGAGTAATAAATTCCTGGTGTTTAAGCCACCCAGTCTACTGTATTTTGTTATTACAGCCTGAGGTGACTAATATGATATGGGAGGAAATGAGGGAGGGAGAGTCATGTAATTGAGAAGGTAGAGATGTAGATGTAGATTTGGAGGTCAACCACATACAGCTAACAGTGGATCCCAAGACATGGGATAAGTCTAAAAATGGATAAAAATGAAGAAAGAGTTGCTAAGATCAGATCCTTGAGGAACAACTTTGTAACAAAAAAGTTACAGAACAAGAATGATGAGACAGAAAAGGAACTGGCAGAGAGGTGGAAAAACCAGGAGAATATAATGTAAAGAAGCAAAATGAGGAAAGAGTTTCAGGATTTGTCCAACAGTGGGTTAGAGGGTTGACAGAAAGTGACTGTGCTCAGTGATCGACCAATTTTTAGCCACCTTAAAGAGAGTGACTTCAGCACATTGTTGAAGGCCCAAGTCAGGCTACAAACAATTATGGAATTTATGGATCACCCTAAAGCAGAGGAAGCAAACATGATGCTTTCAAGACTTTTGGTAGTGAAAAGGTGAACTAAAGGAAAGTAACAGGAGAGTCATATAGTCAAAAGAAAAGGCCTTTTTCAGACAAAGAAGACTACTACAGTGAAGAAATATTAAAGATGCAGAATGGTGGTCAGAGTAGATAAATGAAGGAACTATGTTCTGAGAGCCGTAAGAGCACAAGTGCAGGAGCCAGTCTTTGAAAGGAGGTCCTCACACCCTGTCTGAGCCAGAAGAATCTTCATTATTAAAATGTACAGCTCGAAAAGAAAACTCAGAGATAAAAGCATTAATAAAAGAAAAGAAAACCCTTGTGCACTGAGGTGGGAATGTAAACTGGTGCAGTCACTATGGAAAACAGTACAGAGGTTCCTCAAAAAATTAAAAATAGAACTACTATATGATCCAGCAATTCCACTCTTGGGTATTTATCCAAAGAAAACAAAAACACTAACTCAAAAAGATATATGCACCGCCATGTACATAGCAGCATTATTTATAATATCGAAGATACGGAAATAACCTAAGTGTCCACTGACAGATGAATGGATAAAGAAAATGTGATATATATATATGTAACGAATAATATATATAAATATTATCCACCCATAAAAAAGAATGAAATCTTGCCATTTGTGACAACATGAAAATATGTATATACCTTGAGGGCATTATGATAAATGAAATAAATCAGAGAGAGAAAGACAAAAACACATGATCTCACTTATACTTGGAACAAGCTCATAGATAAAAGAACTGATTGGTGGTTACCAGAGGGGGTGAGGTGCAAAATGGGTGAAGGGAGTCAAAAGGTACAAACTTCCACTTATAAAATTAATAAGTCATGGGGAGGATATAATGTGCAGCATGGTGACCATAGTTAATAATATTGTATTGCATAATTGAAAGCGCTAAGAGAATAGATCTTTCAAAACAGAAGAAAAAAAAGTATTTTTACTTCTAAAAAAGTATTTTTAATTCTAATGCCTTGTAATGGAGTCTAGTCATTAAAATAATTTACTCCAAAGAATACAGCAGGGAAAAAGAAGCAAGGTTACCAAGATAACAGTAAATCTGTTTATGATGGGCAAAAGCAGCCATTTCCTCACGTGGCTACCATAGGGGCAAGGATCGCCACCTATCTGTAGATGGCAGAAGTCAGGGGTAAATTTGTTTTCATCAGGAACTCCCCAGAAAGGACTCAAAAAGGCTTCATTATTCAAGGGCTCATGTTAGACAAAGTGTTCCTGTATTTTGTTTTGTTTTTACTGTGGTTCATGATGTGCTATTCGTATTGTTCTCAGATTTACAGTCATCTGCAGTCAGTGAGTGTGCCTGTGATAAAGTGTGAACCTTTAGGAAAATGCAAAATGCTTGAAATGGACAGTGTAGGAAACATGAGGAGTCGGTTGGATGTGATGTGTGCATAGGAATGGAATCCTAGCATGAACAGTAAAATAAGCAGTTCCCATACTTTCACATACATGGTATCTTTGACTATCTTTATTTTGGTCTTTTCCAGACTCTCTTCTCTTGGAAAGAAAAAAAAAAAAGGCAGACGATATGCCTTTTTTAACTTCTTAAAATAAATTAGAAATACTATAGGGATAAATTTAGAATAAAAAGTTATCCAATAGTAGAGAATTTTATATTAAACTGGCATTTTAAAAAATATTTCCAATAGCTTCCTAATTTATAAATTTAATCAAGATCTCATTTAGAGTGAGATAAATTAATCTGAGGAACTATTAAAATGAATGTACTTATTTAATCATAAAAGTTATTAAAATATTGAAAATTCCTAAACCTCTTGCTAATATCAAATCACGTTATTAAGCTGTTCTAGAAATGAAAAGAAGTTTAAGTATAGCTTGAAGACAAGAATAAAAGGGTAGAGAAACACTTCATTAGTCTTCTACCACATTTTAATCATTCCAAATAATAGTAAGATGTTAATACAGTAAAATAGCCAAATATAACTAATCAATTTACATAAAAATAAGAAAGCTATGGAAAACATCTTTCTATAAAACTGTGGTACTAGTTTTAAAATGATCAGTTTCTGGTTTTAATTTAACTTCTAATTTGCAGAATAGCAATCTGAATATATACTCTAGGAAAAATCATAATTAGACAAGGCCCATTTTCTTAAAGTTATCCATTTTAGAGTTGAATGTGAAGAGTTGTCAAAAATCATCTTGAGGCAGTTGTTGCCAATTATACTTATTTTGACAATTGAAAATGAGTAAACAAACCAAAAAATAGTTTAATATTTTGATCAATGTAACTCCTTAATGCTAAACAAAATAATTATGCTTATATTGGTATACAATTTAAGAAGCACATTTTAATGTTTAAACAGGATGTGTAAAACACATTTTAATGTTTAAATTCTGCAGAAGTTAATTATTATGCAGATTCAGGTATATGGTATACAAGGTACGTTTTCATAAACACAAAAATTCCAAAGAAGGCATGCCTCGTCTGTAAGTCAGAAAGTTGAATCCACTCAACACAAGCTTCATTCATAAAAGGTTTCCACCATATTTAGTATTTGAGGGATGTGATGTACAGTGTCAATACCTATAATAGTTTAAATGTGACTAGGATCTTCTAAATACTTTCCATTCTGCCAAAGGTAGATTTCTACCTTTATTCTTTTTTTTTTTTTTTCGGTACGCGGGCCTCTCCCGTCGCGGAGCACAGGCTCCGGACGCGCAGGCTCTGCGGCCATGGCTCACGGGCCCAGCCGCTCCGCGGCATGTGGGATCTTCTCGGACCGGGGCACGAACTCGTGTCCCCTGCATCGGCAGGCAGACTCCCAACCACTGCACCACCAGGGAAGTCCTCTACCTTTATTCTTAAAAACAATCAAATAACAACAACAACAACAACAAAAACACTTTATAGGAATTTCAACTATTTGGAAGGAATTTTTTTGTATATGGAAACAAAAGTATAAATAATACAGATGAGGCAGAAAGAAGAAAAAGAGGAAACATGAACAAGAGTTATCAAGCATATGAAAGTCTTAGAATCATATAGCAAAAACAATACAGGAATCTGGGTTTTTCCCATCCACACTGCTGTGAAATGCTGGGGACACAATTTAATCTTTGCATTTTGGGGTTAAAACATCCTTCCCTCATTGCAAATCTGCGTTTTTCTTTGCAGCTTTCATAAAGACGTTTCGGCGGCAGTTATAGGGATTTTTCTCAATGGAAAACAAGTGAAAATTCAAAGGCAGTTTTGACTTTATGCATAAGATCCTATAGGACACTAGAGCCTGCCTGTTCCTAGACACCTGTTCAATTAGCCTGACACCATCTGAAATTTCCATTAATTTGTTATATTAGCAGAGTGTCTTTGGGTATAAGGAATTAATTCTGAAAGATTCCTATTGTTAAAGTACAAAATGTTATATAAATGCTAATATTTTTCCATCTAGCTAGCTAGCTGTACATGGTTGGGAGCAGATGTATATAAAGGAAAGGGACACTAAATTATTTCAGGTCAGTGGATATCCATCCTTACTGTGGATGGTAAGGGTGAAGAAAAGATCCAGAGCATGGGGTATTACCTAAAGGCAAATTTGTGGGGATTCTGAGTGCGGGGTCCTAACAAAGCCATGTGGGAACAGCTGTGTTGTAACAGACACTTGGGGATAGTAGGAGAACCAAAGAACCACATTTTCCTACTACACCATTTGATCTCCTACATACTTTTCATTGCCAGGGGTAGATTAATTCACAGTATAATAGTATGTTGAACACACCAGAAGAAAGCAACACGTTTTAGTACTGTAAGATTTATGCCTTTCCATATTTGGTAAAAGGGGCAATTTCTTCATCTGTATCTGTGCTCTGCTTTCTGACTTCAAGTATTAATTCTGCTTACCTCTAATTCCTCATCTGCCTAGTCCTGCAGCAGACCAGGCCTAAAATATAGGACCAGACAGGACCACTTCACCTTAACATTAAACAATTCAGGCTGAGGGCAGGAGGGAGCCATCCTTGTGTATTTCTAGAATGGAATGCCTTGACTTCCCTTACTGGAAGTATCAAGCCATCCCATGGACTAACATTAGGATCAAAACCAGATGATTATCCTTTTTAAAGATTACCCTGTTTTTCCTAGTTAGTTTAAAAACCAAAATCTAATTTTTATCTTGGAAAAAAAAAAGCTCTTTAAAGTAAATATTTCCCCCATAGAAAACCACCATAATTTACTTGGGTAGAGGGGAGGAGAGGGATAGAAAAGGAAAAAAAGAATAAATTGAGATTTGCATGGGACATATGCAATTTGAACTCTGAACGTGGACATGGATCTTTACCATTAGTAATTGTTCTGCTATTCTGGGGGAGAGGAAGGATGAAGCTAGGGTTGAAAACAATTTAGGACTGACCAGAGATGAAAGCACTAATTCCAATCGGGTGGAGGATAGGATTCAGAAATACTGGAAAGCTTTGTTTTCCTCACCCTGTGTCTTGGAACCGCAAGATCAGAAGTTGGCAACTCTAGATTAAACATCATAACAGCTGGGATGAGGAAACTCTTCACAGAAGGGCCACCCCAAAAGTCAGGAATGAAAAAATGCTAGAGGAATAAACACAATGAAATCCCTCAGGAAAACATATCTGGCCACTGGGTGGGTATCAGCCTTGTGTCATACTTGGTATTTTTTCTTCCTTTAAAATAAAGACTTTTGTTTTCTTTCAGAAAGTTTCCTGGTTTTTAGGTATTCACCCATCTTTCACAGAGAATTTCAATTCTAAGTATCTATTGCTCATAATACTTTATTCTTAGGGAAAACATTAGCCCAATCCCTTGAGACAGGGTTTAAAAACATTAACCTATAAGAGTCAGTGGATAGGAAGAAAGAAAGGTAATGTTAAATAATTTCTCCCCTTGGGAGAAGCAGGTTGGTTTTTTACAAAATTCAAAATTCTACAAAATTCAAAATTTCAAATATATATATACCCTGAAGGGTATATAAGACTATTGTCAAGTTGTAGGATGTCTCTTGGTAGAAGCAAAATAGTTACCCTACCTTCACTCTGCATCACGTTTCTATGTCTCAATCTACTTAAACTCCTTCCCCCGATGCCTCAGCATCCAAAGTCCTGTCATCTTTCCCCAAAAATGATAGCCTTTTTTATTAACAACAGAAAAATTCTCTCTACATAAGAGTTGTGCAGTAAATTTGGCCCTAAGTGTACCTTTGCCTTCACATTATTTATTGACCCTCTTCCCACCTTCTCATGACCTCTTATGCCCATCATGTGGTGGGAAAATTGGGAGCATTTAAAAACTACAAGGTAGGAACCTAATCCATGAGCAGGCAGCCGAAGGCCCTGGAAAATAATGTTAAAACAGGATCAAAGTCAAGGACAGAAAGAGTATCCAGACAGACAACAAGAGTCAGTTCCTTAACTGAGCTTTTTAACATTAACGAGAAATCCAGAAAAACAAAGTGCTCATAGATAATTTGTGGTTTTCCCCCACTGAACAAAGAATTCTCTTAATAAATGTAAGAGAAAATACTGGAATGTATTGACTTTAGGTTGCCACATGGGTAGATATAATTTCTTCTCTATACTAATGAAAAAATAGAGTTGAAGTTCAATAGATGAGATTTGTGTTAGACTTTTTTTTCTGACTCACTTTAGGGGAACAAGTCACTGGAATATGGCACCAAAAGACCTCCCCTGAAAACTCTGAAGAATCTAAGCTAGTTATTGGACAGGGCTTCCTGGAAAAACTAGGTGAGAGCTCCTTTAAGCCAGAGACAGGCTATATAGGGTAATATATTTGAACACTAGCTTGGCAGTCAAGCATATTCTGGGTGTGAATTCTGCTTTGCCAGTCACCGTATCAGTGATGTCAGGCAAGTTGCTTAGCCCTGGTTCCTCAGCTATAAAAATGGAGGTAATACTAACAACCTCCTCAACAGGGTTGTTACAAGAATTAAATGAAGTAATGTAAGTAAGTTCTGACACATGAAAAGCAAATAATAATAATAGTAATAGTTAAACTGTATTTAGTGATTACCAAGTGCCAGGCACTGTTTACATGTATTACTTAATTTAATCCTCACAGCAGTCCTATGAATTACATGCTATTTGTTGCACCATTTCACCAATGAGGAAACTGAGATTAAGTAGTTTGCCTATGGTCTATCAGTTAGGAAGTAGTAGAGATAGGAGTCAAATCTAAGTACTCTTACCCACTGTTGCTACTATACTACTACTATTACTGCTAACTACCATTCATTATTCATCAATATACCTCCAGTATCTAGCATGATACCTAGCATAATAAGCATTCGATAAATACTTCTTGAGTTGAATTTAATTTCTTACATTCCTTAGACTCAGGCAAGAAATGAATAATCCAGTCAACCAAAAAAATCATATTCATATTCACAGTATCTATCAAAAATCATGACTGTCATTTTTCATTGAATTAACTTGTTTTTATCACTTTCAGTGAACTAAATGGGAATTTGAATACACTCTAATATTCATGAATGTCACCAGAAGATAAAACTACAGACCAATATCACTTATAAATATAGATGCAAATATCCTCAACAAAACACTAGCCAGCCAAACCCAGCAACATATAAAAAGAATTATACACTGTGGTCAAGTGGGATTTATCCCAGGAATGCAAAGTTATTTAACAGCTGAAAATCAATGTGATAATCATGAGCGGCCTTGAAGATGCAGCATTTTGTCATTTTACTAAGAGGCAAATTTGAACCACACAATGTGACACCAGTATGCGAAGACCAGTCATGGAGATGTGATTGGTATGTTCACCAGAAGAGGGCCTGCTGAGAAGGCAAACTGGCCCTTTTCTAGATCATATATTTGCAGCAACTCCTATAAAGTTGTGGAGGAAAAGGTGTCTTTGTGGAAAAGTGGGCTCAAAAAGTCAGCCAACAAACAAAGCTATTCATGAATATAATAGTATTCATGAATTCAAAAAGGACTTGGGACAAATCCCTAGTAGATATCAAGGATACACCATGTAGAATGTGATAACTGTGAAAACTAAAATCAGATCATATCAAAGCTACCCAGTTGGAAGACCAAATAAATTCTCTGAAATTCAGCAAAAAATTCTGTGAGAACTTTCAAAGTCCAGTTTATCTTATTTTCCTAAGTTGTGATATGTTCATGATTTCCTGTTTAATTAATCTTCAGAAACTTAAAAAAAAAAAAACTTTTACAACATTTTCCCATTTTCCAAAACAGTGAAAGAGTCAAATGTCAAGTCTACCATAATAAAATGATTTAAAATGTACATGCAGAAAATATGAAATTATTTTGCATTTTAACATTAGCTTAAACACATTACAGAGTAAATATTATGTTCTTTTAACATCATAAGAGTAAACTAATGGCTCAGAAACATGTGTGATTTGACTAAATTAGTGTTACTATGGAAACTTGATATTTTCAATTTCCTGACCCTCAAGGTTGATTTCAACACTGCAATATGCTGTTTTCCATTTTGCTGCTATAGTTCAGTACAATAGAAAAGCATGCTGCAAATTAGTTATTAAAGACTCTAAAACTGGGAAATAAATGTAGGAAAAACTATATTCTTCTCTTTAAAAGTTCAGTCATATGTCATCTATGGTTCATTCCATAACCCAAGTCCTCATCTGGCTTGTCTTTATTTTTCCCAACAGTTTGCTGGCAGATTCACAAATTCAAAATAAATAGAATTTTTCCACTATCTAATTCTGAATTTGGCAGGGAAACTCAATGATGAATCTATTCCTACCTCAAAAAATGTTTTCTTTTATACATTTCACTCACTCATATTCACTCAAGTCTGTAGACTAGAGAAATAACAACTTTATTCTGGGGGGTGTTTCCATCATGTTATTCCATCAGGAATAAGTCAAATACAAATTCAACCCTAATATCTGAAATTTCAAATAGGAATAATCAATTTCTCCACCACTTTCTATCTTGGATTCCTTCCAGGCCATCTTGAGGAGAAATCCCATAGGCTTTCTGTCTATGAAGAGCATATTCCTTCATATCCTGAACTAGTAAAGGCCCCTCACAATAGCAGGTGGTGCTGCATATCCACAGCTTCACTTACCCCTCAACTTGATTCTTTTTTAAATGACAAATGCTTCACAACTTGCACAAACTTTTAACCAGCTAACATGTCTAGGACTTGCAGTAGTAAAATAATTTAAACAGTAATTTTTATTATTTCCTTCACAATGAACAGGTAAGTGAAGGGTTATTGTTACCTAAAAATGCTTTCTCTACTAACTTTTTTCTTACTTTTTCAAGTTAAACTTAGTCTCAGTCATTCTCTACATACCAAGTCAACCTCTAATACAAACCTTTTCAAAAAAGTCTTAAAAGCTCATTCATTCTATTTGGAATTAATGCCAGGGAAGTGACACAACGTGAACCACCCTGTTTGTTTCATGTAGGTGCCTAGAAACAACTTATAACTTCTATTTGGAAAGAGACAAACCTGGGTTATACATGTACTTTTACTGTGGAATCTGTTAGTATTTCTTTTTCAAGTATCACTTTCAGTTTATGTGAGGAAACTTGTCCCTAGGGAATTATTTTAAGGGGATTTGTGAATTTATACTGCATAGTACCTCCAAATTAATTTCACCAAAGCAATTTTGATCATGTCACTACCTTACTCAAAACCCCTCAATGATTCTCTTTCTTTCTCCATTGCCTACAGGCTAAAGTAAAAGGCCCTCAATAATCTGGCAGCAATTAGTGCCAGGGACCTCCTTTCCTACCCTCTCTACCCAGACCCTCTCTTCCAACCAGGGCAAGGAGAACTTAAAATTCCTATCCAGTGGGATATGATGTGCGCTGTGGACGGGGGAAAACCGTGTATTATATTCTAACCACTCTTTCCAATGGGAGTTTTATTGAAATTATCCTGTTCTTTCCCCACAATTCCATATTGGTTGTTTTGGAAGTGGACCTCTTAGATCACTAGACTATAAAGAGGTGTGTCCACACCTGATGGAGAGGAAGGGATAACACCTAGAGATCCTGGACTTGGAGCTTGAATTAGACTTGGATTATCTTCCTTTGGAGAGAGCTTGTAAATGCACATAACAGTGTACGAGTAGGGAAAAGGATATGAATAGATGCTGAGCCAGAAATAGATTACAAAGGACTCTGTGGATGCCTCTCCAACGTATTATCCGCTCCTTTTGTAGAGAAGACCATGCTGTTTGAGTGGCAGCAAACCACATCTCCAGCTCTAGGTGGACACTAATTTGTCTAAGCCAATCATTGTCATCCTATCCCCCTTGAAACAAACATTAGCTCAGTCACGCAGAGCTTTTATGCTACCAGCCACTGTGATTGGTTTAAGGATGGTACAATCAGAGCAAATCTGACAACTTCTGTTCAATGGCTAAAAAAAAAGCAACTCTCTTTTTTGGACATGAACAAGGAATCACATAGGCCAGATGTGGTAGCCAGACTCCAAGATGGCCCCCAATGATTCCAGCCTCCGGATATTCACATCTTAGTACAATCCCCCTCTCACAATGTACCAGGGTTTGTCTGTATGACCAATAGGGCAGAAGTGATGGTATGTCACTTCTGAGATTATATAATAACAGACTGGGTTCTCTCCTCTCTCTCTCTCTCTCTCTCGCTCTCGCTTTCACTCTTGCTCTCACTGTCTCTCATTACTTGCTCTGGAGGAAGCCAACTGCCATGTCATGAGAAACCTAAATAGATGCCCATATGACAAGGAACTGAAGCCTCCAGCCAACAGCCACATGAATGTGCCAGCCAGTTTGGTTTCCCTGTCGGGGATCTTGTCCTGGCTTGTAGACAGCTTGGTCTCCTCCTTCACTCCTCCTTCCTTCCCTCTTGAGCAGTGGGCTTGGGGGTTGGGGCTTGCAGTAGAAGCTGAGATGGGAAGGGACTAGTGTCTGCTTCAGTGCTGAATTGTGGCCTGCTCTTGGCGGATGCTGCTTATTGGCCTCTGTGTGGCAGACATCTCAACACTGGCTCTTCCATGGGCTGCGTGTGTGAGGGTTTTTAGGGGTTTGTGAGGGGCCTCCCCAGGGCGTGGTCTCCACCTTGCTCTTCTAATACCCTCTCAGTTGCTACCCCTGGCGTTACCCCCACAGCCTCTTGCGTAGGGTACTGGCAAGTCAGCTCAAGTCCAGCTAATTTCCATGAAGGCTTCTCAACCCCTGGGAAACAGAACTCTCGCAGTCACTCCAGGCCAGAAATCCAGAAGCTGGAATGGGAAGCTAGAAGTTAGCAGTATAAGAACATAATTAGCTTTGGTGATTTAAAAGATCCCTGAGCACTTAAAATGTATAAAGCTGTGAATGGAAAGGAACTAATGTGTTTTGAGCCCTCTTATGTGCCAAGCACTCTTTATAGCATTTCCTGGGACAGTAGTATACAGATAATGTGCTTTATTTCCACAATTTACCCTCTGATTGTGTTCCTTTCTCTACACTAGCCCTATAAGATGGATATTATACTCCCTATTTTACAAATGAAAAGGAAAGTGAGATTTAAAGAGAGGTCAAATAATTCACTTAAAGTCAGACATCTATTAGGTGGGAGAGCTGGGATTAAAAGAACAGGTCTGTCTCACTCCAAAGAAGATCCTAGGACTCCTGTAGATACAGACCAGGGTTCTTGGCCTTCCCCAATCAACAGAAATTCATAAAAGGCCAGTCAAGAAATTCAGGCAAGGCTTTACTGGGGCTCCTGCGGCAGCAGAAGGGAGTGAAAACAAGTAACACGTTCCCTTGCTCCCCTTGCGGGGGAGGGGGGGTGGCGACCTGGTTCCTTACATGGGGTGACGGTAGGGGTGGGTCCAGAGGTCAGGCCGGAGGGGTGGCTTAGGTGCTTTGCCCACTCCTTTGGTGGTGTTGAGTGCAGGGGGCATGCGCAGTACCCTGCTTTTGCTCCCAACACCCTGTTATTTGCTTCGGACTTTTCAGAAGCGGCAGTTGGGTTTTTTTGGTCTTTTTGTATCTAGTTGTCTAGAATTTGCCCCAACTGCACATGCATACAGTTAGTTTTAGTCCCTAATAGTTTCTTTGTATTTCATTGGTCGAGGAAAGGTGTGTCCAGGTGCAAGCACTGCAACAAAGGGTCCCAGGTCCCAGCGGGTCTCACTGACACCAGTGTAAATGTGATAGAGATTGTTTATATTAAGATATTCCCATAAGAATTGGGGAAATGTATGACTATGTTGTTTTGCTGCTGACCAAAGATGATAGGATTGTGCTGCAGGATGGTAGGTGATCTGTGCAAAGCACAGTATTTTTAAACCCTTACATAGTGCCAGGGACCGTTCTAAGTGAATTAGAAATCTTGTCTAATTTAATTCTCATAACAATCCTATAAGTACTATTACTAACCCCAGGTTTCAGATAAGGAAACTGCGTTACAGAGAGGTAAGATAACTTGCCCAATATCACACAGAGCTTTTATTTGAAACAGGTAAAGTGGATCCAGAATCTGTAGGTCTAACCACCAAGCTACACATCATTTCTAAACTCTCAACTGACTCTCTTGGTCCCCTCTACACAAGAGAGATCTACTTCCAAAATTTTCTTCCATGGGCTGGTGCCCCTGCTTACACCAGCGAAAACAAGTTCCTTTAGAAGCTTAAAGCAGGTAGAAAACCACTTTGATATTGACTACCATTTGCCTAAGAGTCTGAGACCTAGCCTGGAAGGAAGTCTGCTTCTGATTCTCAGAGTGGGAACTACACAATAATACTGAAGCTCTGATTGCCCAAATCCAGCTTGCCTTGTGAAAACAAAGTGCCTAGCCTAGTGGTTCTCAAACTGTAGTATATATCGGAATCACCTAGAGAACTTGTTAAAACACAGACTACTGGGCCCTACTACCAGAAGTTCTGATTCAGTAGATCTGGGATGGAGGCCCAAGAATTTGCATTCTAACAAGTTCTTAGGAGACGCTGATGTTGCTGGCTGGGGGTACTTTAAGAACCACTGGAGTGGCCTAATAGAAAGCATGACCGTCCTGGGAAGCAGGACTCACAAGGGTGTCAGCACTTTGCACCAGAACCCCTGAAACTGAGAGCTCCTCTCATCCTGGCCCTTCCACCTTCATAATCTGGTTCCAGAGTAGGTGGCTGAGCTGGAGAAGGAACCTTGGCTCTCAGACCTGCAATGAACCAGGGCTGGAAGCGTTTGCTGCAAACAAAAAACAACAATGTATTTTTAGGTGGTGGAAATTTGAGTGTTTTTTTAATTCTTTTTGTTGTTGTTGGTAATGGGTTCTAATTACGATATCATTTGGGTAATTATTTTAATCTGACAGGAAAAACAAGATATAGTCAAGTTTTAAAACATTGGAGTTACATTTATTCTAAAACCTCAAACTAAGTTCACCTACAAATATTAAAAAAATAAAAATTGCATTTTACATTTTGAGATACAAAGGAGGTCCGGAAATCTAAAGAGATGACTTAAGTAACACCTGAGCGCCCTCTGGTGGGAACTGAATTCTCCATTTTCCAAGCAGAAGTGTTTCCCAGGCGAAGCAACCATAAAAGAAACTTTCATTATTTTTCTAACCCTCTGAAGTTGGTGAATGTTTTACGGGAACAAATATAAAGAAAAAGATTACTGGAGGAGAGAGATTTTGGAGAGCACTGTTATGAATACGGCTAAATTTTAGATCAGGTATATTGATCTAAATCAAATCTGTTCCTTCTCAAATTTTTACCCACTAGTCTTAGCTCCATTGACAATTCTTGCCTAAATCAATTATTAAGATAATGACAGAAAAATATTTTTATTTATATTATAGATTCCAAAGCACTTGAGCAATAGTTAATATAAAAAAACTAGGATTCTAGTAAACTCTTGAAATTATCTCAAGTTATAAATATTCTGCTGGTCTCACTTGAAAATATCCAAGTCTTTTGTTTGAGTTGCCAGGCTTGCTTCCACTTACTTGACATTTTGTAAAGCTATCTTTTGTGTCTTGTAAAGTATCCTGACCCACTGCATAGATCTCTCTGGATTCACAGTACATACCTACAGGTTCAGAATCAGGCCTACAGCTCAGAACATCTTTAAAATATTAATTAAGTCCAAGAGGTAATCTCTAGCACTTGCATGGTTGCTAGTAACCAGCAGCTGGAATATTATTACATGATATCGATATCTTCTTACCAACCTTCAATCCATCTTGAAGAGCTGATAAAAATTTTGAATGAACTATATATTTTAACATAGTAACTGAATTAGACTTACATTTTGCAGTATTTCCTTCCTTTTAGTATTCTTGAATGCTGTATGCTATTCACAACAACCTTATGTAATGAGCACTCTTGCTGTTTCCATGTTACAGATCAGGAAACTCAGATTTACAGTGCTTAGAACGTTCACCCAAGTACATGCACACAGCTAGTTAAGAGCAGAGCAGTGATTTAAACCCCGGATGTCTTAACTACACTCTTAACCACTATGGCACACTACTACCTTCTTACTGTTTTTTTTAAATATCTTTGCTTGTGACAAAGAAAAAGACAAGTGAGGACATAGGTAGTCTTCTATTTGAAGGTACCCCTGGTACTTTTACCACACATTATCTCTATAAACCTGTTTCTCTATTAGGAATCTATTAGATTCCTTTATTTCTATAGAGGCAACTCCATCCTTTCAATCTCTTATGATCCAACTATCTATAACATTTGACCTGAGGCCCACTCTCAAATTTAACTGAAATTAGTTTGTTTGACACCCTTTTATGAACCGAGGCATCAGGACATGACTCATTTTGCAATCTAGTAACATCAAACTGATTCTAGTTCCCTGAACACAATCTGTTATTTTACACTTCTCTGCCATTGTTCTGCCTGGATTGATCTCCCCGCTTGGTTCTCCCTCTTGCAGGGCTTCTGTGTTGCATAACCTGAGCAGTGTGGAGGCAGAGGGTACCATTCACATAGGATACAATTAGTTGTGCCAGCAGTAGCCCCTGGCATCCTCAGCCCCGTTTCTATACCTGAGGAACTCAGACCTGTTATCCTGGTTCAATTTGAAATTCATCTCTCCCAGGAAGCTTCCCTGGAATTCTTCACTGGTCTGTGCACACAGCCTTCTAGTATAGCATGCTGCCATATTGTTTTCTTTAATCATCTGGTTAGGTGTTTGCCTCTCCCATTACCAGACTTGAAAGCAAAGACCATGATTTACTTATCTCCAACTCCTAGCCCAGTGTCTCATACATTCAATAAATGCTGGTTAAAGTGAAATGTTATGTTCATGCCATCTTGCTGTCAGGACTGTGATTGGCTAGAGAGGAGGAATTCTGGCTTACAGTACATATCTTTACATTCTCCAAAGTCATCGTACAAAAAGCTGACTGAATATCAAAATTTCCTGGAGAGTTTTTTTTTAAATACAGTTTCTGAGAATTGAGCATATTCCAAAGGTGGCATTTCATATCATTTGCCGGGGGGAGGGAAGGACGGGATAGCAACCATTTCTCCAATAGTGCCAAGTTTTACAACATACGTAGGATATAACGTGATCTATAGTTTAATGATTTGATAGAGAGCTAATGTTGTGTAAGTAAAGAAAATGTGTAAAAAGCATAGGACACAAAGCCACTTTGCTAGGAAGCCTAGCTACTCTACTGGCATCTCCAACATTTATTTACCTGGGCGTAACATTTGTTCTTACATTTACCTTTGGTGTTTGTGAGGTGTGCAACAAGAAAAATTGCCAGGTCAAGGCCTAAGATTAAAGAGGAGAATGAGGCTCTGGAGTGAGTGGAATGTAAAGAAAATGAAGAAGATTGTTTTGTCTATTTTAATATAATTTATTATTTTTAGTGTTTAATAACTAAATACATTTATATTCAAAATCCCTTTATTATTGAAATCCCTGCAGCAAAAATAACTTGGTTATTGCCAATCTAAAACTCTCTAACCCCTAATTTCCTTTTTCTACTGAAACAATTGTTTTGATAACATTCTTACACAGTGAGAAGTATCTCAGGAATGATACTGTTGAGTTATAGCAGAATAGATTATATTAAAAATGGTATTGGGACAACTGGCTGACCAAATGGAGCTTACAGACTAGAGAAGAAAAAAATCATTAAACAATATCAACATGACAAGACCTGAACTCATCTTTTTCCCCAAATCTGGCCTTCTTCACACTTCTCTAAGAGCGACACAGTTGTTCACACCTAAGACAGGCATACCGTGCCACATTTGATTCTTCTCATGCCTTCTCCCCAGCATACAATGTATCACCTGGTCTTATAGATTCTACCTCCTAAGCATCTTGTGAATCTGTCCACTTTTCTCCAGTGAACTTCCAACATCCCAGTTTAGACCTCTATCATCTCATATCTGGATTTCTGAAATAGCCTCCTAATAAGTGCCTCTCCCTAATTCCTTGTGCTTTTCCAATTCATTCGTACAAACCATAGCCAGAGCAGTCTTCCTAAAAACAAATCTAATCAGTTCATTCACCTGTTTATAACCCTTCTATGGCTCCCCACTTATAGTAGAATAAAGAGCACACTCCTTAATGGAGCTTAATGTAGCTAAAACGCTGCATTTTCTGGCCCCTTCTCTAGCCTCATCACTTGTCACTTTCTCCCTCAGACATCATTATCCAGCCACAATGAATTTCATTCCTCTCTCACTCCTGGCTTCTGCATGTATGTTGCATTTGCATTAACCACTTCTTCTATCCCTTGGCCACTTTTCTACTTCTCAAGCAGCTTACCTGATACCTCTCAACACCAGTTTGTGTTGGATTCTGAGCTCTCTGTTCCCTATGTCATCCTGTACTATGCCTATCATAGGTCTCTTTTTTTCATCAGACTATAAACTTGCTGAAGGTAGATATTTTGCCTATCATGTTCACTCCCAAACCTCTGGGCTTAACACAATACCTGGTACATGGTAGGCATTCAGTAGTTAATTGGTCAAATGGATTGATGGAAGGATAAATGAATTAATGAATAGACTGTATGATAAGTGTTATACACTTATAAAATTATCATAGGGTATTAAGGACACCCTCAGGTTCTATGATTCACTAGAAGGACTCACAGAACACAGAATGTGTGTTACATTCACATTATGATTTATTACAGAAAAAATACAGATTAAAATCAGCAAGGAAAAAAGGTGCATAGAGCAGAGTCCAGGAGAAACTAAACGCAAGCTTCCAAGGGTACTCTCCCAGAGGAGTCTCATGGACAGCACTTAATTCTCCCAGCAATGACGTGTGACACCTGAGCCTTGGTTCCAGAATTTTTACTGGGGAGTCATTCCCAAGGAATGAAAATACAGGCATTCACCACAAATCACACTGTTAGCATAAACTACTGTCTTCCCCAGATATCCAAAAGTAAAGCATGCCTATGAAAACTTTCATAAGCCAAATGGCGTAAAGTGAAGAAGCAATTACCTTAGGACACACCTTGCTAACAGATGTACAAAATAAATCAAGATAAATCCAGTTCAAAGCTATGGCAACTTGATGCCGAGATGCTGAGTGTAGTTCTCTGGGGAAGGAGCTTGGCGGTGCCACTCTCCCTGCTGGGGGTGCCACTGTCTCTAGAACTGCTCACTGCAAAACAAATGCTGAACACTATTTTCTCTTTTTGCCATGTTTCATAAAAGCAAAAATCCTCTTCAGATTTCCTTCAGTTAGCGAACACAGGTACTAATACAGGTCTTTCGTGAAAGTGAAGTGGTGTAAAGCGAACTTCCAAAAAGCCTGGGATACCTGTATCTGGTGTGGTACAAAGTCTCAGTTATATAAAGACACTCTTATCAATAAGGATATTTCAAGGGCTCAGAGGTTATATGCCAGGAGGTCGTCAAGGGTCAGTCCTAAAGACCTTTAGAATGTTCAGGGTTTGGGCAACCCAGGCCTGCTGAGTTAATCAGCTTACAGAAACTCAGTAGACTGAAGTGGGCTGAGGAAGACCTCTCAACACATACAACACCTGAACAGCATATTGAAAGACAAGTATCAGCCAGAAGAAATCTAGATGAGAAAACACTTCAAGCAAATGTAGAAGTATGAGCAAAAGCACCAAGGCATAAGTGAGCACGGCTCTTTAGGGGACTGAAAGTAGCTCACCTGGCTGAAGTCCCCTCTACTCACAGACCCTCAAGCTTCCATGAAGCTCCTATTGCCACTCTGCTCCCACCTGTATTTATCCCCTTGCTGGATATCTTTTCACAAACTGGAAGAATGATTCATACATCATCCTGTATTCTTTCTAATCTATTTTTTATGGTATGCAGACTTTTTGCCCAAAGTTTCACAAATAACTTGTTTCAAAGTATTGTCTGCATCTATTTTCAAACTCAGAAGCTAAGTATCTGTTATTTTCTTATAACATTTCTCAGAGACAGTGAGAATACTATACCAATGTTACTTCCTGAGTAGGGGAAAATTGTAGGACAGCAGAAAATACAGGAAAAGAGGAATAAGTGTCTCAAAATATAATCTCCCTATATTTGTATGTCTCCTTGCAAATTTCTCAAGAGGGGACAGTCTTCAGCATCATTTGAATTCCCTGTAGCTCCTAGCTCATAAATTTATATTAAGCCAAGTCTGCATGGCCATGCTCCCCTATTCTCTAAAATTAAGTAAAATAATAAATGTGAAAACAGTATAGTGCCTATATCCAATAGACAATAAATTATTGTTGAAACTGAACCCTAGTACTTTAAGTACCTTTTCCAAATGTACCTCTTCATCAAAAGGGATAATAATTGGCATGTATACCAAAATCAAGGCTTGAATGAAATATACCTTCTTAACAGTCAAAGCAATCAAACTTTATGAAAGGTTAAAACTGAAATTTTCCATAAGAAAATACTGGAGAGATGAAGGAGTTAAACTTTGATGCGAAGAGTGAAACAAACCTGCCATGAAAAATTAAACTAAGCTATGTATCTAAGGCCAAAACCAAATTAAAGGAGGCCTATTGAGAACTAGGCAGCAGCCTGAAAGAAATCTCTTTTGCCCTCTTCACCCTGGTATTGCCTTGTTAGGAGTCCATGAGAGCCTGTATTTAAGGAACAAAAATGTGCAGGCATTTACTGCAGAAATTGCTCTGGTTTCTCATGCAATGGTGTGGGCTCCATAAATGTTTAATGGAAATAAGAATGATGATTATTGGAAGCAGGAAAAAAAAAAGACATAGTGATTGTTTAAAGGAAGAGAAAATACAAACATAGATGCACAAATGGAATTCTTGTATGCTTACTAATTTTTGAAAGCTATATGAAAGACTGAAAAAGACAATAAAATATTAAAGCTAATATTACTGCTCAACTTCAAAGCCTCTTCTCTCATAACTGATGCAGGTGTACAACCACAACAAGAGAAGTTTTATTTTAAATGTAAACATTTCAAGGAATAGTGTATGACCTTGAACGTCATCTCTTTAAAAGAGAACAGGGGCTTCCCTGGCGGCGCAGTGGTTGAGGGTCCGCCTGCCGATGCAGGGGACACGGGTTCATGCCCCGGTATGGGAAGATCCCACATGCCGCAGAGTGGCTGGGCCCGTGAGCCATGGCCGCTGAGCCTGCGCGGCCGGAGCCCGTGCTCTGCAGCGGGAGAGGCCACAACAGAGAGAGGCCCGCGTACCGCAAAAAAAAAAAGAGAACAAGCTGTGAGAAGCTAAAGGCTTGTGATTTTAATGAACGTTAATAATGATAATGTAAAAGCTACTTGGCGCACAATAGTCCATTTATTAGCAACAGCTCACACCTGTCTGCAGAGCCACCTGTTTCATATCCAAGACACAGTAAGTGTATTTTAATACAAAACCTTAAGTTACCTCAAGATATTCCAAATTTGTATCGATATATCATCTTACCCAGTGAGCCAAAAGTCAAATGTACAGATTGCTTCTCTCCTGATCAGACTTTTGTGTGAATTGTCAAAGGAGAAGGAGAAAATTGGGTGAGTGATGGCTCTACATTGTTCCTGACCAAACATTAAAGTCAGCCTATTTCAAAATCAGATCAAAGACATAATTATTCCGTTAAGAAAACACAGAACAGAGAAAATGTTAATATGAGAAAATGTTAATATGGTCTGAAATTTCCACTAGCATAATCAACAGAAAACAACTCCAAAAATCTCCTCCAAATTTTAATCCACATTAATTACAAATGACAAACACAGTTAATATAAGCCATAATGGTCTGAACTCATTTGACTGAGTACGCAATACAGTGTTGGCAAGGTCAGGCTTTTGTGCTCAATTATTGTTCTTTCATGCTGACTTTAAAGAAATTGTTTTGTGAGAAGGAACAATGATCCCACTATCCAAAGAACAACTAACATGAAAATTTATATAACAATCCGATGGAGGTTGCATTTAGTTAGAATCCTAAAGACACACAAAAATCTATTTGTAAGTTAATTCTATTCATTACAATTCTGTAAAACTTTTTCCTAGACAGTTAGTGACAGTGAATGAACGCATCACAAGTGTGGTCAGTATAGGAAAATCCATCCATTAGGAAAAATGACAATGACTAGTGGTGGTAGAAGTAACAACCATAATGGTGATTGGAGGTATCAGGACACCCATAAGACAGGGTCTGGATAGGGTCTAACAGAACCTAGCTGTTTTAGGGTATGGAAAAATTAGGGGTGATCCCCTCATTGGAGCAGACCTCCTTCTGATTCTTCTTTTGTTGGGATGGAGGGAAATTTCAGTACACCAAGAAAAAGAGAGGCTAAAGGGATTTTTACTGTCCCTTATTCTCCTCCAAAAAAAGTAGCAGCAAGTATTATCCTTGCATTACCTAACTTGCTCCTACCCTCTGCCTTAAGGTGGGAGTTTTTAGTTATCTAAATGATTCAAAGCCCTAAAACTGCTCAGTTCACTTGGTTCCTGGGGAATATACTGAAGAGATATCTGCTACCTGTACCAGAAAGGCTGGGTGACCGTTCCAAAGGAGGGAAATGTCCAGACCCCTGTTATTGCTTTCCTCTTAGCAGAAAATGTGGGACAGTGGTAATATCCAGTTGCGGCTTTCTTAATAAATCCATGACAATGAGGAACAGGTGTTTCTTAAACTTTTCTTCTACCCTCTTAGTTTAAGTACCTGAGGCCTGTGAATTAAACTGACAAAAGACATATTAAAAAAAGAAAATGCATACAAATTTTACTGATGTTAATATTTTTACATGCACGGAGGCTTCATAGAAAACAAGTGAAAACCCAAAGAAGCAGTTAGACTCAGGGACTGTAACATTTTTAAAAAGTGTGATAAATTGTAGAAAAGCAAATAGACTAAGGAATGGGGGGTTTGGGCTTCTAGTAGTGATAAACTGAGGGAAACGAGTGGAAGATGAGAGTTATTTTAGTAAGGTTTGTTTATGCAGGTTCATCTCAGTGCCAGCTCTCCATTTCCAGTGATAAGGGTCATTCTCCCCATCCTGATACAGAAGAAGGGGGAGGGGGTTTTATGCCATCTTCACAAAGGGAAATTTATGCCCTATTTCTAGGCAGATAAGGGGAGGGCACAGAACTTTTCTTATATTTGTTGGTTCTCAATTTCCTTCAGCTCAAAATAATCCTTATGCCAACGTGGCCTATTTTGAGGCAGTACAGTCTAGACCACTTCATTACGTATTACATAAACATCTACCATGTATTTTGGGGGACTCTTTTAACTGAAAATGTCAGAAGTCCAATACAAATTCACTCACAAAATAATCTATTGAATCATTTACCTGGAAATGACCCCAAATCCATTAACTGATAAACAGATACATAAATTGTATACCCATACAATGAAATATTATTGTGCCATTAAAAAGAATACTGATATATACTTCAACATGCGTAAACCTTGAAAACAACCACCATCTTTTATTCCCACTGCTATAATTCAAACTTCAGTCCATTGACCCCACCATTTCTCACTGTTCATCAGTGTTCTGACTTCATATTTGGAGCTACTTGTCCAGCCTAGATCTCATAGTCCCATCCTTATAATCACTCCTCTGCAAATATCTCCAACTCCTTTGCCCCTCTCTCCCTCTGTCATCCATGCACAGTGTCTTAGTCAGCTTAGGCTGCCATAATAATATACCATAGACTGAGTGCTTTAAACAACAGATATATATTTTCTCACAGGTTTGTAATCTAGAAGTCCCAGATCAAGGTCCAGCATCTTTGGCTCCTGGTGAGGGCTCTCCTCCTGGCTTGTAGATGGTCACCTTCTCACTGTGTTCTCACATGGCAGAGTGAGAGAAAGAGCTTTCTGGTGTTTCCTCTTCTAAGAACACTAATCCTATCAGGGTCCCACCCTTATGACCTGGTTTAACCTAAATTACTTCCTTATCCCAAATACAATCACACTGGGGTCTAGGGCTTCAACATATGAACTTTGAGGAAACACATTTCAGTCCATAGCACCTAGAAAACCGCATCTCTAGATGAATCCAACCACGCACTTTCTCCATTCTTGCCCCAAACAGGTAAACTTTGCTAGAAAAAAAATTCACCCAAATGAATAGATTGGTTTCCCTTGAAACTCATGATCACAAATCTCAAAGAGCACACAGCCATGTACCAATGTCTGGCAATCCCATCATGTTTCCTAAGCAGATTCACTTTTCTATCCCCCAAAATAACTTTCTTCCTAAACTTCATATATCTTCTCTTTCCCCCAACCCCCAAATCTCAGCTACTGGCCTTACCTCAAACTTCATTAAAGATACTGACGTAAGACAAATTTCCTTGATTCTCCCTTAGGCAAGCCTTCAAACTCACCTACATTTTCTCCTATCCCCACCTTCTCTCCCATTTCAGTGAAGGAAACTTTCTTCCCATTATGTGTAAAACAGGATGTTAAATGAGGACTTTTCCTACTGTACCAGAATTTTGGTTAAGGCTCCAAAAATGAAAATAATCAGTGATAATTACCCCAACATTCTACAAGATCCAAGACAGCAGAACCAGTCCATGATTATCAACTCCCATCACCCATTCCAGCCAAAACAGAGGACGCTAACAATTTGGAACTCGAATTAAAGAAAGTTATGTAGGTAGAGACTTGCCAGCCTAGTTAGGAAAGATGTGGCATTTTCCTGCCCTTTCCATGGAGGAATACAGAGCCACCCTGCTCATCCCACCCTCAACCAAACTAAGCAATGGGAGCTCAAGAGAACCACTGAAAGAGAATTAGAAAAATATTATTTCCTTCCCCAACTAAACATTTATTAAGCTATAGAATAGACTTCCCTGGCGTCCAGTAGTTAAGACTCCATGCTTCCACTGCAGGGAGCACAGGTTCGATCCCTGGTTGGGGAACAAAGATTCTGTATGCCGCGTGGCACAGCCAAACAATTAAAAAAAAAAAATAGCCCTGTGATGCCATGAAATAGGAGCAAACACAGTAAGAGAGTTCTCAGGAAGGCTTGACATATGTCTCCTAGAGCTGGAGGACTGGAATAAAGAATTTGAATCCATTTTTTTGATGTTTGCTGATGACTTGTAACCCTCACTGTCCCTCTTCTCCTTGTGCCTTACATCTGGGACACTGTTAAGAAAGCTCAAGTGCTCCCTCCTTTTGCAGCAGTGGGAAATTCAAAGCACACAAACCTCTGCCCACCCACACATAGGGACACTCACCCCTGCCCCACTTCATAACCACAATAGAAACTCCAAGCCAGTCTCCTTTCCCGGCTTTCTCAAGCCATTTTCAAATCAGCTTGTGAAGTCTGTCTTGCTTCCCCCATAAGCCTTATTAGGTAAGTAATACACCTTTTCATACTCACTTGGTATGTGGATGGAGGAGGGGGTGGAGGTGTCACATCAGTCTTGACATCCAACCAAATTTTGGGTGAGAGTCCATCCTGCTACTACAAAGTGGTCATACAGGGACATTTAAGGATATGGACTCTAGTGCCTGCTTCCCCCATAAGAGAATTTGGAGGCCAGAGACTGACTGGAGCCACCTGCAATGGCAGGGCAAGAAAAGAGGTCAGTGGTTGAAATAAGCTACAGTGCTACCAGTTTGGGGGGAAAGGATGTGTGAGTTCGTGTGCCAAGAGAACCCAGGGAAGCTATTTTGATGAAAAGCCAAGACAAAAGGATCTCAGCAGTAAGAAGCTGTGCAATAGAACACCAGGAGCAGAAGCTGGGAAGGTCACAAAATGTCACCCAGAAAGTATCCACATTAGGAAACTGTGCAGTTTGGTGGTCTCAGCAGAGGTGGTCCCACAATACACCCCACATCACAGCCAGGTTTTAGATGCCTGCAGTAATGGGGGACATGAAAACCAGACAGTGTCAAATAAGGACTCCATTGGCTCCAGAAACTGAAATCTTTCATCTCTCTCTGCTCTCTCCTCCTTTGTCCCAATCCTGGAAGAACCATAAATTATGGAGGCAAGATGAGGCTAAAAAATAAAATAATGAAAGAACAAATTCTACTTTTTCTTCACCTCTCTGGACTAGTGGAGAGGAGAGGTCTTGAATTACATGTGAGACCTCTGGCTTCTGCTTAGGATGCAGAAATCTTGAAACAGCATCCCATCCTTATAAATAACAACAACTGACAATCTGGAAATTCACAACTCTTCTAGAACCCATTAGAGAGCTAAAATGACAGAGTAACCAGATAATCTGAAACCTAAGGAAAGATAAGAGCCTCCAAAGAGAGACAGGACATGAGCCCTTGCTTACCTGGTACAGTCACCAAAAGACATTGGCAAGAAGAATTCAACTACCATTTTTAACCAATTGCTAAAGGCCAAGTGTGGGCTGCCAAAAGACTATAGAACCCCTGGACACTGCAGATACAAGACGAATTCACAACCACTCACAGGCTCTTCTCCGTGGACCTCACTGGGCACTCACAAAAAAGCCTAGGATGAGAGCAGGAGTCCTGAGAAAGTGTCCTTCCTGGTGCAATCCTGGAGAAGGACAGCAGTCACTGCGGGAAAGGCAGAAGCCCCACTGGATCCTTCTCCCTTACCTTCCCATAGGAAAAAAAGCCTTACCCACTGTGGGAGGGTAAATGTTGTCACCCTGATGCACTGTGAAAACCCACTGCACATGGGAGAAGAAACAACATAACGCTTTACCTCTGGGGAAGAGGCAGAATACATGCTGGGCCCAGAATCACACCTGGAAGAGGGGCTTCAGCACTGAGAATGCTACTCCCACCCAAGATCCAGGGAGATAATACCTTCCTAAGACTGAGGGTTAATCAGAACAGCATACCCCTCAACTCTCACCTCCAGAGTAACATGCTTCTAGTAACAAGTAACGGTGTTCTACTGCTGAGACACAAAAGAGTGAAGAGAGACTCTCTCTGAGGAGCAGGAAAGGGAAGCAGGAAACAGAGGGCATACTCAAACGAGTTCTAAGAGAATTTAATGAAAGGACTATTTAGAGAGGGGAAGGCAGATTCTGGAACTAACAATGAGGAACGATGAGGCACTGAGAGATGGGCAACAGGAGGAAGCTGTTAAGGCTTGAAGCAGCAAGGAGGAGAAACAGTGTAATTGGCGTGATAGCTAGAGTCAAGCAAGCAGGGCCACCTGGAAGGTGCTGCAGTGACAGGCGGAAGCAGTCACTGCCACATCACAAGGAATAAAGGTTCTGTGCTTTTAATTTCTCTCTCCTCTAGTCCTTTGATCTCCTGCTGGTGTCTCCCACTGGCTGACCCAACCAAAAGTCAGAGGGCCAGGAAGTCAGGGTGTTACAGCCATAAATCAGCCCCTTGCGGTACAGGGCAGAGCTGAAAACGGTAGAAAATGGACAGAGCAGGTGCAAATGGAAAATACCTAGCATAGTACATCCTAGCTTTCCTCCTGCAACAAGGTTGACTCCATTTCCATAGACTTGGCAGCCTCTCCCTCCTTAGGGCTCAGACCCAGGCCTCTTCTTTCTTTCTAACCTCTCTCTAGGTGATATCATGCATTTCCATGGCTTGTGACATCGTTGGTATGCTGATTACTCTTATTACTCTAGGTCCTCTCCTTGAATCAGCTCCAACCATTTTGACAGCGACTGCCACATTCTTGCTTACCACTCTCTAGCCACACTGGCTTTTCCATATGTCCTCACAGAAGCCAAACCCTTTCCCGACTTAGGGGTAACCATCCCCCTGCAAGTGGCTTCTCCCACCTGGCCCCCATGTCTCAGAAGCCATCTCCTTCTCATCCTTCAGGCTGGCTTAAATGTTTCCTCCTCAGGAAGTGTTTCCCTGGGCACCTTATTTGATGTAAATTATGCCTTCATCCCACTATTTTCTATCTTCACATCTGCTTATCCCCTTCTTAGCATGAATCACACTCTAGTTTTTCTGTTTGTTTGGTTGTGTTTTTGTCAATCTCTCATACTATATTGCAAGCTCCATAAAGCAGGGATTTTTATGCCCTATGACTGTCTTGACACCCTTATATCCTCTGAGCCTAGGATATAGTGCCTGACATAAAGCAGGTATTTAATAAATATTACATTGGGACTTCCCTGGTGGCTCAGTGGTTAAGAATCCACCTGCCAATGCAGGGGACACAGGTTCGATCCCTGGTCCGGGAAGATCCCACATGCTGCGGAGCAACTAAGCCAGTGCACCACAACTACTGAGCCTGCGCTCTAGAGCCTGCAAGCCACAACTACTGAGCCCACGTGCCACAACTACTGAAGCTCACAAACCTAGAGCCCGTGCTCCACAACAAGAAAAGCCACCATGGTGAGAAGCCTGCACATTGCAACAAAGAGTAGCCCCAGCTCACTGCAACTAGAGAAAGCCCACACGTAGCAACGAAGACCCAACATAGCCAAAAATTAATTAATTAATTAAAAATAAATAAATATTACATTTTCCACGTGCCAGGGACCATGCTTAGTTCCATAAAAATAAGGCTGCATTTAAATCCACATAACAACCCTAAGAGGTAGATATTCTTTTCATTCTCATTTTACAAATGAGGAAAAGGAGGTATAGAAAGGGTAAGTGACTTACCAAGAGTCACACGTTTAAGAGGTGACAGAGGTGAGATTCAAACCTAGACAATCTGATTCCAGAGCCAGCCCTTTTAACCACTATGCAGTACCTATTCCCACATTCATTTCCATGGGTGAAATAATGACTATGTGAATTAATAAATAAGTGGGAGGACAGACAGACTGTACCCATAAGTCAGTCTGGGGAAGTCTGAGAAAACAGTATTGAAGCTGAGACTAGAAGACTGAGTTTGCAAGACTGACACTTGAGAGGGGATGTGTGCAAAGCACAGAGAATCATACATGCAAAGGCACGGAGGCAAAAGAGAAGGTGATATGTTAGAGAAGAACAAGTAGTTCAGTTTACTTGGAATATAAAATGAGGAGAGGGGGGCTTCCCTGGTGGTCCAATGGTTAAGACTCCACATTTACACTACAGGGGACACTGGTTCGATCCCTGATCAGGGAACTAGATCCTGCATGCCATGTGGTCAAAAAAATAAAATAAAATAAAAATGAGGAGAGGGAGATAAAGAAGTAGGGTAGTAAGTCAAAATTGATGAGGCTGAATAGGAAAAAATTTCATAGTCCACACAAAGCAGTTGAGATTTTATCATGTAGATTAAAGATTTAGGAAGCCATAGAAGAAGTTTAATCAAGATGGAGACACAGGGGCTTCCCTGGGCTTCCCTGGTGGCGCAGTGGTTGAGAGTCCGCCTGCCGATGCAGGGGACGCGGGTTCGTGCCCCGGTCCAGGAGGATCCCACATGCCGCGGAGCGGCTGGGCCCGTGAGTCATGGCTACTGAGCCTGCGCGTCCGGAGCCTGCGCTCCGCAACGGGAAAGGCCACAACACTGAGAGGCCCGCGTACAACCAAAAAAAAAAAAAAAAAAGATGGAGACACATTTAGGTTTGTGATTTAGAAAGCTCCCTCTGGCAATGGTGTTGAGCAGACTTTGTTAATGCTGAATATGCTACATTCTTTCAAGAAAAAAAAAATTTCATGTAACCCTTCAGTGTCCGAAGATACTTTTTATTATGTTGCTTAAATATGCACAAATATATGAGAAAACATAAGTTCCTTATTCTGGTAGCTTAGTCATAAAACTAAAATAAATAAATAAATAAATATTTATCAATATTAAACCAAACTACAAACCAAATTAAATTTTAATTAACAATCATTTAATGCAATGGTGTTTTACTTAAATGAAATTGCTACTCAGAGGGTGCAGTGGTATTAACTATTTTGATGCAGCTTCATTGGAGTTTGAAGAAAAGAGAAAAGGAGATCTGAAAAACATTGCTGGTGGATTTAAATTGGATCACCGTTAATGTGCTTCAAGGTAAAGAAACTGATTTTAAATTATATTTTGACTCTCAAACTAGACTTGGCAGAACTATACTTCTAGAATGTGAGGTTCAATTTCAGATTGAACCTCATGGGTCATAGCTTCAGTAGCTACAACCACAAGAATTTAAACATTTTATACGTTTCTTTCTACGTCAGTCTTAAAATGCTTAATGTAAACATAGCCTGATCATCTGTATGACTACTTCATAATAATGCTCTGCCACAAGATTTCACTATCCACATTTGCCTTGGAGTTTATGATCCAATTACTACCATTTCAATTATTTTGGATTGGTGTGAGGAAACAGTTGGGTTTAATGTGCACATTCTGCTTTCTAGCATTTCCAACTGGATGAAAGCTAACCGATCCATGGTTAGTTTCTGAAGGAAAGAAGGTTGTTCAGTATTTCAAACAGAGGAAACTAGAGGGAAAATTAAGAAAAGGCTGAATTACATAAAAAGGAATGAAATTGGGTCACTTGTAGAGACTTGGATGGACCTAGGGACTGTCATACAGAGTGAAGTAAGTCAGAAAGAGAAAAACAAATATCGTATATTAACGCATATATGTGGAATCTAGGAAAATGGTACAGATGAACCGGTTTGCAAGGCAGAAATAGAGACACAGATGTAGAGAACAAATGTATGGACACCAGGGGGGAAAGCGGGGTAGGGTGGTGGTGGTGGGATGAATTGGGAGATTGGGATTGACATATATACACTAATATGTATAAAACAGATAACTAATAAGAACATGCTGTATAAAAAATAAATTAAATTAAATTTTTTAAAAGGCTGAATCAAAGCTGAATCTACCATTTATTGAGTTGTTGACAATGTGCCATGTACTATGATAAACATCTTACATCCTCTGTCATGTTTAATCTTTACAAAAATCCTTTGAGATTTGTATTATCCATTTCTACAGATGAAGAAACTGAGGCTCAGAGAGATAGGGTCAGACAACTAGCAAATGGCAAAGCCAAGACTGGCACCATTCAGGACTAACTTTGTTACCGATTCCCAATGGGTCGGAGACCTCTCAATGGGTCTATGGGTCCTTTGCCTGGAGTTGAAAATGTCAATCAAATGAAACCAGATTTGGTATAGCACAGCAGAAACTTAATTCATTCATCAAGGAATGGAGAAGGGAGATACTTTGTCATTCGTACCAGTCCCTGAGAGCTAATGGATCCTTGCCTTGATATATCTATTTGTTTATTTCCAAATCACCTGGTGTTTGACAGAGTTGTTTTGTAGCTCTGCTTTAAGAGATATGCAGTGGTCAACTGTCCTGAACCAGCTCTGACTTGACCACAGGAACGCACCTACACACACAAGACCTGGAAGTATCCAAAAGCTACCTCTGCTTAATTACTGTGCTATAATCTCTGCCCAAAGGGAGGATTTGTATTCTGCTAGGCACAATTCATGCCTTGTGCAAAGAAGCATGGAAAACTGCGTATGCCCCAGCTACCCCCAGCTGCCCCTGGAAATCTCTACCCTTTCCTACAGCCCTGATGACTTATCTGCCTATTACCCCTTAAAATTCCCTTACTCCCCTCCCTTTGGGGAGAAGGTATTTTTAGAGCATGAGCTCTCCTTTCTCAATTCCTTAATCAATAAAAGTTTCTGCTGTGCTATACTGAACCTGGTTTCATTTAAGTGGCATTTGCAACTCCAGGCAAAGGACCCATTGAGGGGTCACTGACCCTTTGGGGATTGGTAACAACTGCAAGTCTATGCTCTAAACTACTAGGCAATACTGCCTAAATGAAAATGATTATATAGTACTTAGGTACTCTACCAAAAGGTGATTTAGTATTCTTATTTTATAAATCTAAAATCATGTTGAATTGCGGCAGGTAGATTCTGATAGATTTGTCCTTATAACAGGTCTCAATGGAATGGTCTTGGAAACACTGGCAACAAGGTAAAGTCAAAGGTAGAGGAAGAGGCAAAAACTACTTTAACACTAAATACCTATAAATAGAGTTAACAGTAATCCCTTCTATTGGCATGGAAATTCCAAATCAGTGATAATAGCTCTTGAGAGCAAGGTATAAGGGAGCTGCTTTGCCACCAAATATTATAATTTGTCTGTCTGGAGTTAACACTTTTTGTTCTTAAAACTCTGCTTGAATGTGCATTGGATTTTGTTTGGATTTCTTTGGGGGGGATGGGATTATGACCTTAAAAGAGTAATATGACCCTCACAGTAGAAAAATGATCATTGGTTCATTCCAGGAACCACGTAAAGATTTTCCAACAGGCAGATTAAGAGGGGTGGGAGAAATTTATCCACCCCCTAGAAATGGATCAAATTCAAATTCCAAAAACCTTTTTCATTTTCCAAAACATTTTTTTTAAATAGTAGCAAGCACTTTGCATTTAAGAGTTGGTTTAGAAAGTATTAACACTTGACCAAAACAGGCAGAGGAATAAACTGCTAAATATTATCAGTGGAAAGGAAGATGAATCCAAAATGATCATAAAGATATACAAAATGACGATATAGGTCAACAAGAAGTGAAATTAACTTACTAGAAATAAATTAACGCAAACCTTCGTAGTAATATATTTGTTGCTTGAATTTATAAAATAAAAGCCAGGGCGAAGGAGGGGAGAGAGAAAGATCTCTTTCCATGGCCCACTGCGCAAATTCTCCTAATTCTCAGCTCCCATAAGCCAAATAATAATGTGTTTTCTGATTACTTCTATTACTACTATATTTACTCTACTTATTAAACACTTATATTATTCTAGGACTTTCTTTTAAACTACTATAGCAAAACAAAAAACAACCAAAAAGCCCACATTATTTTTCTAATTGTTGTTCATTGGCTAATACGGAAAGAAGGACTGGTTAAGTCATAATCGCGTTCAGATAGGTTTGGCCCTCTCTAGGTTTCGTAGAAAGCGGCCCGGTATCCGCTTCCCCGGCGTTCCCCACTGCACCGCGGAAACGAAACTGCAATAGGCTCCGCCCACTACCTGCTGAGCAAGCCAATCAGGACGCAGCCCGGGCTGAGCGCTTGCCGGGTGTCATGGCGGCTTGCAGGCCTTGCTGCTCGTGCGTCTGGCTCCGGCCACTGGGCCATGGTCCCCTCCGTCTGCCAGGGCGGGGTCGGACACTCACCCAGTTGCAGGTGCGAGCACTATGGGGTGGCGCGGGGTCGCGAACCGTGGCCGTGGACTTAGGCAGCAGGTAAGGAACGGTGTGCGTTCTCTGTTCTTTCACAAGGCATCATGACAGGCCAGCCCGAGTACATTCACCTCCTAGAGTACGAATCCGACACCCCAGGTCTCTTTCCCCCTCTTTATCCCAAACCTAAATTCCAAATTTCCCTTTCCGGATTTTGAGTCTGTCTCTTGGCACCCTCCTTCTCGCGCTGTCTCAGCCTCGTGCCCTTTGCTTTTTGTTCCTCCCTTCTGCCCCACTCCGGGCTTCTTTTCCCCAGCTGAGTCTGTCCACCTGTTTTCCGTTCCCTTTATTTTCGGGGACTCCTGGGCTATGAAATGAAAAGATAATGCGTTGATCATTGATGCTTACGTCATCCAATTCAGTTTACTGCCTAAAAAGCTTGGCCTGTATGACCCTGGGTAGAAAGGGAAGGGCAAGGTCAGTTTATTGAACGCCGGTTATATGATACTCTCATGTTTAAGCCTGTAGTAAATGTATTAAAACAGAGGCTCAGAGAAGGTTAGGTAGCTTGCTCAGAGTCAACCAAAGCTAGTACTATGAGGCTAGGTGGATTTTGAACTTGTTTTTCAAACCGTTACTCTCTTTAGGGGTCTGTCTGCCAGAATTCATGTCGAAAATAACTTTTTAAAAACTACCGGATTCATTTTTAGAATAAATAAAACTGCTAATGCTTACTTTATATATCTACACCTTTCACATGTACTTTTAAAAAAAACTTTGATCCTAGTTCATACAAAAGCCACAAAATCTGGCTTTGAATCCAAGACTTCCTCCCTAAGTTACTGAATGATCTTTAAACAAGTTACTTCACCACTTTCGGCCCCCCTCAGCCCTCCCTCTCTGCCCCGCAAATGAAGAGACTGAATTAGATAAAGATTCAGCAAACTTTTTCTCTAAGAGGCTAGATAGTAAATATTTTAGGCTTTGTGGGCTGCATACTGTATCACATATTCATGTGTGTTTACAAACCGTCTAAAAATGTAAGAAACAGTCTTAGGTGAAAGGCTGTAAAGAAACATGCTGTAGTTTGCTGACCTCTAGGCTAGATGATCTCTAAGGTCTTTCCACCTCTGGCATTCCTTGATTTTGATTTTTTGAGGGAAAAGATATCTCTTCCATTCTTCAAGGACCGAACATTTATTCTTCTCTGAAGAAATGCCCCAGAACATTTTACTCAACAGACATTTCCTATTTGTTAGGCAGGAGGGACTCAAAGCAACAAGATTAGCCTCTGCCCTCCAAATTTTTCATGAATAATCTACTTTGAATCTTTCATTTATTAGTCAACCTGGACCTCTTTTGTAACCTCTTTTTAAACCTGTGTTGTGTGTTGTAACAATGAGATTCATAAATATCATACCTGCTGGGTAAATCAATTATTTTCTTTGTCATAAGTTTGTTGTTTGCAGCAAACTTTTTTGGGTGATTACTATGTACCACATACTTTATACTTGTTATGTGTATTCTTTACAGTGCCCTAGGAGGTTGTATACTACTGTGGTAAATGTATTTAATACTTACAGTAACCTTTGGGGTAACTTTAATTTTCATTTCAACAAGTTATTTTTGAGCATCTACGATATTGAGTTACAAGGCACTAGAGATTGTCTGATGAGGAAGTAAGATAAACAGAGGTTCAGTGCTGAGAAAATCAGTGTGGGAAAGGTATTAGGTATGAACAGGGTGCTGAAGGAGCACAGAGGGATGTTTATCACACCCTAAAGCTTACTGTTCAAGGTGAATCCTGAAAGGCAAGGAGAAGGTAGCAGAGAAAGTGGCAAGCGCAATTGCAGAGAAGTGAGAGAGTGCGTTGAGTAACTACAAATAACTTACTGTGGATGGAGTGAAAAGATGAAATGTGAGTTAGCAACAAAGCAAGGCCAAATCTTAAAGGTGGATGTTTTGTTTTGTTTTGTTTGCAGGGGTGGGGGTGGGGTGAGTTTTGTATCAATACTACTGAATTTTTCTTGGTGGAAGTTGGAGTAAGGTGGTTACATTCCATACCATTTTGCAAGTGTTTCTAAAAATGTTCTTTAAGCATATCTCTCTCCCTGGAGTTCTACTTCCTGTGGCAGATGGCTCCTCTTTTCCCTTCTATCTTCCTAAGCTGCCTCCTCCCACTCTTCTGGCCACCAATAGGATCTCCCTGCTCATCTTATCCTTTTTATTATTTATTTTTTTCAAAAGTATTTTTTGATTAGGTATTCACTCACATGGTTCAACATTTAAAAAGCTCAAAAATCTCCTTCCCATACAGTTCCATAGCCACCCAGTTCCACTTGCCACTGATGTGTTAGCAATCTATTATGTATTAATATTTGAAGGTATTTTATACATAAATGTTTGGCAAGTAAACTGATAAGAGGTAAAATCAACCATGAAATACAAAACTAATAACAGATTTGCACCAAAAACAACTAAAAGTGCATTAACAGAAAATATTACATAGGTCAGTTAGCACCAACTGAGATGAGACAATGGAAAGTAACCACCTGGTTCTTTACATACTATAAATTGCACACACCTGGGGAAAAAACAGTTTAAATTAGGGCAATCACCAAGGCAGGACCATAGGACTATCTGGTGGGTGGTCTAGGATCCCTAAAGGAGACACTGGCTAGACTCAAGAGAGGGAACAAAGAAAGTAGGAGGATTTGGTATTTGACTATAAATCAAGCATGGGTTTGAGAACATTTGGGGTACTGCAGAGCTGGTTTGTTTGCTTGTTTGTTTTTCTCTCACCAACTCATTCAGTCCCCATTGTAAATACAGTCATCCCTCAGTATCTGTGTGGAATTGGTTCCAGGACCCGCCGTGGGTACCAAGATCCAAGGATGCTCAAGTCCCATAGTCAGGCCTCCCTATTCATAGTTCTGCATCAGATGATTCAACCAACCGAAGACTGTATTTACTAAAAAAAAAAATCCATGTATAAGTGGACCCTTGCAGTTCAAACCCATGCTGTATATTAGCTTTAGAAGCTTTTAACAGTGCTTCCCTGGCTCCACTTCTCTCCTGGTTTTTGATACAATTGGGAAGGCTTATTCTTAGCCAGGATGGATAGTCCACTCCTTGGCTCAGCCTTGTCAGTATCCGTACTCTCTTCCTTGATACACTCGTTTGTCAGTTGGCAGACATCTGGGTTGTTTCCATTGGGGAGCTGTCATTAATAATGCTGCTGTGAAGGTTCATGTGCAGATTTTTACATGGACATATGTTTTCATTTCTCTTGGATATATACAGGAGTAGAATTCCTGGGTCATATAGTACTTCTTTGTTAACCTTTTGTGGAATTGCCAGATTATTTCCCAAAGCAGATGCACCATTTTACATTTCAATCAGCAGTGTATGAGAGTTCCAGTTTCTCCACATCGTCATCAACACATAACATCCTAATAGATGTGAACAGTATCTCATTGTGGTTTTGATTTGCATTTCCCTAGTGGCTAATGATGGTGAGCATATTTTCATTATTTGTTGGCCATTTGTTGATCTTCCTTGAAGAGACATCTGTTCAAATCCTTTGCCAGTTTTTAAAACTGGGTTTCTTTTTATTGTTAAGTTGTAAGAATTCTTTACATATTCTAGATACAAGTCCCTTATCAGGTATATGATTTCAAAATAATTTCTCCTATTCTGTAGGTTTTCTTTCACTTTCTTGATAATATTCTTTGAAGCATGAAAGTTTTTAATTTTGATGAAGTCAGATTTATCTATTCTTTTCCTTTTGTTGTGCTTTTGATGTCATCTATAAGAAGATGTCATCTATAAGATGATGTCATCTATAAGATTTGATTTGATGTCATCTATAAGATTTATTCCTGTGTTTTTTCTTTAGAGTTTTATAGTTTTAACTTTTACATTTAAGTCAATAATCCATTTTGAGTTAATTTTTATTTATAATACGAGGAAAGGGTCCAACTGTATTAACTTTTTTGCATATGGATATCCAATTGTCCCAGCACCATTGGTTGAAAAGACTGTTTCTTTCCCCCGTTGACTTTATCTTGGCGCCATTGTAGAAAATGAAGGTGTCTGCAGTCAATCTTGGAGTTTATATTTGGAAAGCAATGAGGGAAGTTTTAAAGGATTTAAGGAGAGAAATGATCTAGTTTGTGTGGTAAAAGGCTACTTTAATCAACAAGGCAAGGGTGGTAAAACAAAAGAGACTAAGGTGGTAAATGGGAAAAACACTTAAGAAGACAGCTTCTGGGGATATGTGTATACATATAAATGATTCACTTTGCTGTACAGCAGAAACTAACACAACATTGTAAAGCAACTATACTCCTCTAAAAATTATTTTGAAAAAAAAAGAAGAAAGCTTTTGCACCCCAGAAATACTGTGTCATTCAGATTATCCTGTGCCTTGGTTTCTATGTTTTTCCTAAAGCAGCTCTTAAATTCCCCTGTATCTTCAATAATGATAGTGAACTCTATCCCTTTTTAGTTTGTTTTTTGCTGGTTGGGGGCCTGTGGGGCTTGGTAACCTTTAGTTCTTCTATTAGAATCTTTAATTGCTTTATACTAAGCTGGGAATTGTACTGATGACCTAAGTCCTTTTGTATTGAATTTTTATTTTAAACAGAAAATTAGAAATATCCTCTGGAAAACTGGCCAGATTTGCAGATGGCTCTGCTATAGTACAGGTAAAAAGTCCAAGTTGTTAAATTTTCATCTTAAAAATGGTTATCAAGACTGGTACTGAATATCTTTACAACATCATGTAACTTCTTAGAATTTTGGTATTGGAAATTGATTCAGACCATTTCTAGTGTCAGAACCATTCCAGACAACCAGTGAGTCAGAGGACTAGGTATATTAAATGAACTTTAAGATCTCTTCCAAACTTGGGGTTCTGTTTTATTCTTGTAAACTCTGTAATGCTTTTCTAGAGAAAGTAATTTTACAGGTTTCTTCAATAGTAATACTTGGGAAATTTTTTATAGGCTAAATTTCCTAATAAGAAGTAGAAAATATGATTGGATGTGACTACGCTATCAGTGAGCCTTTTCCCTTTACTTCTGTTGCTTTTGAAAAACTTAGTGACTATTCTAATACAGATCATGATCATGCAGAAGGGATTAAGATCGGACTACTTGTGAATAATTATTTTCATAGTCATTGTATCATGGAATAACATTTCTTTTCCCTTCATTTAACTGAGGGAGGATTCAGTCATTCACTGCTTATATGTTAATATCTGATTTTAAAAAAATTTACCAGTGTTGTTGTTTATGTTTAACTAAGTCAGGTGACACTGCAGTGATGGTCACAGCGGTCAGTAAAACAAAACCTTCACCTTCCCAGTTCATGCCTTTGGTGGTAAGTATTTGCTGATTTTTCTGAACTGTAGCATAAATATATATATTTATAGCATAAATATAGAATTTGTAGTATTTTCGTCCACTGTCTAGTGAGTACAAAGTGTAAACTTTGCACAATAAAGGATTTTCCTTAATTGTTTGATACTGAGTCATTAAAAGAATTTAAAATGATTGCTTCATAACCAATTCTCATATTAGTGGTAAGCATACTTTACAAGGTCCAAGTTCATTAAGTTGACAAAAACAGTGGAAGTGCACAAGTACTTTGATGTTTAATAAGCAATGAATTCATTGCTTTCATAAATTTCCCTTTAGTATGAGTCTGCAAGTATATGTTTGGTGAAGAGTAAAGAGCTCATTAGTATTTTATGGCTTCTTTTATTATGAAAAGGGGAATGCAGGGCTTCCCTGGTGGCGCAGTGGTTGAGAGTCCGTCTGCCGATGCAGGGGACACGGGTTCGTGTCCCGGTCTGGGAAGATCCCACATGCTGCGAAGCGGCTGGGCCCATGAGCCATGGCCGCTGAGCCTGCGCGTCCGGAGCCTGTGCTCCGTAATGGGAGAGGCCACAACAGTGAGAGGCCCGCGTATGGCAAAAAAAAAAAAAAAAAAAAAAGGGGGGAATGCAGTTATATCTAAGAGAGGTAATACAAAAAAGGCAATGTTGAACTTGACCAGGATAAGCTACTGTGGGAAGTAGGGACGCTACACAGTCATCTGACTAAGTGGAAGGCTTTTTAAAAATCCATTTGCTGAAACATTTCTATCAGCTCTCCTTTCCCTAAGAGATACAAAACACTAAAAGTAAACAAAATGTTCTCCACTTGTAGTCTGGAATATGCTGTTGCAAGCTCAGGAGAATTGTACCTATATAGAAATTCTTGGGGAATAGTTTGCTACTACAAAAAGCAGTCGAATGAACTGCATTTTCATTGCTGCTTCAGGTTGACTATAGACAGAAGGCTGCTGCAGCAGGTAGAATTCCCACAAACTATCTTAGAAGAGAGATTGGATCTTCTGATAAAGAAATTCTTACAAGTCGAGTAATAGGTAAGATATTAAGATAGAGGCATTAATCCTCTCTGATAAGCCTGTGTTAGTATCTCTTTTCTTCCATCTGTATTCTACAGTATCTCTTAAATTTTCTTTCACTACATTAACACTGCCTAAGATTATTTACTTTCTGTATCCCCTCACTCAAATGTGGGCTCCATGAGAGAAAAAACTTTTTGTTTGTTTAATACTGAATCCCCTATACCTGGCATACTGCCCAGCACAAAATAGGCATTCAATAAATATTTGTTGACTAAATGAATGAATCTCTATTAATCACATAAATTCTGTGGCCCACGCCTCTACTCTGTTGAACCTATCCTGAGTATTTTCCATTTTTATGTTCAACATGGTAATTCCTGAAAGCATTATATTCATCGACTACTGAAATATGTTTATAACCTGTCAAATCTTCGACATCCTTAAATATTGAGGATCATTTGTAGTCTATAGCTCTTCTACCCAAAATTTCTACTTTATATTTATATGCATTCATCAGACACAGAAAACCAAGGAAGGATTTTCTTTTGGTCTACTGTTGGTTAAGTCTCTTTCCTCTGCTTATATAAATAAATAACAAATAAGCAATGAATTCTGATGCCTGTGGAACCAGAATGAAAAGCTGCTCCCCAATTTTACACTTGGGTGCTCTTGCCCTGCTAGTTTTTCATCTTTAGGGCATTATGTATATTAATATTAATATATGTATATTTACTGACCCTGTCAGTAAATTAGTCCAAGGGTTTTGTTTTTGTTATTATTGTTTTGTTTTATTGAATGGCTAGTTATATTATTTTTTAGCTTGTTTAATGAGGGAAAAGTTTTAAACTGTGAAGCAGCTTCTGTCAGTAACTATTTAATGTCTTTTCTTTTTTTGCTTTTGGCAGATCGTTCAATTAGACCTCTCTTTCCAGCAGGCTACTTTTATGATACACAGGTAGGTTCTGTTTTAGGTTTATTTGTTTCCAGGTCAATCAAAAATGACTTACTGAATCTCTATTTAATACTTCCTAGGCTAAACATTATAAACAGTACAAAATAAGAATTTTTGGTGATCCTGTTACATTTTACATTAAGTTTTTTTAAAAACAATAATTTTTAAAAGCTAACATTTATTTGGTGTCAATTTGAGCTGATACCTGAATTACGAGTAGGAATTAGCCAATGTAGGAGTGTAGGAAGATGGAATGGGAAGCACAGAAGCCCTAAGGCAGGAAAGAAGTTGGTAAATCTGAAGAAAGGTTAGAGTGATTGAGGTGGGTGGGGACAGTTCAGGCTGGGCCTTGAAGGTCATATTAGTAACAGACTAGGACAGTTGACACAACTAATCTTTATTACCTATTTTTATCACTGGGTCCTCTAAACCTCTACTTTCTTATATTTTAATACTTTGTGAATATTACTTTCTTTCAGAATAATGACCCATATACTTTAATTAAGTAACTATTTTATGTATTTGAGAAAATTAAATATGCCTTGCAAATTTCCCTTTGCAAGGATGTCACTGCCTCAAGAAGTTATTTTCCTAAGTACATGACATAGGCATATTATTACAGTGCAATTTATTTGTCTATGCTTAGCAAACAGAAGACAATATTTTTATGTAACATTTACTAACATAGCTAACATTTACTGAATACTTTCAACATGCTCAGTATTATAAATGCTTTACGCACAATATTTCCTATAATTTTCCTAAGAACTGTTTAGGAAGATGCTGTTATTTTTCCCTTTTAAAGATAATGAAACTTTTTGAGGCTTAATTTAAGTAATTTGTCAATGGTCAAGCATGTAGTTAAATGATAACCAGAATTAAGGGGTTTGACTACAAAGGCCCTGCTTTTAACCATATAGCGCTCCTATATTTTAGGACAAGATGTTAATCGAAATGATAATCCTCCCAAATCAAGCAGATTTTTTTTTTTTTAAATGCTGTGAATTTTTTCCCTTGCACCAGATCCTTTGTAATCTGTTAGCAGTAGATGGTGTTAATGAACCTGATGTCCTAGCAATTAATGGTGGTAAGTATAAAAATAAAGATTCAAATTATTACTGTTGTTTTTTTTTTTAAGTGATGAAATATTTTTATTTCAGCTCTTATTTTTTTCCTTTTTCCTTAAAGCTTCTGTAGCCCTCTCATTATCAGATATTCCTTGGAATGGACCTATTGGTAAGTTAGGTTTTGAAAATAAGAAACATTATATTTGTTTCAAGAAATAAGAGTAAGCATGCTATAGCAAGGGCATAAATTTATTGGCTCTGAATTATTATTTCTTAGGGAGTTGAATTAAATGACATTCTAAGAAGAGTCCTTTCAACATTTTGAGATATTTTTATCTTTGCTTTGGGTTTTGTTTCTTATAGCAGTATGTTATGGTGTTAAAGATTATTTTGTTTTTAGATACTGTGACTTCTTTGTTGCCTCTTCTGTTAGAGGACTTTCTCTTTTTTTGGACTGGGAAATTGTCAGAGTACATACTCTTTCAGGATAATACAAACATGTTTGTAACTTACAGCTCTTATAAGTTGTAATCATGCAATATACAAATGATTCATCAAGTAAATAATTATTGACTGTCCTAAATGCCAGATACTGAGCTAAGCACCAAAGGAACTAAGGCAGACTAGGCATCAGCAGTACAAGATGAATGAGACAGTTCTTGGTTTCAGCATAAGTGAAACAGACAAATAATTATTGATATTTATAAACAATATTATAAAAGTATAGTCAGAGTGCTAAGAAAATGATAGAGAAGGGCGGGTTTAGTCTTGTGAGGTCAGGCTGTCAAGGAGAGCTCCTCAGAGTTATCGACATTTAAGCTGAACCTTAGTAGGGTCAGATTGTAAGCACTTGCCTTAGAGAAAGTACATTCTAGACCAGGAGAAGAACATGAGCATAATCACAGAGATGTAGAAGAAATGGTGTACTTGAGCAACTGAGTAAGGCCAGAGGTAGGGTGAGGTAGTATAATCTGTGGGCCTTAAATACCATGATAGAAATATGGATTTTACTGTGGTCACAATTGAAGATAGGGATTGAAGCTGTCACTAAGATGTCTTGAAAACTGAGTTTTTATTAAACAGTTGCCAATATTTTAATATGTTTTAGGGGCAGTACGAATAGGAATGATTGATGGAGAATGTGTTGTTAACCCAACACGAAAAGAAATGTCTTCCAGTACTTTAAATTTAGTGGTTACTGGAGCACCTAAAAGTCAGATTGGTAAGTAGTTTAAGTGGTAGATTTATTCTGGATTTTACTTACAAGTTCTGGCTTCTTAAAAATGCATTTAAACTCTTTTTTTGTATGTGTGCTTTGTTAATTGGCCATAAAGATTTTTGTTTTATTGCTGCCCTATTTTGGTAGCGCTCTTGCTTCATATCAGATAATACCTAAAATTATAGACTGTTATACCACTCTAATTGAAATATACAAAAGTCATTATCAAGATAATTCTAGTAATTATTTTTAGACAGATAAGCTAGTCTAAAATTTGAAGTTCCAACTATGGTAGTAAATTAATTGTTTCATTCATTTAAATATGTTAATTTGGCTAATGCAGTCATTCTAAGTCTGTTTATTGTCCTCTGAGAAAGAGGTATCATATTTCCAGTAGGTGGAAAACTAGTAATAAAGTAGAAGAAATGCTCTGACCATGGGCCACCTTCACTCCTTCTACCTAAAATGTCATAATTGCATGAATGAAAATCAGGGGCTGGTTCTGTTGAAGAAGAATGGGCTTTAACAGTCCAAATGACCTTGGTTTGAAACCCAGCATCTGCCGCAGTTAACCATGGACAAATTAATTAAGGTCTCTTAGCAGTTTATTCTACTATGTGACATGTGATGTCTGGAACTTTTTGACAATGGATCTTCTAATGTGGGAACATTTTGATGAAACGTAAACTATTAAACTTTTAGTTCTTTTTCTGTACAATTAATGTGTGAGACACCTCATTTCCAGCTTCTTCTTTTGGAGTGTTAGTAATAAGTTAGAATTAGGTATTATCAATATATATGATAGACAAAACACATGAAACAGGAGTTGTGTATTGTCTACATGTTAGTTAGGGATTGTGTGGTTAAACTAAATAACAAGGCTTAAACAAGATAGGAACTTATTTTTCTCTCAAGTAACAAAAATTCAGAGGTAATAAGTCCAGGACAATTACAGCAGCTCCATAATGTCTTAAGAAATCTAGATTCTTTTTAGCTTTCTACTCTGCTATCCTCAGGGTGTGGCCCACATCTTCATACTTATGAACAGGCTACCAGAGCTCTGGCCAACTTTTCTAACTTTCTAACTTACAGGCAGGAGGAAGAAAAAAGAAAAAGGGGAATAGAAAAAGGAGTGTGCCCTCTGAGTAAGTCAGCCTCCCTTTTAAAGAACTTTCCCAGAAGTCCCCACATAGCAGTTTCCACTTACATCTTATTGGACAGAAGTGTGACACATCTGCATCCATGACTACAAGGGAGGCAAGGAAATGGTTTTTGGATTCTACCTTGAGAAGGTGGGGAACTATTGAAATATAGAGAGGATTCCAAAGATATGGGGAAGCTCTGAACAACGAATGACCCCTACATCATATTTGAGCATCTCAGAAAGGGCCTTGAGCAGAGTATTGGTTTACTATTTGAAGTTCACTTGGTCTCCATCTGAAATTTTTTTTGCTGAAAGTTACAATGTTCATTTAATTCCAATTAGTAAATCGATTTGGCTTCTTTACAGGGCCTTTATGATTAGAATCAAGGTTTGTAAAGTATCCGGCATAGTACCTAGTACCTAGTAAGCAAACAGTCAATACCTGCTGTTACCATTAAGACACAAAATAAACTTGCTTCTAAATGGTCATATAGCTTCTATCTGCCTTAGAATTTGAACCCCTCTAATTTTAAATAGATATTGGAGGAATGAACTAAGGATCTTTACTGTATCTGTGGCATGCCACAGAAACCCGATAGGCAGCCTTCCAGCTGGCTGTTCTCACCCGTTCCTCTCTAGATGGAAGAATGAAACCAGAAACTGCTTAAACCATCACAGGGTAGTCTTGAGTAATTATAAGGAGGCTGAACGTGATTCAGAACCAACCTGTAAGGAGACTGGTTTCAGAAGTTACCAGCATCCATTTTATGACTTCCACATCACTATTTTCAGCCAGTACTCTGTACTTTTGTCAAGGTATACCAAATATACATCTGACCCCATGTTCATGTATTAAAGTTAATATTGGGTCCAAGTCAAATATCATCATCATGGAACTTCTGGGATACAAAACTACAAAAAAGTAATTGCTACCATTTCATTATTAAAATATTTAGGGCTTCCCTGGTGGCGCAGTGGTTGAGAGTCCGCCTGCCGATGCAGGGGACATGGGTTCGAGACCTGGTCCCGGAAGTTCCCACATGCCACAGAGCAGCTAAGCGCATGCGCCACAATTACTGAGACTGTGTTCTAGACCTCGCTAGCCACAACTACTGAAGCCCGCATGCCTAGAGCCCATGCTCCGCAACAAGAGAAGCCACCGCAATGAGAGGCCCATGTACCACAACGAACAGTAGCCCCCTCTCGCTGCAACTAGAGAAAAACCCACGCACAGCAAGGAAGACCCAATGCAGCCAAAAAATAAAACAATAAAAAAAAGAAAAATGAATTGCTTTGAAATTTAATTGGTGAAAACAAAGTCTGAGTAATATTCATTTTCTTTGCCATATTCTCTTCTTTAAATGAATTTACTGAGGTATAATTTACATACATTAAATGCATGTTTGGGACTTCCCTGGTGGTCCAAGTGGCTGGAGCTCCGCGCTCCCAGTGCAGGGTCCGGGGTTCAATCCGTGGTCAGGGAACTAGATCCTGCATGCATGCCGCAACAAAGATCCCTCACACTGCAATGAAGATCCTGTGTGCTGCAACTTAAAAAAAAAGATCCCATGTGCCGCAACTAGAAAAGATCACACATACCGCAACTAAGACCTGGTTGCAGCCAAATAAATAAATAAATAATTTTAAAATGCATGTTTTTTTAAATTTTTTAAAAATTTGTTTATTTTATTTATTTATTTATGGCTGTGTTGGGTCTTTGTTGCTGCTTACGGGCTTTCTCTCGTTGCAGCAAGCGGGGGCTACTCTTCGTTGAGGTGTGCAGGCTTCTCATTGCGGTGGCTTCTCTTTTTGCAGAGGATGGGCTCTAGGTGCGCGGGCTACAGTAGTTGTGGCACATGGGTTCAGTAGTTGTGATTCATGGGCTCTAGAGCGCAGGCTCAGTAGTTGTGGTGCACAGGCTTAGTTGCTCCGCAGCATGTGGGATCTTCCCGGACCAGGGCTTGAACCCGTGTCCCCTGCATTGGCAGGCAGATTCTTAACCACTATGCCACCAGGGAAGCTCTAAATGCATGTTTTTAAATTTCCAATTTAATTCTGTGAAAGTGAGAGGTCATGGGAATACAGATAAGAAAAAGGATATAACCATCTCCATATCATGGTATCAGAGGAAGCATCTTCATGCCTCAAGTGAAGAACTGAAACCTTACCTCCCTTTACCCTCCCCCATGTATATTTGTTTATGTTTATCTACATTTAGAACCACAATAGGGAAGTGTCACAATTTTTGCTTTTGCTTCAACCATCAGTTTAGAAAATTCCAGAGAAGGAAAGTATATTGTACTTACCAATATTTCTGCTTAACATGTTCTTAACATGGTTTCTTCCTTTATTGTTTGCTTTCTGTTTAGAGAACTTTCCTTAGCCATATTAGGGTGACACATTTTCTTCTTTCTCCTTCATCTAAGAGTCTTGATTTCTCCTTCATTCCTAAATATCTTCACTGGGTATAGGATTCTGGGATGACAGTTCTTTTCTTTCAGCACCTGAAAAATATTATGCCTCTTCCTTCTGGCCTCCATGGTTTCTGATGATAAATCTGCTGTTGTTTGCTTTTCCCATATGGGTAAGGTCATTTTTCTCTGGCTGGTTTCAAGATTTTTTTCTTTGTCTTTGGTTATCAGAAGTTTAATTGTGATGTGTCTTTCTTTGGGTCATCCTATGTAGGGTTTATTCAGCTTCTTGAATATGCAGGTTTATGTCTCTGCCAAATTTGGGGAGTTTCCAGCTATTTTTTTTTCCCAGTACTTTTCAGCCCTGCCATCTTTCTCCTCTCTTTCCAGGACACCAGTGACACAAGTGTTATATCTTTTGTTACACTTTCACAGGTCTGCTTCAATTGACTGATGGAATTCCAACATATGAAGCATATAAGTAGATTTTTTTTTCATTCTCCATTATGCCTAGAAGACTTAGAAGTGACTTTTTAGGCAATAATAAATCTTAATGATAACATTATGTGGTTAAACATATTAGTTATGATGGCAACTATGTATTACATGATCTTTGACTTTGGACAAGTTGAGGAATGCCAGAAATGGCACACAAGTTGGCAGGAGTCTATTCAGCCTTGTAGAAACCAAAGCCAAAGCTGAATAGTAGATTTTAGCTAGGTACCATGCTAGAAGCCTTACTTTGGAGCTTCCCTGCTTTACACAGGAGTTTTACTGTTACAGAACTATAAAAACAACCTTTTTATGGTAGTAGCTAGGGTTCTCTAGTTGGCTTACTTGAAACAGTATCACTACAAAGATTTCCCCACCTGTGCAAGAATTAGACAATGTGACAATGACCAAATTAAGTGGGAAGTCACATCAAATATTGTTAAACAGGAAACATTTATTGGCCACCTATTGTGCTGATATTATAAAATTACATTTTAAATACATTTAAAAAAAAAGATGCAATTGTACATATTAAAAGATGGAATTTTATGGTATTTGAATTATACCTTATAAAGCTGTTATAAAAAGTTGTGTGTGTAGTTTATTTTCCATTTCATTTTTTATGAGAAATCTCTCATTAAATTTATGAAGACTATAAACCTAACTTCAAATATCAAGGTTTCTTTATTCATTTACTACTGTTTATATTTTGGAATTATGTTGATTCTGAGGAAAGAAATCAAAAAGGATTAATAAAATTCATCTGTAGTATTTATGTCATGTCATGGTATTTGAAAATGCTATATTGGTAAAAGGTTCAATGGCAGTCCTTTTGTTTTTTCTTTTTTTTTTTAGTCATGTTGGAAGCCTCTGCAGAGAATATTTTACAGCAGGACTTTTGCCATGCTATCAAAGTGGGAGTAAAATATACACAACAAATAATTCAGGGCATCCAGCAGTTGGTAAAAGAAATTGGTGTTACCAAGAGGACACCTCAGAAGTTATTTGTTCCTTTGCCAGAGATTGTGAAACACGCTCATAAGTAAGAACATCTGTACAAAAGAAAATATGAAAGTGTCACCAGATTTAATTTCCTCTCAGAAAAAACTTCTCATGGAAGCATTGTCCATGCATTACTTCTTAAATAGCACCCTTCTATTTTAAGAGTCATTGCCATAAATACCAGTCTAATGCTTTAAAAAGGATAAACCCACATCCCTCTTGAAGGGCCTAAGTTTGAATCTCAAAGGAAAGGGGAGAGTGAGTTTACTGGTGAAGATTCAGATCATCCTCATATCTCTCTGTGTGAAGGAAAAAGAGTATATAAAGCATAAGATATTTGAATATCTAAGGAAACTGTTGAGGTTCTTGAAAAGAAATACAATCACCACTATATGCCCAGTCCTTATAATAGTGCCTGCACATAAGCACTCAGTAAATTATGAATGAATGACCAGAAAATTATTTCACTTTATTTGAAATAAATTGAAAAAGTTAATATTTCCATTAGTATGAGTCTCACAGCCATTACTCAGAGATTAAAGAGTTATATACACTGTCCCCAACAAAAGCGTTGCCTGCAATAACAGCCAAAACACGTAGAACAGGAAAAAACAACTGGTCATATGAGAGAGACTGAGCAGAGAGAAAGAGAAAAATCTAAGGTGAAATTAATTGAACAATGAAGAAGGGAGGGCATGTGTGTGATTCCCTTAAGATGTGAGGAGAAAGAAATTTGTGTTTTGTATCATATTATAAATAGTAAACAGATTAGCAGTGTTATAGAGCAATAAATACATATTTTTAATTCTTTATGAAATGTTAAATATTTTAGATTATTAAATATTTCAGTTTTGTTTATAATAGACACTGCCTAGTGTTTCCAAATATGCTGACATTTATTTTGTGCTTAAAATAGACTCGCCATGGAAAAACTCTACGCAGTTTTTACAGATCATGAACATGATAAAGTAGGTATACCTGAATTTTGTTTATATAATTGTTCTGGGAATTCTTTTTTGTCATAGCTTACACAGTTTTGTTTATGAATATTTGTCCTGTTTTTATGAAAAATCTCTAAACAGAAAGCTAAATAAAAGCCTAGCTGTTTGCTTCTCCATCCTCCTGTTGTTGGGAAGGAAGTTTTAGGGAAAACTTTTAGGGAAGTGTGGAAATATATTTAAATGAATTAAACAGGTAATATTCCCTACAAATCAATAACCAGTTTCAATATTTTAAAGAATGTTACCATGAGAGAGAAATCTGATTACTATTACAATGTGTTAATTGTATAATAATTTAAAAAATAGAAATGTTAAATATAATAACTGAACCTCAACTTTCTTTTAGATTTCCAGAGATGAAGCCGTTAACAAGATTAGATTAGATACAGAGGAACAACTAAAAGGTAATTTTTTTTTTTTTTTAGTTTAAAAAATATTTAAAGGAAATAATAGATTTTAAAGTTTCAGTTGTGAGACCTTGAACAAATTGGTTATTCTCATTACTCCTTAGTTTTATCTTTGGTAAACTTAAAATAATGATACATCCCAAGGTTACTGTTAAATTGACCTCTATAAATGGGTAAGAACTGCACCTGACATAGAGTGGGCACCAATAAATGCTGAATGTGAGGTATTCCTGACCTTTTCTGGATCAAACTCTCATACTCCAAAATGGGTATCGTTGTATCCTGTCATGAAAATCTAAAAGATATTCTTTAAAATTCTTGTTCTTAATTTGTAAAACTGCAATACTAATAATACATGGTTTGTGGGGATTGAATGAATAAGTCATTTACATCTGCGCCTGGCACATAGCAAGTGTTCAGTAAGTGTTAACTGATGTTGTTATTATTAACATGTGGAATTGTAAAATTTAGATTTTAGAGAATCTTGCTCTCTAAAAATTAAACAAAGGATTTGATTGTTTTAATATCAATCACAAACTGAATGTGTACCAGGCATGACATATAGTTCTCGTTAATTCTTCTGTTAACAGACAAATATTCTCTCACCTGAGTATCTTATTTTAAGACAAAAATTCTGCTGCTAGCCTTGATATTAAGGCCATTACCTATAATTGCCATTGAAAAAGTTTGGTCTTTTCTCACTATATTTCATCCTATTAAGAATTAGAAGTTGTTGAACTGAATGAATAAGCATTTTCAGAACTCTAATGGAAAACTGATGAATTCATAAAAGTGCTAACAAAAGATCAAGATGAAAAAAAATTAATTACATGGGACTGAGTGAACTGATGACGATGATTATAATTTTTGTGACTTTCTGTTTGAATTAAAAAAAAAACTTTGAAGCATTTAGTACAAAATACAGGTTAATATCTTTGTAACTTTGACCTGGGAAATAATTTCTTAATTTACAATAAAAGAGCTAATCATAAAAAAAAAAGACAGAGAAGCTGTATAACACCTGTTGCCTTATTTAAAAAGAAAAGTGATTTTGTGTTTGTATTAATACATAATAGAATACCTTCATGACCCTCTGGGTTCATAGGATATTTTAAATGTTTTGTTACTAATTATTTTCATCTCCAAGTGCAACTCAGTTAAAGCATAAAAATTCATATTAAAATATAATATTTAAAATTATTCTTGCCTGATGAAGACACAATTCTTAATATATCTCTCTGTGGCCACTTCTTGTGTTCTGGTTACTTTAAAGTTGTATTTAATAAACCAATTGCTTAAGAGAACAGTGCTTAAAACTTGGCATAAATAAATTGGTAAGATAAAGTAGCTGAACATTTAAAAGCATAAGCCTAGGCCAACAAATCTGTATTCAGGTTACAGCTGTCAGTTACTACCTGAGTTATCTCAGGCAATTTACTCCTCCTCTTTAGGCCTGTTTTTTTCTTCTGTAGAATGGGGATAATAGTAATAGAATTTACCTCATAAATTCCTATAAAGATTAAAGGCATTAAAAAAAACATGTAAATTACCTGGGTTATGAAAGAACTTGATAAATGTTAACTAAAAACTAGTCGGTAGGGATTTGTAAAATATAAAAAAAAATTATTCCTCTATTTGTGGACCAAGATAAAAAGATCCTAAGGCAAAAGAGTTAAGGAGACTACTCTTAAAAATATCAGTTAAACCTTCTCATGATATGGTGGGCTAGATTTGTCAGATAACAATGTAATAGAAAGCTGATTTCAAAGCACTATTGTTCTGGTAGAAAGCAAACTAAGTTCCCATTAACAGTGCATTTGAGGTATAATACTTGTGTCTCTCCTACTTAAAAACATTTAATTTATCTACTTTGAGAACTAAATGTTCAGAGTCAACTCCCTTGGCTTACTTCCATAGTTAATTTATTTGATACTGTGAACTTAAGAGAAATCTTATCTTCCAGAAAGAGAAAATCTTTGTTTTGGTTTGTCTTTTCTTCTATAGAAAAATTTCCAGAAGTTGATTCCTATGAAATAATAGAATCCTTCAATGTTGCTGCAAAGGATGTTTTTAGAAGTATTATTTTGAATGAATACAAAAGGTAAACATATCCTTTTTTAATGGAATTGAAAGCAGGTTTCCTCAAAAGTGGCAACTTGCTCAAAGCAAGAGACTTTTTTTTTCAAGTAACAGGAAAGAATTATATAATGTTTATTTTATAAATGGATACCTGTTGAAGAGTGTGTGCATTGGGTAGATGTGTTCATCTCTCTGTGGGCCTCGTATAGAGCATTGCTTCACAGCTGTGACTGCATGTTAGAATTACCTGCAGAGCTTTTTAACAATATAAGTGTATGGGTCACAACCCTTGAAATTCTGATTCAGTGGGACTTAAGATGGGGCCCAGGTATCTATATTATTTTTTTAAAGTTCTACAGGCAGTTATGACATGCAGTTCAAGTTGAGAACTTCCTGGTAGGATTCAAAAGATAATGTGTGATTTTTCTGACTTCCAACACTGCTTTTCTTAATTATTTCCTTTATTACTGTAGGTGTGATGGTCGAGATTTGACTTCACTTAGGAATATAAATTGTGAGGTAGATATGTTTAAAATTCTTCATGGATCATCATTATTTCAAAGGGGACAAACACAGGTAATATATGTAAAAAGCTACAATTATTTGCCAATACAGGATTGCTTAATTAGTTCTAATAGAAGTACATTATGTAGGTTTTTAGCATATGGAATATATTATCTATTCAGAGTACTTTGATTTTTAAAAAATGTTTAACAGTCAAGATAATGAACGTACCCAAGAGTTTCCTCATGCCTCACTATAGTCTCTTCTTCCTGCTCCCCTCCCTTTCCTTAGGCAACTACTGATCTGCTTTTGTCACTGTAAATTAGTTTGCATTTTCTAGAATTATCTAGTATTTTTATTACATTTTTCTTTTAATCTTAAGTACACAAAATTAAGTCACTCATACTCCTCAGTTTATGACATATTAGCATTGTTGGTCTATGGCCAGGCCCTCACTTTTTTTCTCCATTTAGCCTGAACCTTAGTCCTATTCTTTTCCTTTACCTATTCCCTTATATTTAACACATATGTGTATGCATTGTTTCATGTATGGTATTATGCTTTATTTTAATTATGTTAATCACTAAGTTTGCCATCTAATGGGTACAAAGTGGTGTGTCATTGCTTTCATTTGTGTTTCCTGATAAGGAATGAACTTCTCTAGCCAGTTAACATGATAACTGTATAAACCATACCCTGGGGGGCTGCATACCTCCAGGGCACTCTTTTCACAAAGATAGTGTCCCTAGAGTTGAGCAGAGTGGTAGCCCTAGTTAAGGTTTGCTCTTTTGTGAATTATCTGCTCATATCCTTTGACAAATTTGTTTTTTCTTTTTTTAATATGGTTTACTGTCTTTTTCCTGCTGGTTTTTTTTTTTTTTTTTTCTGTACGTGGGCCTCTCACTGTTGTGGCCTCTCCCATTGTGGAGCACAGGCTCCGGACGCGCAGACTCAGTGGCCATGGCTCACGGGCCCAGCCGCTCCGCGGCATGTGGAATCTTCCCGGACTGGGGCACGAACCCGTGTCCCCTGCTTCGGCAGGCAGACTCTCAACCACTGCGCCACCAGGGAAGCCCTTCCTGCTGTTTTTCACTGAGTTCTTATGTGTTTTAAATATTAATCCTTTTCAGTAAACATAATTTGTATGTATCATCTCCCTCTTTGCCATATGTCTTTTAACTTTGCTTGTGGTAGCCTACTATAAGCATACCTTGGAGATACTGCAAGTTCAGTTCCAAACCACTGCAATAAAGTGACTATCACAATAAAGCAAATCACACAAATTTTTTGATTTCCCAGTGCATATAAAATTTTTGTTTTATACTATACTGTAGTCTATTAAGTGGGCAATAACATTACATCTAAGAAAATAATGGACAAACCTTAATTTAAAAATACTTTATTGCTAAAAAATGCTAACCATCATCTGAACCTTCAGCAAGTCATAATCTTTTTGCTGGTGAGGTTTTGAAAATTTTGAGAATTATCACAATGTGACACAAAGACACAAAATGAGCAAATGCTGTTGGAAAAACGGTGCTGATAGACCTGCTTGACACAAGGTTGCCACAAACCTTCAATTTGTAAAAAAGGCATTATCTGCAAATAATTAAAAAGTTAAACACAATAAAGTGAAATGCAGTAAAATGAGGTATGCCTGTATATGTCTACAGTGAACCCGAAATCTTTACTTTTGAGGTCTTTAAAGAAATCCTCCCTTACCCCAAAGTCACAAAATTATGCACCTACTTCTTCTATTAACTTTCTAGTTTTAGCTATTAAATTTAGACTATTAATCTATCTTGGAGTTTATTCCTATACAAGGTATTAAGTAGAACTCTCCAGAGTGAGCCAATTTTGCAACACTGTTTACTAAAAATTCATTTTTTTCCCATTGATTTGTAATGTTACCTTATCACATTCAAAGTTTATAAATACATGTTTGAACTATACTCTCTTCCATTGTTCTGTGAGTTAACCTGGGCCAGTGTCAGACTGTTTTAATTATTATAGTTTTGGGATATATTTTAAAATCTGAGGGGCAAATCCCTTTTTATTCTTCCTTCTCTTCCCACCCCAAATTGTCTTAGCTCTTCTGTTACATTTGTTCTTTCATTTAAATTTTAGTATCACATCAAGTTCTGAAAAAAATCTTTCTATCCAATACGATTTAGACTGGTTTTGCACTAAATTTACGGAATGAGTAAAAAATGATATTTTTACAATTTCAATCACAGTCTTTACAATAAATATAGTGTACCGCTCCTTTGATTTGGGTTTTCTTTTATGGCTTTTAATAAAAATTTTAAAAAATAACTCTATTAAATTTTGTATACTTTTGTTAGCCCTTCTGACAATCTGTCTTTTAACTAGAGTGTTTAGTCCATTAATGTTCAATTTAATTTTTTGAGTTTAGTCTCATTATTTGTTTTTGTTTAGCCCCTCTGTGTTTTGTTTTTCTATTCTTTCTGCCTTTTTAGATTAATTGAATATTTTTTAGATCTCCATTTGAATTTGTTTGCTTTGTAGCTATACCTCTGTGTTATTTTACACTGGTTACTACAAAGAATACAGTATACATTCTTTTCACAGTCTGTTTACAGTTAGTTTTTTTTCACTTCACACAAAATGAGTAAAGTTTGCAACCACTTAGGTCCATTTGCCCCTCCTTCCATCCTTTATACTGTAGTTGTCTTATGAGTTACATCTACATGTATTGTAACTTCACAAGGCAACATTATAACATTTATTTTAAACAGTTACATACTTAAAGAAGAGGGAAAAGATAGTCTTTTATATTGACCCACATATTTACCATTTCTGATGCTTTTTTATTTCTTCCTGAAGATCCAAGTTTCCATTTAGTATTATTTTGCTTCAATCTGACAGGACTTCATTTAGTATTGTCCTATGGATGTTCTGATAACAAATTCTTATTTTTCATTTATCTGAAAATGTCTTTATCTTTTTACAAAGAATCTTTTGCCAGAATATAGATTCTGGGTTGATGCTTTCTTCTTTCAGAACTTAAAGAAATGGTCTACGGTTTTTTGTTCTCCTTTTTTTTCTGATGAGAAATCAGGGCTCATTCAAATCATTGTTCCCTGTATGTTATTTTTTGTTTTCAACTGGGTGCTTTCAAGATTTTCTGTCTTTGGTTTCAGCAGTATGACTATGAAAAGTGTGGTTTTCTTTTATTTGTCCTACTAAGAGTTTCTTGAGCTTTAAACCTATAAATTTGTATCTTTCATCAAACTTGAGAAATTTCAGCTGTAATTTCTTCAAATTTTTTTCTATCTTATTCTCTCTTTTCTCTCATTCTGGGGTTGCAAGTACATATATTTAGTCCTTTTGATATTGTCCCACAGGTCCTGGAGGCTATGTTCTTTTTTCCCTCCCTCGTTCTGTAGAGTGGGCAATTTCTTCTAATCCATCTTCATGTTCACTGACTCTTGCCATCTTCTTTCCATTATGATTTATTTTTCAGTTCTAGAATTTCTGTTGGTTCTTTTTTATGTCCTTGAATATAATTATGATAGCTATTGAAAATCCTTGTCTGTTAATCCAACATCTGAATCAGCTCAGGGTCAGTCTCTATTCATTTTCTTTTCTCTTGAGAATGGGCCCCATTTCCTGTTGTTTTTTTTCTTGTAGGTTGTATCCTGGATGTCGTGAATGATACATTGTAGAGTCTTTGGATTATGTCATGTCCCTACAGTCTTCTTAGATTAACCTTATTTTTTTTCTCCCCCAATTTTAAGCAGTTAGTTTTATTGGCTGAACCTTTATTGAGGATTCGTTTAGGGTCAGGTTTTAAAATATTCCTCTTCCTGTCCTCCTCCCCCAGCACTCCCTAGTGCTTTACATATGTAGTCTATGTGATATTAGACTTCTGGATTATTGAGATTTACACATAATATTTATAATGTGTAAGTAATATAATTTCTAATGTTTATGGAATGAATAAATGTTTACTGTACTTTGGCAAGCTTTGAATAGAATGTACTTATCTCATTTCTTTAAAAGCTAAGTGGGTTCTTCAAATGTTTTTAGTTTTCATCTTCGTTGTTAGTAAATTAAAGCCTGAGGAATTTTTTTTTTTTTTTAAAGAAGATGTTGGGGGTAGGAGTTTATTTATTTATTTATTTTTGCTGTATTGGGTCTTCGTTTCTGTGCGAGGGCTTTCTCTAGTTGTGGCAAGTGGGGCCCACTCTTCATCGCGGTGCGCAGGCCTCTCACTATCACAGCCTCTCTTGTTGCGGAGCACAGGCTCCAGACGCGCAGGCTCAGTAGTTGTAAGCCTGAGGAATTTTATTTCTTCTTTTTTAGGTGCTATGTACTGTTACATTTGATTCATTAGAATCCAGCATTAAATCAGACCGAATTATAACAGCTATAAAGTAAGTTATGTTTTTGGGTTATGATGTTACAATATATAATTCATGTGGTATATTATTATTCATTATTCTTAAAACCTGTATCTCTGTACTTCATTTTTCTATTTACATAATAGTGATTTCAAGGGTTTTTTTGTGCTGTATTTGTCTCCTAACTCATTTGTTAGAACAAGTTTTGGTAAAGCATTTAATTCTTTTTAATATGGGTACATTTAGTTTATTATCTCTAAAACCATTCCTCTGGACAGATTTCCTGGGTAATCTTGAATGGATAGGTTTTTCTGTTGAATATTGTAAACAACAGAGCAAATAAATAATAAGCAAGAATCCCAGTTCCCAAAAAGAATCTGGAAGTTGTTGAAAGAAAAAACCTTATCTAATCCCAAAGCACATTTGAATTTGTGTTAAAAAAAAAAAATACTTGGTTTTCCTCCACTGTTCCTAAAAAGTCAGCAGTAAAATCACGTTGATCAATTTTAGATGATGAGAATCTGTATTACAGTCCCCACCAGCATTTATGCATCAGAGTTCTGGAACTCACAGCCACAGATCTTCCTCAGTGCCTAACAGGGTTGCTTCCCTTTCCTTTATTAAGGGTCTCAGAAGACCAAAGGACTCTGCCTCCCTCTTCCTTCTGCCCAACTGATGATGATAATCCCCAGTATCTTCAGGATAGCATCACTAATTGTTTTTCATGTACCTAATAAAAATAACAGGTGTATGTATAAGACTTGTATGTTCATCATAATCATAATTCTTTGTGGTGGGGGAGCTCTTAAACTTTTGTATTTTAAATTCCCATCTAGACCAAAACATGGTTGCCCTATCCTTCTTCATTTTGACTCCTTCTAAGAGGCAACACAGCTTCATAAGAGTGTGCAGTGGGTTTGGCCAGCATACCTCTCTGTGTTCTAGTCCTAAGTCTATAAGGGCATACACATCACTGAACCACGCTGGTCTTTGGTTTCCTCATCTTGTAAAGTGCAGGTACTGGGCTAATGATCCCTCGCCTCCTCTCTAGCCCCTAAACCTATGATTCCTTTAGTCTTCTGAAGGTGTCTGGTTTTTGAATTTCTTTCCCCAAGGCTGTAATTTATGGTTGTGCAGATTCAGCCCTAGCCTAGGACTTTCTAAATCCTCTGTACAAGAGGTGCCTTTTGTAATCCCACTCAAAGGGGACACTGTTTGTGCCAAGAACCTGTATATGCTTGTCTTTTCCTCAGTTAAAAATAAATCTGGTTTCCTGCTTCCAGAAATTTTGTTCCTTCTCATGCTTATTCTCCCCATTATTCTAGATTCAGTCATAACAGTTCTCTTTTCAAACCCTGAAAAAAATCTTTGCTTGTCAGATCTCCTGATTGCTCTCAGCTATATCATTTCAGTTACTGATCTTCATTTCACATGTTTGACTGGGAGGAAGATCATAACTCTGAGATTTAAGTAATGTGTTTATATTTAGGATTCTCACTATGTATTAATGCTTTAAAATGCATCTGTTGTCTTAGTATTCAAATCTGGATATCTAAGTGCTTTATTTTAAGCAAAATTGTTTTCTTAAATCTGTGTAGAATTCATTCAGAAGCCCCAGAAAAAAATACTGTTTCTGACATTCATCCTTCTAATTCTTCTGGTATTCAATTTCAGACCAACTCTACTTAATAACCAATTGTTTCTTAAATCTCCCTTACATCTTTTTTAGTTGTTTATTGAATAAACCTGTATCTGTGTGATTTTTTTTAATATTATGCTTTTTGTTTGCAGTGGGATAAAAGATAAAAATTTCATGCTTCACTATGAGGTAAGATGAATTTTTCCCCAATATTTTATTATGAAAGATTTCCAGAATACAGCAAAGTTGAAAGAATTTTACAGTAGATACCAGTATATCTACTACCTAGGTTCTACCATTAACATTTTACTATGCTAGTTTTATCATATGTCTATCACTGTTACTTTATTGCTTACAGAAGCGATTTAGAGAGACAAGTAGTAGCTTTCCAACCAACAGCTTTCTGTCTGAGTCATACATAAAAGTTAAAGTATAGTAGAGAGTACTGTATTGGTCAAGAAAGAGTTGTAACTGTTCACATGTGTTTCAGACAAGTGGGGCTTTTCAAATACCTCAACTGACAAATCACCATCTCCCTTTAGTTCATTTAAATGTTCATATTTTTACTCATTTGATTAGTAGTAAAAGAACTGAGGTATTTAATGTTAAACTACTTTATATGAAATCATTACATATAATTGAGTTTGGGATTGACTTTATTCAAAAGTAATCCTAAGGGACCAGATACAACACAACCATATAGCACTTTAGTTTTAGTATTTGAAGCAAACATGCTGGGGGGCTAGTGTAACATAGCAGGTCTTTTGAGTGGCCATTGTTGATTGCCCAGAATCCCAACATCTCAGTTTTGTTGAATCTGCTATAGTTAATAGAGAACATTTCATGTAAAAAAAAATATGCTAGAGAATATCCATAAACCTGGAGATTCTCACAGGTTTTAAGTCCCAATATCCTGTTTTGGATATAAACATGCTACAGAAGCCACAGAGGAATAGTAATTGATAAGGCACATCCTTTGTCAAGAGCTGAAGAGCACATGGCAATCTTTAAAAAAGGGCACCTGTGAAAAATGCAGCTCTAGCTGATTATTAGGGAAAGAGGTGAGAGCGGGGGCAAGAGAAAGATATGGGCCATTATTGCTGTATTGTCCCATTTTTTAAAAACCTTTTTATCATAAAATACAGATACTGAAAACCATATAAAACAAAGGATGACTTAATGGGTTTTTATAAGACAGACACCCTTGTAACCACCACCCAAGTCACAGTATAGAATGTTGCCAGTCACCCCAGAAGCTCCTCCATGTTTTTCATCCCAGTCTTAATACCCTTCTTCCCCTGAAAATAACTACTCTCCTAAGTTTTATAGTAATCACTTCCTTGGATTTTTATTGCACATCCCTAGGTACTATAGTGTAGTCTGGTCCATTTTTTTTAAAATTTGGTATCTCTTTGTCTCTTTTAATCTATAGGTCTCTCCTCTATCACATTCTTTTCTTTACAGTCTCCCTGTTGAGGCCGCAGAGCCATCTGACCTGTAGTGCTCCCCACAGTCTGGGTGCTGCTGATTGCACTCATGGTGCAGTTCAGCACGTTCCTCTCTGTTTCTGTCTCCTGCAAATTGACTGCTAGATCCAGAGGCTTTATCAGATTCATGTTCCATCTCTCCTTTTTAAAAACATTCCAGATTTTATGGGAAATTTCTCAATTTTTTAAATGACTGCAACTAGTTCACATTCTTTTAAGACGATATATTGATCAAATAAAATGGTTTGCAACCCCTGGCTAAGGTAAAACCCTTATTGAAAAAGATCTGTTTCCTCAATATGCATTTTTAAAAAATACGTACATTTCTTGTATTACAAAAGTAAAGTATTTTGTTATTGTTAACAATTTAAACATTATAGAAATTTGTGGTGTAAATCCCCATAACCATCCATTTCCCACCGCAGGTCACATAAACACTAGAAATAGGTACTTTTAGCAATTTGGTATATGTTTTAGATGTCCAGACATTTTCTGTGTGTATATGAATGTACTTTTTTATTAACAAAAATGAGATTCTACTGTTTTGTAACTTATTATGTATATGGGATATCTTTCCATGTCATTTGTATATGTACGTGGTTTTTGTTTTTAAGTTTCCTCCCTACGCAACTAATGAAATTGGCAAAGTCACTGGTGTAAATAGAAGAGAACTTGGGCACGGTAAGTACAAATCTGTATATGTACATGGTATTCTTACAGAGACTTAGCATATTTTTTTTGCTTATTATTTTCTATTCTGATTTAGGTGCGCTTGCTGAGAGAGCTTTGTATCCTGTTATTCCTAAAGATTTTCCTTTCACCATAAGAGTCACATCTGAAGTACTAGAGTCAAATGGTATGGTTTTGAAATATATTTTTCCTAGTCAAAAAGAACAGACTCCCTGTTATAGTTTTAGCTTTTCATAAATAATGTTACATTACATTTATTACTACAGTACCCAACCCACTGCAAGAGAAAAATGTGTTTAATCATATACTTATCTGAATCTCTGTTCTTCACTAATGAGCTCTTTTGAAAACAATATAATATAAAACAAATATTTCTCTTTATGTGTCTTTTACAATAGATCCAGTTTGGGTTATTTGTTTTATTTTTATAAACAAGCCACAGAGCAAGGCCAGCTTGGAGAGAGGAAGGGAAAAATATATAGTGAGCCATTAAGCAGGGAATACCTGTCATATATCACAGATATAAGTAGATATCACAGAGAGAGACTGGGCTAAAAGGTCAAATTTATTTTTTGTTTCAAAGGAAATTCTTTTTTTTTTTTTTTTTTTCTGGCAGGGCTGTGCAGCTTGTGGGATTTTAGTTCCCCAACCAGGGATTGATCCCAGGCCCTCGGCAGTGAGAGAGCACGGAGTCCTAATCTCTGGAATGCCAGGGAATTCCCAAAAAGTCAAATTTAAATTAAAAATCAGTCCACAGATCAAGGAAAGGTGATATAATCATTAAAGGCAGAAAGAGCATGTGGTTCTCAAACATGTAGCAGACATAGATCAGATGTTCATAGATATTTTTAAAAAAACACCAAAGGTCAGAATTTAAACTAGAGACTTTCTGTTCTCTACTGGGTGTGACTAGGCTATAGCTAATGGTCCAGTGAGAGAGCTATAGCCCGGTATCTTTAACTGCCTTCTCATTAAGCAACAGAAGAGGCATGCTGTTTTTTCTGGTAGGTTTCTTAGAATCAGAATCTCTAGCACTGCTATCCAGTAGAACTTTCTGTAGTGACAGAAATTCTCCCTCTCTGTGCTGTCCAGCTGAGGGACTGAATTTATTTCAAATAATTTAAATTTAGTGGCCACATGTTGCTAATGGCTATCATATTGGACTGTGCAGCTCTGCAGTTTGTGGTTTAGGAAAGGTTGCCTTAAATGCTTTTAAAAAGAAGGAAGGAAAGAATATTGAATATTTAAATTATAAATGAGTATTTGTAAGGAAATAACCAGTAGTAGCAATATTCTACATTTAACAACAATCAGTATTAAAGCAAGTATTTTTATTTCTTTCTTTGTATAGGATCATCTTCTATGGCATCTGCATGTGGTGGAAGTTTAGCTTTAATGGATGCAGGTAAAAGAGTTATGACTCAAAACTACCAAAGCTTATTTACATACATATACTTGATTAGTATAAAATACAGGATTTTTTTAAATTGAATTTTAGTAAGACTTGAAGAAGTCAGATTACAGATTACCAAACCTGGCCAGAAGGAAGATAGTTACAAAGTACAGCTTCAACTATACAGGTATCTGCTGGAATTCTTATTCTTGGCTAAAAGCAATACACTGAAATTATTTACTTGGTGACCCCGCAGGCTTTCTGAGAACTGTGCAATTGATTCCATTCACTAAGGAAGTTTGGATTAGCAAGCAGGAGTATTAGGACCCATAAAGGAAAGTAACTATGTAGTCTTTCAGTTGATTTATGCAAGCCCTGAAAAGAACAATGCCACTCACAGAAGAGTACACAGAACTTCAGGATAAGAAGGAAGACTGCAAGTGATTCAGTATAATCTCTGGATCTGAAACACCAAAAGGGAAAGAGGCAACATGTTAAGAGACTCTGAAAACAGTATCTGCCAGTCACCAATGATGCTATTCAAGAAGAGAAAAGGAAACTAAAGACACTCAAGAGGCCACACAAAGAGTTCCCTATAAGTTCATACATTTACAGTACAGAAAAACAGAAGGATAGAAAGGATAACATAACCAAGGATGAAATGAAAGAATGGTATAAATGTATAATACCATTTCTAAAAAGATTAAAACTTAAGCCAAAGCAAAAAAGCTAAAGCCAATTAAAGGCACTTTTCTAGTTGTGTTCAGTGGAAGGAAAACATAATCTGATATTTAAGGTAGCTGGTAAAATACCATTTCTATTTTCACCTTCATGCATTCATTCAACAAATCTTTATTGTATGCTACCTCTGTGCCAAGCACTGATCTAAGCTCTTGGGACACAGTGGTAAACAAAACGAAGTTCCTGTCCTCATGGAGGTTGCATTCATCACTCTTATAATCTCGTATTGGAAAACACAGAACAAATCCTGAAAAAGGTGAACTGAAAGATAAAATAAAAGATCATAAGAGAGTCTTTAACTGCTTTAAATGAATTCAGATCGTTAGGTCTAGACAAAAACCCATCCTAAGTAATGATGAGAACTTCATCATAAGATAACTGAACCAATTTGGCAGTATTGGAGAAATCATGGAGATTAGTATACCAACGACACAAAGAATTCTTACTTTGAAAAATAAGAAATGTATTTTCTGTAAAGTATAACCCAGTGAACTTGACAGTGACCCTTGGTAAGACTCTTAAATGGTAAAAAAAACAGTGTATAAGTATTTTAAGAAAAGAACCAGAAGAGACTCATTTAAAATAAGTCATGCCATAGTAAACTCATTTTCTGTTTTTGAAAATATTACTAGGTTTAGAGTAGAGAGGGAGGGTGCTGCTTGTGCAGTGTGTCTAGAGTTCACCTTGGCAGTTAATGACCTTGGCAGTAAATGATGCAGAAATTGCGAACGGGTAATAAGTATACCATTTATAACTGGTTGAAGGATGAGCAGCCAGGACTGGATAATCTGATGGGTAGGTTGGAGAGGGGTCTCAAGTAGAATACTTGAAGCTGCTCCATCCTAAACCCTGTCCCCTTCAATGTTTTTTGTTATTGACTTGACTAAGGACACTGGCCTTCCAATAAAAAGGATACTGATAAAAAGGAGTATGTGACTGATATGTTAAATGACAGTTTTTAATCTCTAAAAAAAAATGTTGACAAGATAAAAAAATATGGAGCCAAATAGAAAAAAAATTTGACAAGAATAAATGTCAAATTCTGTGAGAAGAGCCAACAAATGGTATTTGATTCAAACACGAGTGCTTGCCATGTCCTACATCAGACACTGTCTATGCTCCAGGGATACAAATGGTACCCAGTTTTTAAAAAATTTTCAGGAACAAAAACAAAGATAAAGATACTAACATATCAAAGAGATAATACAAATATGTACAATATGGATGAAGAACTAGGTTGAACATAATTGGCTTCATAGAGACAGCAACATTTCATCTGGGTTTAAAGGTTGAGTGGTTGTTGACCAGGCATATTATCAGCAGGGCCCATATTTCACGTGAAAGGAACAACATACGCAAAGTTATGAAACAGTATAGTGTGTTCCTGAAATGTATTTGAAAGAAGTGATGATGTAATAAACTGGGACCAGATTTCAAAGATCATTATTACATTAAGGAGTTTGAACTTTTAAAGCTAGTATCTCCCAACTCAGTATTCCATAAAATAGAGTACAACAGGATGTTGATTATTGTATACTGTGGAAAAAAAATGAGTTCTAAAGTAGGTTTGCACAGGGTTAAGCAAGTGTGTTTAATATGGTTTAAATAAACTTAAAAATGTTAATGTGAATATTGAATCTCTAGGAGCAGGATATGTACTATTTCCCAAACTTTTTTGACCACAGAACTTAAATAAAAAATTCCTGGAAGCAGGTAATAGGGAATTTGAAGGATTTTATGGAGAAGAGTGGCATGATGCGAATCTGCTTTTTTTCTTTTGGGGGTAGTTTTTCCTAGCTTACATGAGAGCCCTAGGGGATGTGGTGGGAGAGAACAGGAGCTGGGGTGCGGGTGGGGTTACTAAAATCTAAAAAACTGGACAGGGAAACTGCTGCCAGGGCAAGAAATAATGTGGACTTGGAATAAAGGAGTCGAAATGGATATTTCAGAATCCAGGACAATTTTTTTTTTTAATTTAGAGGATAAACTAATCAGATCTTTGTGACTTGATAGTGTATAGGAAATGAGGAAAGACGTGTTGATTCTAGTATGAGTGTCTTATTGCTTTCAAACAAGACAGGGAATGCAGGAGAGAAGGGATTTATTGGGGGTGATTAAATTTTGAATATAATTGTATATATATATTTAAGATGTGTTGGGGACATTTAGCTGGAGATGTCCAATAGGCAGATGGGCTATACAGATCCAGGGTTTAGCAAAGAGAACTAGGCAGGAGGGATAGATTTGTAAGTCATCAACGTTGTAGGTGACAGTTAAAACTGGGCATATGTGAGATTGCTTAGAGAATATGAAATGAGGTCTCTGTCACACTCCTTTATACCAAATAAGTTCCAAGTGATCAAAACTTTAAACTTTTTTTTTTAATTAAAAAAGGAAGATTTTATGAAAATCTTGAACAGAGAAAACCTTTCTAGGGAATTCCCCCGAAGTCCAGTGGTTAGGACTCAGTGCTTTCACTACAGTGGCCTGGGGTTCAATCCCTGGTCAGGAAGCTAAGATCCCACAAGCCACAGGGCACAGCCAGAAAAAAAAACAAACTTTCTAAGCAAAATCCAGGAACCATGATTGCATATAAAATCCTCTACAGAAAAAAAAAAATTACAATAAAGTCAACAAACTAGAAAATAATATTTTATATTACATTTCATATTTATATTTTATTTACCATAATATTCTATATATTTAACAAAGATCTGTCCATATTAAAAGAGCTCTTACAAATCAATAAGAAAAAGACTAACAACCACGTAAAAAAATGGTTGAAGGCCATGAATAGGCAGTTCACAGAAAAAGAAATAAATGGTTTAAAAACATGAAAAAAAGTTCAACTTCACTCAAACAGAAATCAAGTTAAAAACAATAAGCTGCCATCTTTATCATTCAGATGGCAAAGGTCAAAAGATTTGACAAAAATTAACAAGAATATAGAATAGCAGGTACCCTCATATACTGCTGGTAAAAGTATAAAATGCTACACACCGTGGAAGACAGTTTGACACTATAACAAATTCACACACCCTTTGACTCAGTAACCCCACTTCTATTGTATAGCTTATAAACACATACAGGGAGTACTCTGCAGCCATTCAAAAGAATAAGGTAAAGTAAAGAAAAGATTACACTCACATTTTTACTCCCTCAGTATAATTTTCTGGGAGGATATACAAAAAATCTAATAGTGTCTGTCACGGGAAGGTGGACTAAAGGGCTCAGGCTGGAACGATTTAACAAATACATGATTACTTTTCAAAAAAAAAAAAAATAAGGCACCAAAAGCAAAGGGCAAAGAAATGGATTACTTTAAGAGTTAAGTTTGCTATTATTAGAGAGGTTTTTGTTGAGAACAAAATTAGAATTATGTTAAGGAGCTTTTATTATATGTTAAAGAGGAAAGGAGATAGTCATATGATTTATTAAGACCTGTACTCTAATTTAGTTTTGGTAACTGTCAATTTAGAACACCATCCAATGTCAAAATAAGATGAATAACCTATGTTAGGCGGATGTACACACTGCACACAAGTTCTCTTTCTCAATTATAGGAGTTCCAATTTCATCTGCTGTCGCAGGTGTGGCAATAGGATTGGTCACCAAAAACAATCCTGACAAGGGTGAAATAGAAGATTATCGTTTGCTGACAGATATTCTGGCAAGTATATTCACATTTTCAGATATTTAATGGTGAAGATTATACACACTTTACAAGCATAGTGTGCTTAGAAGAATGCTAGTGCTGGAGAAATAGAAGTCCTTGTTCTTACTTTCCTCTTCTGCATATTTGCCTTGGATTTTATAGAATGTGAGTTAAAAATAAATATTACAGTATAAGTATCCATAATGGCTCACTTTAGGATGATCATAAATTAATCCTTATGCATTTATGGGGGGGAACATGATCTGAAAATAAAGTGATTTTCTAATGAAATATTTATAACTTAAAAAGCCACAAATTGAAAGCAGTAGTTAATATACAGGTATTTTTTTGTGTATAATCCTAAAGGACATGGTTTACTTATAAAGCTATTTTTAAAAATTCCTCTACAGTGACTGTGGGTGAATTTCACTTTTGTTTAAAATTATATCATAATTTGTTAAATTCTTTAAGGGGATTGAAGATTACCATGGTGACATGGATTTCAAGATAGCCGGCACTACTAAGGGAATAACTGCATTACAGGTATTTTAAAACCCATTTTGTTTCACTTTAAAATATTTAAATAAGGTCATAAATCAATATTTACATAAATTTTCGGCTTTTCCATATTAGGCTGACATTAAATTACCTGGAATACCAATAAAAATTGTAATGGAGGCCATTCAGCAAGCCTCAGGTAAGCCAAGCCAGTGTGCCTGATTCTCCTTTTTTCATTGTCTTTGTGTTAATGGGAACTATAATTCCCGTTAGGCTTATTATTAAAAATAGGCTTATTATAAAATACTGCTTTAGAAAATGAAATTTAATGTAACAACCTAGATCAAGAAGTATTAAGTTACTGGGTACATGACTAATCATGAATGTGGAAAACCAGTGAAAATTCAGTTTTTACAAAAGGACTCCCCGAGATAGGACTGGAGAAGGGAATACAAGTAGAATTGTTAAGGTAATTGGGATGTAAAGAACTTTGATTATTAAGCTAAAGAGTTTGGATCCTACTTCATAAAACTAATACTGCTATATCTGATCACATTTATTTTATACAGTTATAATTTTATTGTTTTTATCTCTTCAAGTGGCAAAGAAGGAGATATTACAGATTATGAACAAAACTATTTCAAAACCTCGAGCATCTAGAAAAGAAAATGGACCTGTTGTAGGTAATACATTAAAATTACTGATTTCATGATAAGGTAAACATATGAAAGTACATTGGCATTTAAAATTTTTTTTAAATCCATACACAAAACAAAAAAGTCAAATGCTTTTATAGTTAAAATACTTTAAATTTGAGGGGATATTCTTAGATGTTAGAATTGTTTTTAGTCACATAGCAAATTGTTTTTCTATATTTCATGCTGAAATATTTTTACATGTGTCTAGACCAAGTCTTGAGTGACCAGTACATGTTTTAGGTTCATAAATATATGTGTGTGTGTGTGTGTATGTGTGTATATATATATATATTTAAATAATTTATATTTTTGTCTGTACTACATTTCAGAAACTGTTCAGGTTCCATTATCAAAACGAGCAAAATTTATTGGACCAGGTGGATATCATTTAAAAAAACTTCAAGCTGAAACAGGTAAGAGTTGTATGACGTTTGGGATTTTTTATTTAATGCTAGGTCAGGTAAGTTTGCCATTTCACCTCTATTGTGTTTCTCAAAAAATATGTTTGAGAAATGAGAGACAGATATAACATTGACATCTCAATGAGATGAAAAAAGGATGTAACGCTGACATGTCTTTACTGTAAGTTTTCTGTGTATGCCTCATAATAAATTAGCAAACGATCATCTTTATATTCAAGAAGACTGACTTAGAATTCATCAGTTTTTCTTCAACATTTTAAAATCAAACATTTAGAAAAATTACTTTTTCACTTTAGAGGAGTTTTGCTTTAATTTTTCTTATTATGAGTTCTGCTATTTTTCACTTAGTCTTATTTATTTAGACTCTTATTTAAAGGGTATGTGTAGAAGTAGTATGCTTTACAATTTGTTTTTTTCTGGAATCAATCTTTGGGTTACATAGTACTTACCAGATTTGAGGTTACTGAAGGAGAGCGAGAAGTAGAGTCACCTTGGGCAGTTCTCAAGATTGAGAAACGGACATGATTTTGTCCCTCATCCATCTGTTCACCACTCTAAAGAGTAAGAGGGAGAAAGAAGAAAAGGTGAGGAAAGTGTTCTAGTATAGTTTCTTCTCATAATTAAGAGTGCAAAACCAAACTCTCCAAAATAAGAACTTATATGCTTTCTCCCACCAGATTGTGGGCTCCCAGAAAGTAGGGACATTGGCTCACTGTTGTATCCCCAGGGCCTAGCACAGTGTTGGATACATAGTAGGTGTGCAGTGTGTATTTGTTGGTAAATGAACCCCTTCATTTCTAAAGCAGTGATTAAGCATAGCACAACCCTGCCCAGCTACTTCCAGGTCACCCTGCTCTCACATCTACTTTTATGACTATTCTCCAATGGAATGAGCAAGTTAACTTTAATATATAAAATTATTTTTTTTAAAGGAGTAACTATTAGTCAGGTGGACGAAGAAACATTTTCTATATTTGCACCAACACCCAGTGCCATGCATGAAGCAAGAGACTTCATTACCGAAATCTGCAAAGATGATGTAAGAATAGATCTTTTAATAGTCAGTTTTTTTCTACTTTTTGTTGCTGTTCTCTTTTTGAATCTTACGGCTTATTTTGCACTTACAGCAAGAGCAGCAATTAGAATTTGGAGCAGTATATACCGCCACAATAACTGAAATCAGGTAATATCAACTAAAATGCTGTGCTGGTTTTTATAAGATTTATATTACAAGCTCATGTTAACTTCACATTTGCATTATTTACTTTGAAATTGTAAGATGTTTAGATTATATGTCAATTACCATATAATCATTATTTATTTTTAACATAAAATTTATTTTCTGCACCAGTTTGTAGATTTTCACTAACATGGTTCTGTGATTATAATTATACTAATATATTCTTCTAACTGAATTGTCTTCTTTAACCAAATTTCCCACCATTTTAATCTTCCCAATAAACAGTAAACAAGCCCCAAATAGACTTAGCAATATTTCCTTTTTCTTTTTTTTTTTTTTTTTGGTAGTTTCTTGTTTGTCTGTTTTAAAGATAGTACTACTTAAGGCCTAAGTAGTGCACTTTTTTTAAATGCCAGTTTCAACCTCAAATCATTTTTTCAGCAGCTAAAAAGATTGCATTTTCTGAGTCAGAAAATTCCCTTTTTAAGAAAAAAAAATTATCAGATGTAGCATGCATGTTCAGAACTATTTGAAATGAATTATAAAAGGCAATGGGATAATTTGTTTAATATCACAGGTGAAAACTAAGAAATGAGATGGTTTATTTTAGTAGATTAAAGAAAAAAAGGAAGATAAATTTTTTAATGAAATAAGTATGCCATTTTATGTAACCCCCTTCCTTAAATCACTCCTTAATAGGTTGATGATAATTCTACACTTATTTTAAAATATTTAGTGTCATTTCAAAACTTTTTGGAAAATATTATGAAGAGAAATATAAAAGAATATATATTCCGAAAGCTTTAACCAGCATATTTTTTCCTTTATCTTTTCTCTGTCCTTTGATCAATAAGTATTTAAATATAAAGTGTATTTTCAATTGGAAAAATAAGTATCCCTCTTAGATACTTTTTATAGTTACAAAAACATGTACTGGAGAGGGGTTTTTATGTGTTTTTTTACTTTGTTCTCCTATGAAAACATAATCACAGTTTAATTATCAGTAGATAATAGAGTTACTTATTGCTCTAACCAGGCTTATTTCCTTTTCATAGAGACACTGGAGTAATGGTTAAACTATATCCAAATATGACTGCAGTACTACTTCATAACACACAACTTGATCAACGAAAGGTAAAAACAAGAAAGGCATAGTTGATTATTTTAAAAACTGCCTTAAAATAACCATAGTGAAATTACCTAGGTTGATGAGGATTGTACATCTTGTCCACTACTAGCCTAAGTACAAAAACAAAACCAAAAAGACAGAGATACTGCTGTTTTACACTGTTTACCAGATAATATTTCTCTTTCCATGATGGAATAAAAACATTCTTGAGTGTTTTAAGGTACAATAGCCTCTAGAGTTAACACATAGCAGTTAGTAAAAATATCTAGTTACAGCCCTGTTTTCCCAATTTTCCTGACCAGTCAATCATGGAAAGATAATTCTTAGGATGTTCTTAGTCTTTGTTGTAGTCTATACATTTGGAAGACCATTATGAAACCAATATGAAACCATTCAAGAATACTATGGGGGCAGAGAAAGAATAGGTCTGTTTTACCAAATATTATAAAGTAATACAGGATAAAACAGTATTACTGGCCCAGAAATAAACAACAGAAAATAGAGACCAGAAATAAACCCAGTTATATACATAAGAGTATAATACATACTAGAAGTTACATTTTTAGTCAGTGAAGAAACAAAGATTATTCAATAAATCATATTGGTACAGCTAGTTATCATAAAACAGGATCTTTCCTCTTTTTATACCAAAATCCCATTTGGATCAAGGAGCTAAATATAAAAAAGAAAACTTTTCTTTTTAAGGCAGTGAGGGCAGAAGAAGAAAATCTGGGCATCGGGAGGGGTGAGGGTTGAGGAAGGACACTAGAAGAAAATATGCATATTTAATAATCTTGGGACTGGGAAAATCTTTCTCAGCATGATATCAAAGCCAAAAATGTAAGTAAAGTGATAAAATTTGACCCCATGATATTTTTAAATTATGGCAAAACTACAGTAAGTTTGAAAGACAAGCAGCAACTTAGGGGAAAAACTGCTTATATGACAGAGGCTTCATATACAAAGGGCTTGTGTAGGTCAGTAAGAAAGATGAATATCAATAGGAAAATGAACAAAGAACATGGAAAAACTGTTTGTTGTTGTTTTTTTTTTAAGCTAACCAAGATATTCAGTATCAACAGCAATTTTTTAAAACGCAAATAAAGCCAAGTTACCATTTTTCAACTTTTCAGATAGTTGAAAATTCCCAATGTGCATAAATAAGAGTGTAGAGAAAAAATGGACACTGTCATACACTGCTGATAGGAATGTAAAGTGGGCAAACTTTTTGGAGAGTGTTTGGTAAATATACAATTACCTTTGGACCTAGAAGTTCCACCACAAAGTTCCTCTCATACTTTGTTCTGAGAGGATAGACTATATGAATATATAATCACTGCAACACTGCAGTTTATTTTCCCTCAACTTTGTATTTTGAAACTTCTTTTTTTTTGAAACTTTTTAAACCTACAGAAAAGTTGAAAAAAATAATAGACCGAACACCCATATACCTTTCACCTAGATTCACTGATTATTAACATTTGCAACACTGGAATTTAAAATAAATTAAATGACCATCTTTAGGGGATTGGTTAAACAAATAATTTAATTTGAATATTCAATTATAATGCTTCATTTATTAATATGAAAAGATCTCAACATATTATTGAATAAAAATCTATATACTATAAAACAACAAGCTCAGTAAGGTCCATTTTTATAAATGCAAGACACACACTAAATAGCTATTTGAAGGGATACTCATTGGAGTGGTACCATTAGTTACCTACAAGCAGAGGGGTTTTGGATGATTTTTACTATCATCTGAATACTTCTGTATTATTTTAAATCTTTATAATTAACAGATTTTATAATCAGAAAAACCAATAAAGCTGTTTTCCACTTGGAAAAAAATGTGTACTACCATGGATAGTAGGTAATTATGCATGACCACTAATAGATTAACACGTTCTCTTTCAGATTAAACATCCCACTGCTTTAGGTTTAGAAGTTGGCCAAGAAATTCAGGTACTTGTATTCAACCTTTTAGCCTTAAAGTTGTAAATTATACTTGAAGTTTCAATTATTTGTTTCATCAAATAAGCTGAAAGAATCAAATCAACATCTGTGATTTATATTATTTATATGCTGTGCTTCTTTTTTAACTTTAGGGTTGCTTAAAACAGACTCATTAGGGATTTAGATACAATTCTTTCCTTCAAGGAGCTTACGGGTTAGTTAGGACAGTAGTCCCCTTTAGAGCTTTTAAAAATACATGAGCCAGTCAGGGATGGCTATGCAGAGTATTAGGTATAAGGTATTTGAGGAGTTGAGACTTTAATTGCTTCTATACTGCTTGAGGCTAAAAGTTCTTGAGTTTGATGAAAGCCATGATGTCAGTTCTAGAATTCTGATAACAAAATCGACCTTTTTTTTTTACCTTTTTAATAGTCCTGTATGAGTAGATGAAAGAAGTGGTTGACAGTCTGGTTTTTTTTTGGCTGTACCACATTCTGTTCTAGTTGTTCCTGATACCCATGACCTGAGTAACTAAGACTTCTGGTTTATTCCCAATCTGTAGTCCCATTGTTCAAGTAGCCTCTAGAGAAAGATAAGAACTAAAACATAATCTCTCTGTATAAGATAGTTTTTAAGTCCCTTCTGATGTAAAAAGACAACCACATTTCCCCCTGACTTTCAATGTCTGTGTTCAAGCCAAATAACCTCCAGTGTGATAGATGGTCCTTTGAGTGTTAACAGTGAGTGACCTAAGCATAATCTTATATAGTTTGTAGCATACTTAGGCTCAGGAAGCCCTTATCTAGGTTCACAGACCATGGCTTTCACTGTTCTTCCAGTATAGGCACCTGGTCCGGAGAGAATAAGGCACAGATAAGTCTAACAGAAGATTATAATTGGGCAACTAAATCCCCTGTCTCTTCTTTTTTTATAATCACTACTTAACCAAATTATATTTATTAGCATATACCTCCAGTTAGCACTGAGCCATGATTTCAGTGAACAAGTGAAAATATTAAGCATTGCTTTATTTGGACCATGTAAGTTTAAATTAACATTTCAGGGAAAACCCCGAACGAACTTTTTGGCCAACCCAATAATTTGGGCATCAGTCAATGTGCTGTAACTTTTAAAGTATATTTGTTTTTTTTAACACAGGTGAAATACTTTGGACGTGATCCAGCTGATGGAAGGATGAGGCTTTCTCGGAAAGTGCTCCAGTCTCCAGCTACAACTGTTGTCAAAACTTTAAGTGACAGAAGCAGTATTGTAATGGGAGAATCTATTCCACAGTCATCATTTAATTCTTCCCAGTGACTTTTTTTTTTTTAAGAATTCTAGAGTGATACTCTGTATAGCAAAATTTCAGTAGTATCTTCTAATGTGTAGATTTATATATAATATAAATGTATTCTAATGATTTATATTAAAATGCTCACTTTACGTGTTCCATTTTTTAATTCCGAATTACCTATATTACTCTTACTTACATTATAAATCAATACATATTTATTACTAAAAGTAAGTCATTTATACGTCTTAGAAAAGACTACCCTTTAAATCTTGTACTTTTGAAATATCTGAAAAATTTAGAAATAATGGGTCACATTTGCTGCATGATGGATTTCTTCCTACATATTTTTCTTCTTCCTATACAGTAGTGACAGTTTACTCTTAGCCATCTTATGGTTTACCTCTGCATAATAGCTTTACTTACCCACAGCTGTTTCACAAACTGAAACTTACCATATTCAAAACCAGTGCCTATTTCTTTAGTACAGTTACCAGATATAGTAAGGAGCTGAGGGAGCTAATTTGATCTAATTTTAATGATATACCACCTTTCAAATTGGTCACAAAACCATAAACATAGTGGAGTAAATATTATAAATGGGATCCTGTTGAGAATGAGGTAATACATTTTTCAAATTCAGAAAATACAGAAAAATAATTTACTCATCATATAGAACTAGGTCATTTTGTGTGTGTATGTTGCTAATGTATGGATGTTCTTGGTGGAAGGGATGGAGGAATCATGATTTTCAGTTAATAAGTAAATGTTTGAAACAGCCGTGTTTAGAGGCTATTGATATAATTATTAGTAATAGCTGTAAGATGATATTCATTCCCATTTTTTAATATATCACATTATAATTCCACAAAAAAAGTAAATGGTTCGTGGAAGTCATAATTTAGAATCTTCCTCCTTTTATAAATCTGATAAAATATTTGTAAATTCTTGACTCAGGGCTAACTAGTTCAGAAAATACTAAAAATGTAGCTGACCAAAGATTTTTTAAATGTGGGTATTTAAGTCAGTAAACATTGATTATGTATATGTATAGTATGTAAAATAGCATGACAGGCAATGTTGATATACTTTCTGAACTATTGAAGATCAACTGAAAATGAAAGATTAAATTTAAATTATATGCTTTGTACATTTCATTGTTCTACTTTATAATAGTGACAAAAAAAATTTTATTCTCACTTTGTCTTCTGTTTAAGACATAACTCTTACTGGTAGAATTTCAAAATTGTAATTTATGTTTTTCTTGAGTTTTAGATTTTATTTTTCAAAAAGACTCCCAGCTGCTAATAATATGGAAAAATAAAGCTAGTTCTTAAACTCTAGAGACCAGTAGTGCCACAAAGTGAAAATACAGGTCACTAACTACAAACCACGAAAAGGGTCTCATTTCCACTTAAATCAAGAGCGTACACTTTATGTCTGGACTTATTTTTCACATTCACATCTTGGTAGTTTTCCCTGCTTTCCAAAAAAGGTTTTCTATGAGGGCTATCATATGCTAAGATCTCTAAATTATAATGACTCAAATCAAATTGAGTTCCCATTTTGGTAGTTAGTGCAATATAGGTACTTAAAGACTTTTTCCTTTATAACCTTTGTTATTGATGTCTCCTTGCCCATAAATTACAGTTTTTTAATACATTTTTTCTTCTCTTATAGAATATCTTGAATTTCTAGATCTAACATCAGTATCTTTCTCACTTCAGTTCAGCCAAGCATGGCATTCATTTATTCAACACTTACTATGTGCCAGGTACTATAATGTGTACAGCAGATGCATCAGTAAACAAAACAGATAAAGTTCCAATGCTCACATTCTAGTGGATGGAAACAATAAGTATACAACATCTCAGATAGTGGTAGGTTCTTTAAAGAAAAACAAATGGGTAAGGGGATAGAGTGATTTAAAAAAAAAAAAAGGTACTATATTAGATGAAATGATCCAGAATAGCATCTCTGAGTAGGTGACATTTGAGCAGAGACCTGAATGAAGTGGAAGAAGATGTGCAGCTATTTGGAAAAGAAAATTCCAGATAAAGGGACTAACGACTTTATTGGTATTGTATGTCTGGAATATATAGCAGCCTTTCCCTTCTATAAACCAATTTCACAGTCTTTTACTCCTTAATCTTGTGCCTGTTCTTCACCAGAATTAGAAGGCAAATTTTATTAAAGAATATAAAACAAGAGATAGCCAGTGCAAGGTGATATTTTTAAAGCATTTAATCTGGCAAGAATATACCTGGTTACTTGTAAGAAGACAGAAGATACCAAAGTCGTGTAAAAGTTTAAAAAGCTTTTACAAAATTCCAGGCTCATCAGAGACTAGGGTGGTAGGCAGCATAAATGGAAAAGAGAATGTGTCTTGGTATCGAGGGACAGAAACCAATCTAAGTTAAGCTAAAGCAACGGGGGATTTTTATCACAGGGCCATGAATTTATTTCACAGAAGGCAAGTCACACTCCCTGTGGCGGACTTGAACCAGGACTGTCAAGTTATCAGGAACTAAGACAGTTCTTCCTACCTATACAGTCTCATGGCCTCTCATTTGTGCTGCTTTCCATATAACAGCTTTTTTCTTCTATGCAAACGTATTTTCATATCATGGGACAAAAGATGGCTATCCCACAGGAAGTTACTTGTCTCTGAGTTCAACTTCTGGAGGAGAAAACGATAGGCTCAGCTTGAGAAAGGTGTCAAACCTGATTAGGATTGCCAGATAAAACAACAGAATGCTAAGTGAAACTGGAATTTCAGGTAAACAAATGTTCAGTGTCCTATGGCCCATGCAATATTTGGGATATACTTATATTTTAAAAAAATATTCCTTGTTTATTTGAAATTCAAATTTAACTGGGTATCCTGTATTTTTGTTTGCTAAATCTGGTAACCCTAAACTTGGTGCAAGCAACTAGTCAGAGAATTCTCAAGGGCTCACTCCTTGGGAAGGGAGAATGTTCAGAAAAAATGGACTGAGCCAATACCAAGATACTGCAAAACAAATGTAAAAAGAAAATGGATAGACTTAGATTAACTCAGAAGGGGATGTAGTTGGAAGAAAAAGAAGCAGTTAGGACTGAGGATTTCAGCCTGAGCATTGTGAAGATAGTAGGATCTGTGACATGAATAGTAAACCTGAGGGGGCAAAATAGTTTTGAAGAGAAAGATGTCTGACTTATTAAATATGAGTATGAAGTCACCAACCAACATATTGGTTGGATATTCACCTTAATATCCTAGAAAGCAGTTGGGGCATAAGTGACTTTTGCAGAGATAATTAAAACAACTCCAGTTTTACCATCTCAAGCATATCTCAAATCACTGCAACAAGTTTCAAAATTAGTCTGAAATTTACAAAATTAATTTAAAGGTAATTAAAACTACCTACTATGAGCACAGTACTAAATGATGGAATTGTTTCCTTCTGAGACTTATATATACTCTAATATAGAGTCAATAACTTACGAAAGGCAGACTGATGAGCAGTCTAGTAAAGGTTTTAAAAAAGTCATAAAAAGGAAAAGAATAGGTTAATTCTAACTGGAAGAAAAAGGGAAAGTTTCTAAGAAGTGGAATTTGAATAGGACTTCATTATGGAGAGGTGATATTTGAGCTGGGCTTTAAAGGATGATTATAAAGGGAAAGGCTGCCTGTGGAGTGGAACAGTTTTACCAGTGGATAAAGAAGACAGTAAATAGAGGTCAGATTGTAGAGGGGTTTCGAATATTAGACTTAGGACTCCGAACTTGGTCCTGCGTGTGTTGGGAAACACTGAAGAATACCCAATGTCTCATGAAAACCCAAACTGCGTAGTTGGTTATAGTTTTGATATTGATTATAAAATTTAATGCAATTGCCAAGGACTCATAAGTTAGAAGAGATGATATTTTTTTAAGTATAAAAATATGTAGGCCATTATCATTTATGAAAACAGATAAATTATCTTAATATTGGCAATAGCTATTAGGACAAAGTAGTTCTATAAGAATGCAAGAATGGGTAAGCATATAATCTCTATAATGAATTATAGATAAAAACCGTATAATAACCAGATGCAAAAGAGTCAATTTATAGAATTCGATGTACACTTCCTAGAGAATTTAGAATATTAGGAAACATCCTTAACTTGGAAAATGGTATCTATCAGAAATTAAGAACATGTATACAACACTGCAGATGTTGCCATTAAAGTCAGGAACAAAACAAGAATCACCACTATTATTCTCATCAGTGTTCTAAGGTCCTAATCAATGTGATGAGATTAAACAGAGGTGGAGAAGAACAGAAACATTTGCAGATGATCATCTAAAAAACACTTTAAATTGTTATAGAACAGTTAGAACTAATAAGCAAGCAGTGGCCACATATGTTTGCCAAAATAAATAGCGGTCAAACGTTGCCGTGGAATGAGCTCATTTCCACTTCTCTTTTTCCAGGCTTCACGGAGCTACACCAGCAGTGAGTTTGCCCCATCCCCTGTGGTCCTGACCAGGGTTAAATCTTCAGTCCCAAAGGCAATGACGTCTTGATTATTCAGTCTTAACCTCCAGCCCCCTTGATCAAGCACCCTAAAAATCCAGTCCCAAGCGTACTCCTCCAGCTCCCGCTAGTACATGCTAGCATATTATTTCAGTCCCTTCGGTGTGTAATCTCCTTCCTTATCAGGCAAAGCAGTCCCCAGGTCACTACCTGTGAAATCAGCTGTCAAATGCAGTTAAATACTGCAACCAGATTTAACCCTAGTTACCATAGCCTCTCAGCTCCAAGAAATGGGAGCAACTATGGAGGAGGTCTTTCTGCAAGGGGGAAGTGTTATCTCTTACTAGGAGTTATAAGCCACTTCTGCAGCCCCTGAGGATCCAGGGATATCTACAGAGCCAAAATACGGGCATCCATCCCATGTTTCAAAGCTTCAGGCTTTCCCAACCAGGGCCCTAGCTGCATAGCAAGCCTCCCTAGGCTGAGCATTCAAATATCTTTAGAGCTCTGTAACTGTCAAATCCCATATCTGTTTTTCCACTGCAGGGAATAAGGGCCTCTTTACGAAGACCAAAGAGCCCCCCCTGGCTCCCAAATGTAGTTTTTAACTGTGCATTAAGTGCCCTCAATTCATTAGCCCTCAGCAAGGAAGTAGTACAACTTAATTGGCCACCTCTCCTCTCCTCATAAGCATTGTTTCTCCCATATCTTTCAAATCCTGAACTGTTGAATAGGCAACAGCATTCACCCCTTCTAGGATGTTTTCCTAGGTCACTACCTGTGAAATCAGTAGTCAAATGGCCACCTTGTGCCAGGGACTGAGTAAACCATTCCCCAAACCCCATCTTACTGTCTGATTTCTGACATCACTCCCTGTATCACCTATGTCAGTTCTGGTCCTCAGAGAAGCAGATGCCAAGAAGGGATCTGCAAGATATTAATTGGGGGAAATGTCTGTGATGGATAAAATATGTGGGCTCAGGAATTGACAGGAAGAGCCTGCAGACCATAGTGCAAGTCTGACCTCTGTAAAAGGAGGAAGGGAAGGAAATACTGGGTGGAGCTTCAGACTAGTGTATTTCCAAGAAAGTCTCATCCTGGCTGTTAAGTTCCCCAAGCCAAAGTTGCCATTAGAGGAGTTCTGCTTTGGACAAGAAAGGACAAGTTTTATACCCCTGCTGTGCTGAGTCACTGGCTGGGAGCAGCTGGAGGTATTTGTGGCACAAACATAATGGTGGAGCCCAAAAGGCAGCTTGCTGTCAGATAACTTATGTTCCCCAGAGTAGGTTCTCTTTAAGGAGATCAGAGTGGTGCACTTTAAGGCCACCACACCAACCAAAAATCAAAACAAATTATAAAACTATAGTAATTAACTGTCATACTAGAGTTGGCCAAATAAAACAATGGAAAAAGAACAGTGAATTCAGACTCAAATCTAGATATATGTGTGTATATGTGTGTGTGTGTCTGTGGATTTAATAAAGAATATGATTTAAATAGCATTTCATATTATTTCATCTATAAATGATGTTAACAGTTGGCTCTCCATTGGGAGGAAAAATTTTAAATTGACATCCAACTTCATATATACAAAAAATTTCAAGTGGATTAGAGAACTAAACATTAAAAAGCCATAAAAACATGACAATACCTTGGTTAAACATGGAAAATTAACAACACAGTTAAATAATTTTTTTAAAAAGTAGAGCCCAAAGGGCAAACAAAAGAGACAATAGCAGACAAGAGATTTTAATAAATGTTGGTTGCATAACAAGCAAATAGAAGAGCAGTGGTAAATTTAGCAGAACAGAGGAAGTCACAATCTATATGACCCCAGAGGTGATCAGATAAGAAAAGAGAACAAATTATCTCCACACACACAAAAAAAAAATCAAAGGATCAGGGGTGAGAATTTGAGGGCAAGGTAAAAGTCTATACAGAGAGGGGCTATATGCCTAACTCCACTTCCCAAACCCACATAACCAAAGGACTACCATCCCTACACACACACACACATACACACACTCATACCCATACACGCCCTTGTAACACTGCCACCTACCACCTCAGAAGAATGAGATGCTAGGTACCAGAGATGCAATGGTGAGAAAAACATACTCCCTGGACTCATGAAAATTTTTCATCTACATGTGGAGACAGTTATTAATAAAAACTCGTACAAATAAATATAAAGCTACAAGTATGACAGATGCTACAATGGAGGGGTGCATGGTGCTATAAGTGTGTAATAGGAAGACAAAATGAATACTCTGGTTGTCTTCCTAGCATCTACTTTACCCATATCACATAGTGTAACATACATGGGATTTGGGTAGGACTAACCCCACCCGCAGCTACAAGCATGGGCCCTGATTTGCCTCAGCCAGTCCAGTACATGACATTCCCTAGACCACAAAACTCTAGGTTCAGGAGTGGGCATGTGACCTAAGTTAGTATAATCACAATGCAACTGGAGATATGTGAAGAAACTCTTTTGATGTGAAGAACTGTGTAGCCTTGGGAGCTCTTGGCTACCATCTTAAGATACAAAAGGAATCAGCCTTAGGATGGATTTGGCAGAGCAGAAAGTAGAACTGAGAGGCAGAAGAAAATCAAGTTCTCACTGATACTCTTGAGTCACTCAGTTAAATCAATCCTGAGGTTCATCTTATCTTCAGACTTTCTATTCACATGAGCCAATAAATTGTCTTATCATTTAAATCGATGTGAATTGGGTTTTTTGGTTCCACGGGGATTTGACCTAGTCAAGGAAGTCTCTTCTACGTAAGTGATAATTGTGGTGACATCTGAAGGATAATGATAGAGCAGGAGTCATCATGAGATGACTGGAAAGAAGGAAGTTCAGACAAATAAGTGTCAATTTTAACTTAGATCAAGTAAAATGGGTTGAAAAATGTCCATTGGCATTATCAACAAAGATGTCTTTAGTGAGTTTATCAAGAGCTTTTTGGTGAGGGCTGGGTGATGGAAACCACAATAGATAGGTTCAATTAAGGAGTCCAGTGGTGAGGTGAGGAAATGTAGGGAGTATAAACAACTTTAACCCTTGAACAGTTTGGCTGAAAAGGGGAAGAGAAATAGGAATGTAGCTGAAGAGGATGTAGGTTATCAGTTTTGATGACTTATTTAAATGGAGAAGGTCTTAAAGATTAATCACCTCAAGGAAAAAAGTGAATGAATATAGCAAAGAAACTTTCATAAAAGTTTTTCACAAAAACATCGCACAGAATTAGGAAGGGTAGAAACAGAAAGCCTCACATTTCAAGGACACGAGTCAATAAGACTGAGAACCCAGTTTACTCTGTAGAGATTACTATATTTTTTAATCCTCAAGAATTAAAAAGTGTAATGTGCCCTCAAGCGACATTTGGCAATGATGGGAGATAATTTTGATTATCACAACAGGAGGATGGGGTGCAATAATACTGGCATCTGGTGGGTAGAAGCCAGGAATGCAGCTAATAATCCTGTAACGCACAGGACAGCCTCTCACAACAAAGAATTATCCAGCCCAAAATGTCAGTGGTGCCAAAACTGTAAAACCCTGCTCTAGGAATTTAACCTATGCATATATTGGCACACATGAAACAACTTCTGTACAATCATTTATTGTTTGAAATTATGCACTATTGGAAATGACATATATAGAGACAGAAAAAATGGTTTAAATAAACTAGGGTATATTAGTACAATAGTATGTACGGTATTCCATTATTTGTGTTTAAAAAAAAAAGGTGGTAGGTATAAATTTACATATACAGATATAGAAATCTATCTCAACCCTTGGAGTGGAACTTGCCTGAAGAAAACCTTTGCTGGGGAATACACATTGTTGCAGTGCATTACTGCCCTCAGTGTGTCTTGGAGAATCCTGCTCTGGCCCTCTGTCTATGTTTCTCTCCATGAGATGAGAAGTCCATGAAACCAACGGATGTGTCCACTTGGAACCCACTCTTCCCTTTCTAGACCATGCTCTGGGCACCCTGGAATTCCCTGCCCCAAAGGCCAAGCCTGCTCCCAGGGTCTGCACAGTCCTCTTCCCAAATTCTGTCCTTAATTGGCCACTGAGGAGTGGTCAAAGGGTGACTACATTCAGGGAGAGTAGACATAGACAGAGCTTGGACAAAAGGCTGGGGTACCCTCTGTGCGCACATGAGGGCTGTCTAACTGCAGGCAGAGCTGAGGTGTGAGAAGAGAAGGCAGGCTAAGGACTTCAGGAGCCAAAGGGAGACTCTGGAACTCTGAGGAGTTCAAGAATTCTAGATTTGAATTTGGAATCTGGTTTCCAGGCCATATGAAAATATATTGCTTAGGGTATACCAAAGGTAGGAAAAGAAAATATATTTTATTTAATAGCTTGATTTAAAATTTTTAAATCTTTAGACATATGGTATATGGTCTTCCTTTTGTGTGCTTGTCCTGGACCTTACAAATGTTAGAGGTCGGCCTGTTGCAGAAGAGAGAATCCCTGTGACCTAGGGCAAGAAAAAAACCAATAACCTGTGCCTGAGGATACAGCAAGGGGCAGAGATGAGTGCTGAGGGTTTAACTCTGTTCCCTTATTTCAGATATTGGGGAGTACAGCAAAAGGGATACTAAGGGGAAGGTGGAAGGGATGCTTTGAAACACTGTTCAGATCATTCCACTCCTTAGTTCAAAACTCTCCAATGGATTTGCAACTCATTCAAAGCAAAACCCAAGGCCCTTCAAGACAGCCTCTCCCCCACTCCCAACCTTACTTCCCACCATTTCCCCCCTTTCTCACTCCACTCCAATCATACTGGTTTCCTTGCTATCCCTCTCACTCACTCAGCATGCTTACAGCCTCAAGGCCTTTGTACTTGTAGTTACTGCTTTCTGGCTCTCCCTTCCCCTAGGGAAATGCATGGCAGACTGCCTACCCTCAATAGACACCATTACCCTTCCCATACTCACTCTCTAACCTTCTGCTACTCTTTTTTTTGGTCACAACATTTATCAGTACCTGGCATAGCTTTGTTTACTGTCTTCCTGCACTAGAATGTAAGCTCCATGAAAGAGGGACTTTTTCTATTTATTCACTGTATAGAACAATGTCTAGCACATAATATATGCTCAACAAATATTTGCTGAATGATTGAATAAATACAGGAAATGACTCCTGTTGTTTCAATTTTTTCCAGAGTTAGATCTTATTTGTAGAACAGTAAACTTTTAACACGTATGGTGTCAAAGTGACTTCTGTACGGTTCTCATTCCTTTAACTTAATACATAACTTATTTATACGTTTTTTTAGGCCAGTAACACATTATGACTTTGTTCACCTGGTCCCCACAGCCTTGAACACCTTTCAAGCCAAACTCCCACTCAGGGATCCTCTAACATCAGGCCCAAAAGTTATCTGAGTGTGCCTCAAAAGTTATCTATGTGAAGCTTTCTCTGACCCGAGACGGAAATGTTATTTTCTCTGGGCTCAAAATGCATTTCGTCCACATCAATCACAGCAATTAACGGGCTCTATTGCCACGTATATTGTAACTATTTAATCCAAGTATACTTAGATTTTAAAAAATCCTATGTATCCAGATGTTGAACCGAGAATTTAATTTTTATCAGGCGCCTGTTCTGTGTAAGACGTCTCACGTTTTAGTGTACCGCGGAAGGGTGTATCCACAAGATCTGGTCAAAACATAAGCACGTTCTGAAAACACCATTGATAAGGAATGACTACAACTCCCAAGATGCGCTGCAGGGTAAAACGTGTGCATCTCGCCTGACTTTCACCTTTCAGACTAATGGGTTGTAAAAAGCTGGCGGCACAACAAGCTGAAACTGTCTTTAAAAACGAACAAAAGGATTCTACCGAAAACGAACAGGGGCCCAGTGCATGGTTTGTATCCACCGCTCAATGTCTGACACTTAATGTGATGTTTGACAACGTGAACGCCAAGAGAATTCCTCCCTCGCTTATTCAGTGCATAAGACCTCCCGAGAGAGAACGCGAGAAATGTCAGCAAGAGAAACTCAAAAATATCGAAACAGTGCTCTTCGATATGTTAGGAAAGTAGCTCCCTGCCACTTCCCTAAACTTATCTGAAGACTTATTTTCCGACGTTACAAACACGGGAAGGGCACTGTATTTTCATGAAGCGGAAAGTATGCTTTTCAATGGCCAGCCACCAAAAGCCTAACGATACACTTGTGTACAATATTACAATCTCCTGGAGATGCACAGGACACTTCCTGAGGAGATGCTTAACTGTAACAGACTCCATAGCGAGTTTCAGGGGGTTTCGGGTCGCATTAAAGGGCTAACCTCCTCACAGAATGAGGTTTAAACTGTTTTTCTCTCACAGGCTGAAAGGGTGAGCTTCCATTAAGCAGTGCGAGCACATTTCCTTCCCTTTTGCTCAGGGTGAGTCCCGTCCAAGGATGCGTACCTCCCAGGTTTGCTTTGTGTTTTCCACAGAGCTGGATCCCACGGCTCGTCACACGCCGGCTGAAGCCAGCAATCCGCACGAAGCCGAATCCATGACTCCGCGCCCGCCGCCTACCCAGAGAGGACTCTCGCGGAACCAGTGGAGACAAGGAGCTCGCAGGGACCGCCCACTCAACCGAGATCCCACGGGAGTAGGCGGGGCCGAGATAGGAGGAAGTCGCACTTAGACCCACCCACCTCAGTGCAGTACCCCGCCTCGCGAGAACACCGTGCATGCAGAAACGGAGGTGCCTCTTGTTGGGCTCGTCGGCCGCCGTAGCCCCTGCTAGGACAGCCCGTGCGAGCTTGCTGGAGGAGGAAGAGAAAGGCAGAGAGAATCGGGTTACAAGATGGCGGATCTGTAGTAGTTACCGCGGCGGCGGCGGCGGCGAGAGAGCGAGCGAGCTCTGGGGGTCAAAGGGTGGGGAGGGTGGGTGTGTGCGGGGGTGAAGTGAGAGGTAACCGGGACTCCGGGCGGAAAGGTCTCAGTGGTTCTTGTTGCCCCTTCCCGCGGCTGAACCTTGGGAGCCATGGTGAACTCGGGCCTCTCCGGAGCCGCCGCCGCCGCTGCAGCCACCGCCGCTACCGTCTCTCTAGAGTGAGGGGCGCGGACGAGGTGAGCAAGGAGGCGGCGGCTGGAGCTGTGGGGACAGCAGCCACCATGTCGGATACGCGGCGGCGAGTGAAGGTTTATACCCTGAACGAAGACCGGCAATGGGACGACCGAGGCACCGGGCACGTCTCCTCCACCTATGTGGAGGAGCTCAAGGGAATGTCGCTGCTGGTTCGGGCAGAGTCCGACGGTAAGGTTATTGGAACCGTAGGGTAGGGGACCATGCCTCCGTTTTGGGCACAGCCTTGGGGTTTAGGCCCTGGGCCGAGTACTGTTACTGCCACCGCTTGGGACAGCGCATTGGTTTTCTGTCTGCACTTCAGTACGGTGAAGACAAACTACTTTGTCGGGATTTATCCTCAGTCGGACGCCGATTCTCTGTTCCCCCGCCTCCTCTCCTTATTAAACCTTTGACCCCTTCCTCTCCAGTCTCGCCTCTTAAAGAGGTGGGGGGAAGAGTGTGAGAGAGAAGAGAGGAAGTCATGAGAAACAAGGTAGTAGTGATCTTGTTCTAGGGAACTGACCCTTCCCGTCCCCCTTTATTTTCTTATCCCATTATATGCCTGGTACAAAAGGTTTAGTGAAACTTAACTTTTTTTTTTTTTTTTTAACTGATTTTGCTAACTAGCCCCAGTTGCCACAGTCGACAGGTGCTGGGGAAAACCAAAATGCAGGGGTTATTTCCTGGGGTTATTGCAGACTGTTGCCACGATACACGCACGCACAAGCACATACACCTTCAGTCTGGGATCCCTCCAGGCTATCTTTGTAGAAGGTGCTGTGAACAAGTGGATACTTTACAACCAAAACAAGTTAGGACACCAGAGCAGATTGTAAACTTGTATTCGTTGATTTATTGTACGAGTCTTAAGTGAAATATTTTAAAATTATAAAATGTACAGCCTTAAGTAAAACACCTTCCTCACTGTATCTGATCGCTGGATTTGAGCAACTGATTTGTGCAGATTGAAGAAAAATAGCAGTCTTCGGTTTATTTTTGACATATCTTTTACTCTTGCACTTTTTCTTTAAAGTAATCATGGACATTTATCTTTACATGAGGTGTCCTGCTTTTTGTTCTTAAAGAGAAAAGGATAAATGCAATTCTGTATTTGTGTACTAAGTACTTAAATCCCTGTTGTCGTCCTTTGTAATTTGTTTTATTTGTTAAACTGGAAATGCAATAAAATAACCTTGTTAAAAAAAATTTGGCTTCAGGTGGTCATTTAGACCTTAAATTTTTCATTTCAATAAAACTATAATAAGTAATCTAGTCTCCGCATATTCTTGGTCTGAATGTTGTTCTTAGATGAAATTTTTCCTTTAAGGGTATATGGGGATAGGATGATATGTTCTACATTAAATATGAAGCCCAGATCTTGAGAGAAGAATGTAAATTGGAATACATTTGATTACTTCAGATGTCCTGCTGGGGGAAGAAAAAAGTTGTTTTTTTAATGTGTATTCTGATGTTTTATTTAGTGTTTTATAAATTGAAACTTATAAATATTATTTTTTTAACTTGCAGGATCACTACTCTTGGAATCAAAGATAAATCCAAACACTGCATATCAGAAACAACAGGCAAGTAGTTGTTTATCTTTAATTTGAAAGACTTCATCTGTGATCAAGGAAGTATTAATCTGACAAAGATGGGAAAGCTTTTCTGACAAAAAAAAAAAAAAAACATGGATGATAAACAGAATTACAGGCTATATGTATTTCCCTTGCAGGTTAAAAGTTTCAAACTGAAAAGTGAAAGCTTTTGTTCTGGAAGTAATTTATTATCTTTGAATTGAGCCACTGTTAGTTTATATTGGAATACGACGTATTCATTAGTCTTATTTAACTGCAGTTAGCCAGGTATCTTCTATACCCTGTACACTAAGCCTTTTATTCTCAGTCACATATAAAGGAAATGGCATAAAAGAAAATTCAAAGGGGTACTCTTTAAAGCAAGGAAAGCCTGTTTGTGGTGTGAAAGTGGATCCTTTGACTCATGCAAAGATAAAGCTTTTGAAGTAGAAGCACTTAATCCTGTTCTTTAATTGTTGTATATTTTTAATATAATAACCAATGGATATTTCATGAAAGTGTACACTGACTATTATGCAATGTTTTCTGTTGATACTTATTGTCTTATTTGGGAAAAGAAAACCTGTGTTGTGTTTTAGTGTGCTAATTATCTAGTCTGGAAATGGCTGCAGTGATTCAACTTTTCCTTTATCCTGTGAATGTTTTCATTTTTATTATGAAAGATTCCAAAATTGAGAAGTACAGTGAATAATATAATGAGTGTCTGTGTAACACCACCAAATTTAACAATGTTAACATTATACCATATTTGTTTAAAATCTTTTTGTAGTGTTGAACGTTGTGGATAGAATTAAAACTCCCTTTGTACCCATCTCATTCTATCCATTCTCCACCCTCCCTGTAGGTAACCACTATTCTGAAGTTAATGTGTATTATTTCTGTACATGCTTTATACCTTTTCTGCATATGTATGTATCCTAAATAATACGTAGTCTTTTGTGCGTTTTTAAACTTTACACAATTGATCTCCTATTCTTACATGTACTCTGCAACTTTCATTTTTCACTCAAAGTTACTTCGAAGATTTGTTCATGTTAATGTAGATTTAGTTGGGCATTTTTTAAAACACTGTATGATGTATGATATACACCTATTGTTAGACATTTGGATTATTTCTAGGGTTTTTTTGTGTGTGTGTTCTGTGTGTAAAGTGAACATGGCAGAGATTTTTGGAGGAAAAGATAAATTATTTTCCAGTTTTTTTTGTGTGGAGTGTGTAAAGTGAATATGGCAGAAGTTTTAGAAGGAAAAGATAAATAATTTGAAGGAAAAGATAAATTAATTATACTTGCATCATCAGTGCCTACTTTCTTCAAGGTCAATGAAAATTTAGATGCTCAGAAACAAATACTTCACACTTGGAGGAATGAAATTACATCTACTGCACAGTGCATTATTAGTAAAAGTCTTACTTTTAAACAGTTTTGTGTATACAGTGCATTCTTAGTACTTTGAAATATTTTTAAAATTTTCCATATTCAGTTAATAGTTTTTTCCTTTGCTAAGAAAATATTATGTCTTTTTTGATGGAGAATCAAACATTTGTTCTGTATTGAACACCTGAAGTTGTTTCCTATACCTTAGATGTTTTAAGGTAAATTTAACTAAATTTAATTTCTAAGTCAGCCAGGCAGATGGTTACTCTCTGTCTTTGTACTGACTATTACCACATAGCCACTTTTGGTTTGTTTTTTTGTTTGCTTGCTTTGGGGGGAAGGAGTAACAATATTTTGTAACCATTTTTTTCTACCTGCATGAATATAATTCTCAGGAACTGTCTTCTTAAGTGTGACTCCTTAAAAATTAGTTATGTTATGGATTCTTCTCAAATTGTATACAAGATCCTTTAGCTGTTCTTTTAACTAGAAAGATCACATTATAGCGGAGGTTTGTGTATAAACCCCCATCGTTAGTCCAGAATTACACAGTGGTTCTGTGAATATTTTTAGGAACTTTGGGACATAACCTTGTGTGTCATGTTACTCTGCTAGAAAATTTAAGTATTGCGGGAGAAAAATATTTAAAAAAATTTTTATGCCATTGGGGAAATGTTTTTTGTAATTAATTCCTTTTAAATAATATACTATTAGGGCTTTTTAAAAATATCTTTTTCCTTAATTGAGGTACTTTTACTGAATAACATTAAAGCTTAAGAGAACTCTTTGGCAATGAGAATACTCTGGAAAAGCTTTGTGTATAAGAATGAAAAACGTGTGTAAATGGAGTCAGTTGTTTTCTTTTCTTTATTGTTTAAATAGACTGCACTTTTCTAATAGAAATCAAAGAGCTATATAGGAGTTATGTTAGACTTATTTTCTTTGTAATAGATGTGTTTGTTTCACCAAAATCTTTTTCAGTTTGCCTTTTTACCAGATTACACAAATTGGGATTTCCAAACACCTCATATTTTTCTATGTTCATTAGAATTACCTTTTTTTAAGTGTCATCATTTAAGTATTCAATAAATTAGTCTAGAAAATTACTTATTTCTAAAATTTATATGAAATATATTGATCATTAGTGGGTTTTTAATTTTAAAAAAAAGCCCTGAGTGAGTTAATGAGACATTCATAGTTTATAGGAAATTTTGCTACATTAAAATACATTGAATATAATGAGAACCTACTCTATAGCACAGGGAACTCTACTTGGTCCTCTGTGGCAACGTAAATGGGAAGGAAATCCAAAAAAGAAGAGATGTATGTATACGTATAGCTGATTCACTTTGCTGTGCAGTAGAAACTAACACAACATTGTAAAGCAACTATGGCAATAAAAATTAATTTTTAAAAATTCATTGAATAAATACAGAGGAATATTTAACATTCTTCTTTTAACATTACAGTTGTAAAATGAGCTAAGTACTGAATTGTGGGTTCAAAATAAGTTAGAATGAGTTGAGTTAATGTCAAATGACTCAATATCAATAGGAAATCATTGATTCACATCACTTCCTTTGCTTACTGTGGGTAATATCGAAGTATTGGTAGTTGATGGGAAGAAGATATACTTAACCTAAAGGAGCCAATAAACTTGTGAAGTATTTAAAGAAACACTGTTAGAAAGAAAAGAGAATGATTATACAGTGTAACACAGAATAAAGTGCCTGATACATGTGTCAAAATTCTACTTTATCAATAGAATAAATCCCACTTGACTAAATCAAAAGCAGACTCATAGGGTGTGTACCTTTTATATTAAGCACAATTTTGTGTTAATTGGGTTTGGGAGAGATGTATAAGGAAGTCCTCATCCTGGGTTTTATTGGGAGATAATACATAACAAGTGAAACAGTTACAGAATAGTAATAAGATAGCTGATAAAGTGCTTTAACTCAGTCCTCATCAAGAGTCCATGAAAGCATTTCACAGATAAGGCAACTTAAGGCACAGAAAGGTTAAGTTTCTTAATTGAGATTATATAGTAGGTATGCACCAACACAAAATACTGTGAAAAGTAACTTTATTCCACAGACTTAGGCAGTAGAAAATTAGAGAAAGGAGAGAGTGATTTGAGCCAGTCATTGAGAAAAACTTCACTCTTCTTGTTGGTGCCTGCTGAAGGAACTATGATAGGGCAAGAAATAGTACACCTGACACAAAAGGCATTATTAAGCCTATTTGGTTTCTATTATTACGCCTAAGAGGTTTCTTATTTGAGAGCTTGGTTTGCTAAACAAAAGGGAGCCATTATAGGTTCTTGAGTAGGAGCCTAACATGAAAGTGATACTGTGTTTAGGAAGCCGGTGTGGCAATGTCATGAATAATGAATTGGAGGTAGGGAGCGAAACAGAAGAACTTTAGGTAGCAAGACCTTTGCAATAATTCAGATCAAGAAAATGAAAGTCTGTTCCAGTGTAGAAAATGGAATTGGAAAGAAGGAAAAGAACTCCAGTACCTTTTCAGGAAAGTGCTGGAAGATTTGGTGAATGATTAAATATGAAAAACAAGGAATCAAAGGTCACTAGTAGTGTTTTTGAGCCTTGGGGCCACAAAAATGATGGTTCTCTCCAGAAACTGGGAAGTTGAGGAGAAAGCAGGGTTACATTTATCGTTGGGTTAGAGACTTGTTTATTTAAAAAACAAAAGGTTCTTTATTTTGAATAGGTAATACATTCACATTGTTAAAAATCAGAAGGTGCTTATGAAGTCTCTCGCACCCTGGACCCTGTCCATACAGTTTCCCTTGCTAGAGGCCACCAGTGTTACCAGTTTCTTGTATATCTTGCTAGCGGTTTTATGCATATGTAAACAAATATGCATGCAATTATATATATATATATATATATAATTCTCTTTTTTATTGGCATAAGTGGTAGCAAACAATATATTGTTTTGTGCCTTTTTTTCATTTAGGCTTTGGAGTAAAATAAATAGAAAGGTCTTAAAATTGAACACCTGGGACTAGAGATAGAGTGAGAGTTTGATGCAGGAGATTCTGATTTGAGAATCATTAAACACTATTTTTAGCTGCAAAAGAGGATCTCCTTTGAGAGAGTAGATACAAATTGAGAAAAGAACAGAGCTTAAGACTGAGTCTTGTGAATTGTCTACATTTATTCATTCATCGAATAATACTTGGTTGAGTTCTGCTTATGGTTTGGTCACTAACGGTAGTTTGGTTTTTTAAAGTGCAGTTGAAAGCTTTTGAAGAGTTTTCAGCAAAGAAGTGACATTATCCAAAATTGTAATATCAATCTGTAGAACTGAAGAGAGGCAATAACTAGGAGACTGGTTGAGAGAGTGTAGCACGGTCCAAGCTAGAGATAATGTTGAATCAAGTTAGGGTGATGGCAGTAGATACAAAGAGGGGAGGTGGGTAGATTTGAGATATATATGGAAGATAGAATTGACAGGGCATGCTGCAGGTTTAGGTGTTTGGTAATCAGGAAGAAGGAAGATCCAGTAAAGAAAGAATAAGCAGTTGGAAAGAATAGAGCATCTGGAAAATGTGTTGTCTTCAAACCAAAGGAGAATATAATTGTGGTAAGGAAAGAAGGGCCAATCAGGCAGAAATGCTGTTTCATATCCTGCCAAGAGAAAGACTGAGAGTATTCTAGGTTTTGGTTAAAAGAATGTCCACTGAGATGAAGGTGGAAATGCAAATGATCTGATCTTATTGTACCTCTTAATTGGCAAAATAATCCAATAAAATTAAGGATGTTGGGGTTTAGCCTGAGAGCCACTGTGAGGAATGGACTGATGAGTATGTGAGAGGGAAAGAGGGTTATACAATTGTGAATGCTGCATTCAAATGACAGCATGAATTTGTAATGAGTAGGGTCCACTCTGACCTTGAACTATAGATCAGGTGCACAAGTAGAGGACGTGAATGATTAGGTTGGAAAGATGGAGCAGAGTGATTGGTAGAGATGTGTTCTGGGTGGTGGTCTGGAATGGAGGAATCTTTGGGAATCAGATGGAGAGGGGGCTTTCTTCGTTAGGATCCTTTCTGTTTCTTACAGTGCTACAGGGGAGGCGCTTGGGAAGCAAGTTGTTAAGACCTTCGCCATCTTTTAGAATTTGTTTACATTTCTTATGGGGCATAGTAACAGGAACATGGGTTTAGAGTTGGATGGATACTCTTAAGTTTTTTAATTCTGTTATTTCTAGCTATATGATTTTGAACAAATTTTCTCTGAATCTCATTTTTTAAATGGAGATGCTACCTAACTCACATAATAGTTGTAAATTAATGTATGAAAAGGGCTTTACCATAGTACCTGACACACGAGTGCAATAAGATAACTGTATTCATAGTAATCTTACAATAATCTTTATGTAGACAGCATTTTCCTCTTTTCCAATAAGGAAAGAAAATCAAAGAAGTTAAATGCTTTGCTGAAAGTCACCAAAATAGTGGACAGTAAAACTGTGGGTGGTGCTCCCAGGTCCTCATTCTAGTTCATGATTATGCCCATTGTACCCAAATATATCACAGATTTTGAGAAGATAAGATACTACCATTGTTTGTAAGTAGTGTCATCATGTCTGTCTTGGATTATATGTTATGCCACACTATTATTTAAAAATCTATCTCAGAAGGAGTTTAAGTCAGCTACTATTAGGAACTACTAGAGAGTTACATGCTGCGTTGTCTGGTTAATCTCACTTATTTTCAGACTTTAAATTGATTTTGAACTTGTAAATTGAATCTAATATTTCCATCTTCCTTTTTTTAAAAAAATATTATTCCTTTGAAAAACTTGAGCTTTTTATTAATTTTGTCAAAGTCATTGGGGGCAAAGATAGGGTTAGTCTGGCAAGCAGTAGGATCTCAGATATTTCATGACTAGATACTATTCATGTTAATGAAGTAGATCAGTATCAAGGAGGAAAACTGAAACAGATAATCCATTGGTTTGTTAGGCCCTTTAAAAATGTGTCACAGATTCCTTTGTGAATATATAAAAACTGGAGACTCTTTCCCCAAAATAGATATTATGCAGCAGGTTTTAGATAAAATTTTAAGGTGTCTGTAGACTCTGGATTAAGAACCTCTGATTTAAACAGTAATTGGCTCCAGAGTACGTTTTTAATATATAAGATTGAAAATAACCATTTCGCATAATAAAACTACACTGTGAAAACCTGATACAGTAAAGGCTAAATTCTCAAGCTTCTCTAGCTCATGTCTTACTCCTATCCTGGACTTGGACATAATCACCTTTTTGTTTGTTTTTTTTTAAGGACGAGACCAATTATAATTCTCCCTGCAAGCTCATTTTTAAATCTGACTTCCATAGGGACATAGTGGTGATTAAGTGTTTT